>NC_089841.1:107338262-107647262 GCF_035609145.1 Eleutherodactylus coqui | reverse complement strand
AGCTCCTGCTTAAATTCTTTACGCTAGCGTATCATGACTTGGGTCATTTTTGGCTCTTTTACATGACTAAGGGTATACACACTTATTTCATCATCTAACTGTGCATGTATGTATATATTTAATTCACTTCCAGTGGTTTCAAACAAGAACGTTTCTACTTTTTTTTTTAGGACTTAATATATTTAGTGACATATTAACATAGTTCTGTCGGAAATAGTCCAGACTTCTTTGTGCTAAGAAATAGCTGTTCAAAGGCCTAATGAACAAATCTGGAATATGAAAGCAGATGTGTATACTATATTATACTTGGCTATGTACTGCTAATATCTTCCTCCACAGATCCTTTTGTGTTAAAGCTTTGTAAGTGCACAGAGGATCAGCACAAGCTTAAAAGCAATTCACTGAGAAAAAGCTGATCTTGTTCAATGACATGATATCAATGGTCTATGCAAAGTGCAAAAAATGTCAAAAAAAACAAGTCAAGCCCGTTATTCCATAGAATATACTGTTTATTGGTGAGGTGAATAATTGTGACATAACTCCGAGATAAATAATGTAGAGTTCAGATTGTTATCCTTACATTTTGAAGAAAAGGCATATTCTGCAGCAATGTGTAGATAAGGTATTCATTACTCTCTACTCTACTAATGCAGGCACCAATTTTTGTTTTCGACTCCTAACCTTTAGTGTTTGCTATAATACTGGTATTGTTATACAATACTATTTGGACATATTTACTTCCAACTAGTCCCTCCTGCTATGGGCTACATGGGAATGACCTCACAGGTCACACTTTGTACACGCATGCTCCTGCACCAGAATATACCCCCCTCCTTCTCAAGAACAGTCTCTTACTGCAGAAGGAGTTCTCTCTGTTGGCAATAGGAGATCTGGAATCATAGGGCCATTCCTCCTGCTCAATTCCTTTCCCTTCAGTCTTCTGTCAGCTCAGAATGGAAGATTTCAGGGAAGGAAGTTTATCTCTTAATTACTTTTACTATTTCTAGGTTTTGTTTTCCTCTTCTTAAAAAAGTTTTGATGCTATTCTATAGGGAAGAGCGCCGAAAACTGATCTGAAGGATCGAAGCTCTTTGAATTAAATGGCTATGGTCACACAGGTGTATTTTCTGTCCATATTCTATCCGTATTCTTTACTGATTTGACTATGGACAACACAAACTCATTGAATTAGTGTATTCAGGCATGATCTTTTTACGCAAACCGAAATCGTGCAAAAAAAAATCCCAGCGTATGCTGTTTCGCTCCATAGTCACAAACCAAAAACACGCAATATAGTCGATTTGGTGTGTTAAAAACAAACAAAATGCACATATAGTGCGGTAAACGCGCATTAGCATCCGTGTTCACTGTATTTTTTTTCCGGGTGGGGTGGGGGGTTGCGTGCCCTGTTTTTTGTGGGTTGTGACAAAACTGGCATCACTTAGGCCTTAATGTTTTTGTTTCTTTTTTATTTTATTTCTTGTGCGCTTGAAAAGCCAATGACATGAATGCTACACGGACTTAAAAAAAACAAACAAAAACACACATGCGCATGCAGCAAGAACAGTGTATTTTCTACAGGACCGAAATTGTATAAGTTTTATAGTTTCTTTTTACAAGATTTGGATATTTAAAGAGGATCTATGGCATCCTGTAATCAGTGGGATGGATTTTATATCATTACAGCCGCATCAAAGCTGATTTTTCTGGTCTGGTGTTTTTATTTTTTTGTCAACCTCCCTTAGCATTTCCTCACAACGGCCCCAGTTACTTTTGGAGTCCAATACTGGTCTACTGTCAAATAGGCGGTCCAAATTACCTAGTGTGAATGGGTGACATGACATTTGATTTGACATTGGGTGGTGGAGACCACCTACTTGACAGTAGACCAGAGTCAGGCTCAGAAAGTCGAATGGAGAAGATGGAAGAAATATAAAACCGTCAACAGGGAACTTAGTTGTAAAGATATGCAGCCTATCCCGCTGGTCAGAGGACATGACAAGTATGGCCATATTGAAGAGTCATCATGTATTCATTTCACTTGTGAAGATTTTTTTCTACTTGACTAAATATGAAGAAAGGAAAAAAACCCTTTCATATCATGTGCTGGTTGGGCCTTGAACATGCGAGGCTGTTGAGCTGCAGCCCTCATAGCTCAGCACATAGTACATTTTGTTGAATTTTAAACAGAATAGAACTCCGAAGACTGTGAATAAATTCCATGTATGCTGTAGGGTCACAGATGGTAGGATGTTACCATGAGAAAGCATACCATTTTGTGATTATAAAATTAATCTGTTCCTAAATCTGTTTGTAGAGTTTCTGCCATGTAATGAATGACAGAAATTATTAGTAATGTCTTGTGTACACTATCAACCACTGTTCTAACCGCAGAGCTGTTGACTCACCGGAGTTCTGAGCTACTTAGTTCTGTTTCTAATATGACCAATGGGTGCTACTACGAAGGCAATTTTAGAGGGCGAATCAAAAAGAGCGGGGCAAAAGTAATGCTGATTCCTTCATATATGGTTTGCTATGCAAAAGCCAGAATCGCATGAAAAGATAGAAGAACTCCAAGTTTTTATTGCACCTTACAGATATTTGATATGGGTGCTGTTGGTGTCACTATATGACCTAAAGTAACGCATCTCCACTGCAGTGGAAACGACAAGGGGATAGGCCAGGAACTGGACTACCAACTTCTGATCTGCCTTGTCATCAATGGCGCCCACATTAAACGTATGGAAGGTGCATTAAAAACTCGAAGAGTCCTATTTTTTCATGTCATTCTGGCTGTTGTATATTAATTCATGCGTGAATACAATAGCTTTACTTTCGTACCATTCTTTTGAAATCGCCCGGTATTATGTAAAGTCGGTAGTTTTTGAGTTATCCAATTTTTATGATGTCACATTAACCAACAGATCCCTAATATGACAACTCTGGAGATGGAATACAGTGGGCATCATATATGGTACCTTTTTAGATGCACTTGCTTCAATAAATATCTTTGGACATATATCTGCTTTAAAAAGGTTCAAGACTTGATCAAACTCAAGACAATTGCCTATCAGAAGTACAGTAAAATCCTGGTAGTGCAGGAATTCTAATTGAACAGCATCGTTTTTCCAGGTCAGAAATGAAAGATAATCGTTTAATACCAGAAGCTGGAAATGACCGCAGCAATCACTGGTGTGGAGAGTCCTTTGGCTAACCTCTTCTCACTCCATGAAGAATATACAAAGCACGGCTTAAAAAAAATATGAAAATAGGGGGGACCCGAAAACAGGAATCCTCTCTTGGTTGGTGGGCTGTAACTAGTACAGGCTTCTGTTGCTAGGTGAATGTCCGCGGAGCCCTTCTGAGGCGGTGCACCTGCTGACGTAGTTGGGGAAGGTTGCATTCTGCTCCTTTTTCTTTTTTTCAACAAATTGTTCAGTTTTTCACTTATTTTGTGATGGGTGATTCATACAAACAACATGCAGCTGTGAAGTTGTTTCTTTCTCCACTGCTCAAAGCACTCGTAAAAAAAAAAAAGTTGCACTGATCGGGATCTGGTGAATACGGAGGGTGACACAAGGGTGTCATGCTTTTTTATGTCAAAAACTGCTAAATACCCCGTGCTGTGTGGGCCAACAAGTGACTGCTTCTTCCATCATGACAACGCATCTGCCCACACAGCACTTAGTGTTTTAAGCAGTTTTTGATGAAAAACGGCATGATACCCTTGCTTCACTCTCTGTATTCACCTGATTGCACTCCATGTCACCTTTTTTTTTTACGAGTGTTTTTAGCAGGGTAAAAGGAAACAAAATTTCATAGCTGCACATTATTTGTATAAATCATCACAAAATAGGCAAAAAACTTAACTTGTTAAAAAATAATCAATGGAGGAGAATGCAGCCTTCCTCAACAATGTCGTCTACGGTAGCATACCAGTTCAGAAGGGCTTGCAGACCTTCATCTAGAAATAGAAGCCTGTAGTCGTATCGTCTCACCCACAAGAAGATGATTACTGTTTATTTGGGGTACGCCATAGTGTGACTTATATGTAAGTCAGATTGATTTTATCGACTGACTGGAAGAGAGAAATCTCCAATCCAAATCATATAACCCCTTAGTTGCTGAAATCAATGCTAAACCGTTACTATGCAGTGTGCTTAATGGGGGTACCATTTGTATTATACCCACTATTGCAATTGCTAGAACTAATGGTTTTACATCTACAGTCTGTGATCTAAGGTTATTCGGGGATAATGTCTATTGGGGCAAACCTAACCATGCCTGTGCGTTTTATGTCCCATCTGTATCATCTATTATTATGTTAAAGAAAAATAGTCAAAATAATTCACCTAGAAGAATTGGGAAAAAGTTATTCCATTAAAAGGGTTTTGTCATTAGAAAATATATTTACCTATTCCTCCACTGGCTCTCCTCTTGCCACATCTTCTACTCACCTATCTTATCCTGGCTCCGCCAGTCCCCCAGGTCACCTCACTTCCAGCCGGCCGGATCCTCTTCTTCCTGTTTTGCAGGGCACTGAACGCTACAATTGACAGTGTTCACTGCCTAGCAGGGAATTCCCGAAACATCAGCAGCCTGCTTTAGCGCGCATGCGCGATATCTCGCCACTAGTGCTTCATATAGTATGAAACATCGTGCATTAGCAGCAGGCTGCTGAGTTTTCGGCATTCCCTGCTAGGCAGTGAACGCTATGTCACTAGTGACCGGGTACATTGACCTGCAGGAAGCAGAATGCCAGCAATTTATGCATCGTCACAGGAAGAAGAGGATCCGGACTTCTGGAGGTGATGTGACCCGGGGGATTGGAGAAGCCAGGAGAAGATTGGTCATGTGAAGATCTGGTAAGGAGACTGTCTGGAGAGGAATAGAAAAGTATAGAACTACTTTTGTTTAATGACAAAACCCCTTTAAAATAAAAAAAGAAAGTCTCAAAAAAAAAATCATACATAATTTGCATCCCCATATATACTTTACATTTTAGCAAGAAAAAGGAGGGGCTGAAATACAATGAAAGCAGCGTATGTTCTATTCACAATATACTTTAGACCGTCTCCTACAAAAAAAAATTAATAAAAATGTTAAACCTCCTATATATATATTTTTGCTTTTTCAAATCATCAAGAATGTGTTTTTGTTTTTTGTCTTTATCTTTTTACTAATCCTGCACCTATCCGATGCCCTTAATGTCAGTTCAGTTAACACATTTTATTATAGCTTTTTGCTTGTGCATAAGAAATGAGGCTTATCTAGGAGCTGGTGACATAACTGAAGTATTGAGTCAGTGCCTCAGGTCTGACTGAAGTGCAGTGATTGGTTCTCTCTTACAGATATTAGCTGACTTACATTAACAGAAGGTGACCTTATTGGGAAGTCGAATTGTTTGCTGAAGACTTTTCTTTAAGATCACTTTTCCTGCCCATTTTTTGGAAAAAATGCATAACTGGTCATTTAAACTTTCCGGTGCAGTACTTCCATTTTGCCACACTTAAAGGGGTTGTCCCGCGAAAGCAAGTGGGGGTATACACTTCTGTATGGCCATATTAATGCACTTTGTAATGTACATCGTGCATTAATTATGAGCCATACAGAAGTTATTCACTTACCTGCTCCGTTGCTGGTGTCCCCGTCTCCATGGTGCCGTCTAATCTTCAGCGTCTAATCGCCCGATTAGACGCGCTTGCGCAGTCCTGTCTTCTGTCTTCTGAATGGGGCCGCTCGTGCCAGAGAGCGGCTCCTCGTAGCTCCGCCCCGTCACGTGTGCCGATTCCAGCCAATCAGGAGGCTGGAATCGGCAATGGACCGCACAGAAGACCTGCGGTCCACCGAGGGTGAAGATCCCGGCAGCCATCTTCACAAGGTAAGTAAGAAGTCACCGGAGCGCGGGGATTCGGGTAAGTACTACCCGTTTTTTGTTTTTTTTATCCCTGCATCGGGTTTGTCTCGCGCCGAACGGGGGGGCTATTGAAAAAAAACCAAACCCGTTTCGGCGCGGGACAACCCCTTTAAGCTTCTTTTAGGCAAAACGTTTATCGTTCAAAAAATCGTTCAAGTGAGCTAAAGCAAACGACAGTCATTCGGTTTAAAGTAGAAGAGTTTTTTTATTCCCCCATAACGTGCAGAAAACTATGTTTCGTCCTTGAAAAAGACTGTGGAGGATGAAACGTAGCTTTCTGCACGTTATGGGAGAATAAAAAGCTCTTCTGCTTTGCACCAATATATGCTGCCTGGCTCTCTTCTTTAACAACTTCCATTTGGATACTTCTGAGGACTTGGCTTTGGATCCTCTTGCTTGGCTCTGCATAGCTGACTGCCCGACCCGGAGTGGGTGATATAGTAGTGCTGCAGGTGCACTCTTCATTATACCAGTCATTCAGTTTAAACAGGAGACGACGACTGAACAGCGAACGATAATTGTTCACTTTTTGTTCGCCCATTTTATGCAGGCATGAAAACCATCATTGTCTCGTTCACTTATCGTTTGGGTTAAGCAGCAATTATTCAGTCCTTCTCATTCACTTACACAGTGAATGTGAAAGACTGAACGATTCTCGTTTGAAATGCCAATGATATTTCTACCTGTCTAAACAAGCTGCGCAAGAGTGACCGAGTTAGCAGTGATGTCACTCGCTCGTTCAAACAATAATTGACTCTAAATTGTGTAAATTTGCATTAGGAAAAAAACTTCTAGATATGTCTAGAGTCCTGCCCATAGACGGTTTCTGTTAACGTGTATCTTAGTGCTGCATATGTAGTAAAATTAAATCATGTGGACAATGCATTTAGGTAAAAGATATCTAGAGATAATAGTGAAGCTAGAAATCCTCAAACACCTTTTTAATGTTTTAGCTGCACAGTGGAAATGAAATTTTTTACCAATTTCCACTATCCTTGTAGAGGCATTAGCTACTGCCAGTATCAGGGTCCAAGAGTGTAGGTTTCAAACCGCCCAGTTTCTGTTAATTGTAGGCTATGTTAAGGTACTTTTACGTGGACCAGTGTAAAAGCGGGACCCAACAGAGTACTGAGCTAGAAAACACTCATTAGTTGCTAGTGTCTTCACTTCAGCTCACAGAAACAAAGTGACTAGTGAGCGACTCCTCGCTCGACGTTAACAGTCAGTCATTCATCTTAAACAACTGCCTGATCACAGTGAATGGCGATGGACGACTGGAAGAGATCTCCGGCATCCTCTGCCTCCATTCACTGAGCAACTGTCGCTGCTTTTGTGAAATCACAGGAGTGATCGTCATCCCGTGTAAAAGCACCCTTAGCAGAGGTGTAACTTGAAGCTCCAGGGCCCCAATTCAAAACGTTTAACAGGGCCAACAACTATAATGCTTTATTCATAGTACTGGGTTCCCTATATGGAGAAGAGAGGCCTTATGGGCCCCCTAAGGCCCCTGGGCCCGGGTGCAATCGCATCCCCTGCATCCCCTATAGTTACGCCAGTGACCCTTAGAAGACTAGAGTCAGATTGTACGAACGATCAAATCTATCAAAACTAAAGAACTTTGTTTCTTAGATGACATGAAGAAGAAGGAAATACTCTTGGCAACTGAACATGAAAGAATGTTACTTTTACTATGAAGCGATACTTTCCTACCTCCGCAAGTTGACTAGATGAGTACCTGCTAAAGGGCTCTTTCAGATGGCACTATCTTAGTCAGTATTTGTGAGCCAAAACCAGGAGTTGGTGCTAAACATGGCAGAAGTGCAAATCTTTCCAATACACTTTTTTTTTCTCTATAGGTTCCACTCCTGGTTTTGGCTTACAGAAACTGATACAAAATACAATTCTCCTGTTTGAAAGTACCTAAAAATGATCCAATATGAAAATAAAATAATTAGAAGGCAAGAACAAAAAGCCCATATATTATTATATAGAATTATTTTTTTTAAAGCTTATATATTATACCCTGTTATATTGACTTGATTTAAATTCCTTTAGGCAATTTCTGCAATGTGAGATGCAGAGGTCAGCTGCATAGTGAGAGGACTCATAGAGGACCTGTGAGGTCTCCTGATATGCCTGTTTTAGTAAATTATTGCATTCTCCGTGAAAGAACATTGCTGTAGCATTTTTTTTTAAATTCTGTATTGTGCGGTTCCCTTGTTAAACCTCATACAAATGTGCCAATAAATTAACTGGGTGTTGTCATTCCCCTTCTCCATAGGGTATATCCCTGACCATGTCTGACATTGTCAACACTGATTGGACAGTGTCAGAGTGTGTAGAGACACACCCCATTGGCAAGGAACATGACACACTGCACATGTCCAGCATTATTATTTCATGGGGAAAACAACTAAAACGGAATATTCTGCAGTGTTTTATAGCGGGAGAAGTAAGAAGCATGTAAATAACCTAGAAAAGTCACCAAAACAAATAAACAATGCAACAAAAGGAGAGCTGTCCTTGCTTGCAAGAGCTTACAAATGCATGGCAGCTGTACACAGAGCACAGTAGAATCTTGTTGACTATTTTCTGTTTCCTTTCCATAATTAATCTGTTTCTGTAACTGTAAATGTATAACAGCTCTGTAGAGTTTACTCTGGTAGTTTTTTTCCCCCTTGTGAGTACATTGCAACACGAGTGCAGGGACACAGAAGTTCAGAGTTTCAAAAACTGCGTAATTTTTAAAAACAGAAGAATTTAATACTTATAAATGCTTATCTGGTTTCTGAGGTTTAAGGGGTATCAGAGTGGCTTTTTGTTGTTAAAACTCCATTCCACATACAGTAAAATAACTAACCAGCATACACTTACCTCTCCACGCTTCCTTGAGTCTACCTTTTGATATCACATTTACAGGCTGCTCTAGCCTGTATATGGGATGTAACGGGTGCTACAGTTAATGACAAGGCTCAGCGATCGATCGCTGTGATTTTATCATCCGCTGCAGCAGCCTGTAATGTTCCTTGAATTGTCTGGACTGCAGCCTGTAAACAGCTGGAGTGGAGGACAGAGTATCAGCACAGAATATGCAGGGAATGGGGGGAAGGTAAGTTTATGCTGGTTAATTATTTTATTGCATGGGAAACAGAGTTTTAATAATTAAAAAACTACTTAAAGGTAGAACAGGATTTGGGTTCTAGCAACCACAAATGTTTATGGTTTGATTTAAGAACAGACTTTGACCATTCTTTACTACAACCAAAATGTAAGATTTTACGAGGACTAAGGGCTCATTCACATGGGTGTATGCAGTTTTCGGTCGGTGAATACACTGCGTGTTCATGGGCCGAAACGCTGTATTTTCCCTGTGTATCTGCCCTTGCTTGCCTTTTTTTTTTCTTTGCGCTTATTTACCACATATTTCACAAAAGCAAAAAAAAGGCAAGCCATTGATTTTATGCATTAATACGCAGTGGATATTCATGTATCATGCGTATTTATATGCTCCCATTGACTTTAATGGCCTATTTCTGTAATATGGACCAAAATAGGACATTGTGCATTTTGTTCTTTTTTGCACGCGTAAATATGCACCGTATATTATGCACGTAAAAATTACACCTATAATAAGCAGCATATATATATATGTCAAGGATATGGTTGGATTAAAAAAATAAATAAATAGTTCACATGGTGGAATAACAGTGCAGGGGTGTATGCCCAGTGGACACTTTTAGAAATGGCCATCATAAACTCAACTAAAATTTATGTCGAATTAGTAAAAGTAAAAAAAATAATTCCTAACACTTTGGATCACTAGAGATGTTAGTAATACAGTAAAAGAAAAGATGTCTGCCTAAAAGAGGTTTAAAGAAACTAGAAATGTAGCTGGCGGAGAATTGAATAAAATTAGACAGAAGGCAAAACATGTTATTAATGCTGCTAAAGCACAAAAGGAGCAAGAAATGGCCAAATCTATTGAGAAGGGAGATAAAACCTTATTCCGTTATATTGGTGAAAGAAGAAAAACTGTGGAAGTACAATAATTATTAATAGAAACAATTTGAATAGCTACTTTTTGCTCAGTATTTTCCTAACCTGGTTTTCAAGATATGATCGGGCATGAAATTATCTCTATTTGTAGGGGCTCTAATCCAGTGTTTTCAGTGGCTGATGTTGTAAACATAAAGTTGAATAATGCAATAGGATCATATGACGTCCACCCCAGAGTTCTTGAAGAGGTCCAATCTGTGATTGCTGCACCTCTAACTGATTTGTTTAACCAGTTCCTTCTAACTGGTGATGGTCATGATGATTAGAGAATGGACAGTGTTGTACCCATCATAATAAAGGTAGTAGAGAAGAAGCCGGGAACTTCAGGCCAGCTAGTTTGATATATGTAATTATTATATTAATGGAAGCTCTTCTGAAAAGGAGGATATTTGAGCACCTAAAAACTAACAACTGGTTGGGCTCTGCAAGGCAAAGTTGCGGGCAGAACATCTCAAACTTACTGGAACTGCTAGAACTAATCTTACTGATTTCACAAAAGTGGTGGATGAAGGTAATGCTGTGGATATCATTACACTCTTTGATACAGTTCCACATGGATAGCTTCTAGATAAATTATTTAAAATTGAACTTAATCTTTTTATAGTCCAGTGGATTTACAGTTGATTAAAAAATAGAGACTAGTTACAAGCGGTGACCGCAGGAGTCTGTCCCAGTCCTCCTCTTTTTAATATGATCGTACGTGACATACGAGAAGGTTCAATAGGTAAGGTCTGTTTGCTGATGACCCACAAGTGTACAATAAGGTTGATACTCCTGGTGGTATCTTGAACATGAAAAATGATTTAACTTTACTGAATGTCAGAACAATGAAAACTTCAGTTCAATGTTCTGAAAATAATGGAGTGGGGAGAAGAAATCCTTGGACTGTTCTTTGTTATCCAGGACTTCACAAGATTTAGAGGTTCTGATTTCTGACTGCTTCAAAATTAGTCAGGCAGAAAAGAAAGCAAGTAGGATGCTTTGCTGCATAGATAGTGTTTTTACCAGTAGAAAGAAGGTGATGGTGATCACGTAAGACCACATCTGGAATGCTGTGTTCAGTTCTGGAGACCTCACCTACAGAAAGACACTGATAAATTAGAACAAGTCTAAAAACAAGCTACAGAAATGGTAGAAGGTCTCAAGAACAAAATCTATCAGAAAAGACTTTAAAGAATTTCTGTATGGCCTGATGGAAAGAAGGGAGAGGGGACACCATGGAAACTTATTAAAATTTATTAAACGTTCAGAAGGGAAGTGTTTTTATTAGCAAGTTAAGCACTACTGTAGAACAAGGGGGCACAATCGGAGATTAGTTAGGGGGGGACGATCTGGAGAAATATCAGAAAATATTTTTTTTACCGAAAGAGGGATAGATGTCTGGAACAAACGTCCAGCAGGTTGAAAATTCTACAATAATTGAATTCATGCATGTAAGGGGTAAGCATATATCTATCCTAGGAGAGTAATAAAAAGGAAAGGACAGACTGGATGGACAATATGTTTTTTTTTTCTGCCATCACTTTTCTATATTTCTAAGTTGTTTTGTTTTTATTTAAAGGCCATTAGGACTTAAGACCCCGTACACCTTCAATACCTAAAGATTTCTTGGAAGTGGAATAAATATAATATTCTGTCCTGTATGTGCTGTAAAAATTAAAAAAAATCCAAACCATTTTGTAATACCGTTAAACATGATTTTTAGAACTATTTTGGCCCACAGCTGCAGTGCTGCTTGAAAATGAATAAATGCAACATTAGAGTGTACAGAAGGACCAGTAGCAAGCAGATGTGCACTAGTCTACATAATTTCAATTTCTCAAGGTCTAAATAATAGGCTGTGATGTTGGAGTTAGGTGCAGCATCAGCATTTTATCACCAGCTGGTAATTACTGATTAAGTAATGCTTAAGAAACCTAGGAAATGCTTGTCCTTTTTCCCCCAACAAAAGGAAGAAAATAAGAGGATAGCACTTCTAGAAAGTTTTTAAAAACTTTGCTAGAAACAAGTGCACTAAAGGCAGGCAAAAGATTGTGTCGTCAAAATGAGTTATAACTTAAAGTGGTTGTCCAACCATTAGAAAAAAGATGAGGAGCAGCAAATACTGTGAAATAGCAAAACAAAAAGGTAAACCGAAATTTACGTTGCCAGGATTTTCTGCAGCTCTTGAAATAGTCTTGTAGAAATCTATCACAGAACGCAAAGGTTATTTTCCACCTAATCCCGGTCAGAATAGTCGGTAAAAGTTGCTTAAGCAGCCAGAGAAGTAGAGTGAATCATCTAGAATACATACAAAAACAGTCTTTAGATATTTTTCACGATTTTTATTAGAAAAAGAAGACCGAATATTATCAGAAAAGATAACCCACTGAATATGATTATATGGACTTTCAAAATTGATGGCCTATTCTTAAGATGTTAAGAATATATATCAATATTAAAGCTATGGTGGTCCAACTCTTGCCTTCCCCGTCAGTAAACTGTTTTAAAAAGCCACAGCATTCATGCAAATGCTGCAGACCCTTCCGTTTGGACATCCATTTCAGCCTGATTCATACTTGCAGATGCTATACTTTTTATACCAATAATTAAAGGTATTGCAATGTTGTCCTACTCACTTGGATAGGGCAACATTGAGGCCTTAGTCACACAGGCGTTTTTTCGCGCGATTTGCGGATCGCTTGACGAATGCGCATCCGCAAATCGCATGACCGGGGCCAAAAAATCGCCTGAAAAATCTGCTCCTAGCCGCGTTTCATTAGAAACGGGCCGGAGCTGTCCAGCGCATTGAATTCAATGGAGCCGGCAATACAGCCTGCTCCATTGAAAGCAATGTGCTGCGGGCGAGCGAGGGATGAATTGTCGGGAAGGGCTTAAATATATAAGCCCTTCCCTGCAATTCATCCAGAAATGTGTAAAAATTAAAAAAAATGTATACTCACCTTTCCGCTGCGGCCGGAGTTCAGTGGCGGCCGCCGGCAGTTCTCCTGAACTGCTTCTCTATAGTATTCAGCAGCCGGTCCCTGCCCTGAGCCAATGAGAGGCAGCAGTCACTCACCCATTCATGAATTCATGAATGGGTGTGTGAGTGAGATCTGCCTCTGATTGGTCAGGCTGTGACCAATTAGAGGCAGCTCATTCAGCAGGCGGGGATTTTAAAGCCCCGGCTGCTGAATACTATAGAGAAGCAGTTCAGGAGAACTGCCGGCGGCCGCCGCTGAACTCCGGCTGCAGCGGAAAGGTGAGTACACAATTTTTTTATTTTTTTTTTAACACATTTCTGGATGAATTGCAGGGAAGGGCTTATATATTTAAGCCCTTCCCGACAATTCATCCTGCGCTCGCCGGCAGCCCATTGCTTTCAATGGAGCCGGCTGTATTGCCTGCTCCATTGAATTCAATGGGAAAACATTGTTCTTCTCTGCCACAGCTGTTACAGCTGTGGCAGAGAAGAATGATTTCTCTCCTATATGTTCTCAATGGGGTCGGCGCTGCTGCCGCAGGGCCCCATTGAGCGCGTATAGAGAAGAGAACAGGAATCGCAGATTGCAGATGGGTGCGATCTGCGATTTCTGTTCTATAATTTATCAGACGAGCACATAAAAAGCGCTCGTGTGTCCGATACCATTGCAAAGCAATGGTTTTAAAAAATCGCCGGACGCATGCGCATGTGCAAATCGCACGAAAAAACGCCCGTCTGACTTAGGCCTGAAGAGGATGTAGTGTTTTACAAGAGTGCTACAGCCCTTTCAAACAGCTGATTGGTTTGGGTGACGAGAATCTGACCTCAAGCAATCTAATATTAATGGCTTATCCGAAGTATAGACCATCAATTTTAAAAGTACGGATAACCTTTAGCATTCTAAAAGGGTGCCTCCATACGGGTGCTAAAATGCTGCGTTTTTTGCTCTATACGAGAGTGAGTAAAAAAGTAGATCTATGAAACCAATGTCTTTCAATGGTGTCATTTACATCTGCGATGCGTTCTCTGTTGCGATGCTGCGATTGCCAAAAAAACGCGGCATGTTCTATCTTTCACTTTTTTTCGCCTTTTTATGCATCTATGTTTCCATATGAAGCCATCATTTTTTTAAATTTGGGTGAAAAAAGGCACAACGATGCACTTTCCAAAGCAGACACACATTTGCCCTATTGCTGCGTTTTTCACCTGCCCAAAAACACAAACGCCTTTGTGGAGGCACCCTTAGAGGTGTAGTTTACTGTGGCTTTCTGGGTGCAGTGATTTTTTATTTATTTATTTTTTCATCATCAAATCTTTTTTTAAATTTTTGTTCATTAATGTAGCCATATGATCACTTTTATTTATTTATTTTTTCAAGAGGTTTTATTTTCAATGTTATCGTTTTGGGGTTTTCACAAGCCATTGGGGAATAACATCGTTTTATCACCACATTGGCTCCCCTGTGACTCGAGTAAATAATGTTGTTGTGTTAGATAGCAGATCTGGGGACTGGCTGCCATAGCTAAGTGCACCCATTAGATCCCGTTTTTAATATAGCGGTACTACAGTTTATTATATGAGAGATTAGAAAATCACATGGTAAAGTCCCTTTTAGTAGGACTAAAAAAAGGGGAAAAATAAGTTTTTCACTATGTGAATAACAACCTACAGTATAAAATTATTACAGTATTTAAAAAAGTTATGGATATGGTACAAAACATTTTGTGAAAACAACAATTAGTGTGCAAGAGACGTAAAGCATAAAAAGAATTACATTTTGCATTAACATAATTGTACAGACTTGCAAAATAAAGTGGGCATCTAATTTATTCCAAACAGTGAATGCCGTAAAAGCACAACCCAAAGAATAAAAACAAATATTGTAGAATTGCTGGTTATTTTTTTCCAATTTTCCAATGCCATAAGAGTTTTTAATTCATTATATTTACTCCACACAGGGGCCTTTTAAAAAATACAACTCTATCCTTAAAGAACCTTCCCTATACAGTTACATGAGCAGAAAAATAAAGTTATGGCCCTTGGAATATAGAATGAAGATCAAAAACGCCAAAAATAAAAAAAACTAATTGGTTGTTGAATCCTAAAATGGACTGGTTCCTAAGTCCTTAGAAAATTAACTCTTTTTGGTGTGTTAGTGTTTTACTGGTTCAGGAGACAATCGGACTGTAGAGGACCAAATGACAACTAGAAACCGCTATTTGCACAGTTTAAACACAGTCAGTATGGTTTTGTTGCATAGAGGGAAACCCGCAAAACGCCAATAAAAACGATAGCTACGTTGCTTCGTTCAGCTTACAATAACACAAGCCAGTAGCTCTAGGACACATATATCATTATTTTTTTTGGCCATTGAGTCTTCCTAATGTTGCCATCTATCCTTCAAATTATTGTTGTGACTTAGCTACATGTTACTACGTATCGCCTGTTCCATAGTAGTCTAATATGTTGTATTGCTCTCATCACCACATTCTAACATTAAGAACAGATGACAAAAAATGTTTTGTGTATAGCATGGATAATTTTCTTAAAGGGTGATTTACATAGCAGGGGTGCTTGTAAGGGACTGGTACATGTTCCCAATACGAGAAATATAGAATTTCTTTATATGTCTAATGGTATTTCTTACAAACCTATACCTTTTGAAAATTTTTAAAGCCTTTTTTTTCTAAATTCATTGGATATTTCTGTAAAGTTTTAACCCTTTGCAATCCAATTTTGGATTCAGGGTTTCCTAGGGGGTTTTCTCTTTCTGCGATTATACAATGGCGCCACCGGCTGGCTAGAGTCAGTACTGTGGTATTGGACATGCTGGAGAGGCCCCGACAACAGAGCGGCCAGTAATATACAATAAGAATACCCTGCCGGACGTCTTTCGACATCAGAAGCTGTACAGCCTTCAATCAGAATGTCTTTAGACGTCAGACAGTGGATTGGAAAGGGTTAATCTCATGGCATCTATGTGAATGCGCAATACATGTTTACTAATGTACACATAAATGTTGGATTCTATTATCTGTTAAAGATTGTTCGCGCAGTAAGGTGAAGTTTTGCTTCGTATTGGAATCTGTGTACTGTCCTGGCAATAATAGCAACAGCTAGGTTTAATTAATAATTCTGTTTGCTTCCTGGATTAAGTAGGCTTTGAGACTATATCCTTCTAATAATCCTAATTGGAAAAATTGCTAAATTTTATCTAACCTTTTGAATGACTTCTCCATGCTCACCTGATCCTTTTTTAGAGCTGGGATTTTTACATTATGAAATATATAGCAAATCAGGACAATTTATTAATTCAAATAGTCTGTCCTCAATGTGGCTGCTATTACTTTCCTAAGAATGTAGTATGGTGGACATACTCCTAACTTTCCCTCTTTTTACGCAAGACTGATTTTGCTCATTCTAACATTTTACCCAAATTTGACCCAACACAAAGAAAAAAAAGGTATTCTTAGTTAATACAGGGTGATTCAAAAAGAATAAAACGAATGGTGCAAACGTAAAGCTGATGTTTTCTTACATGAATTGACAAGATAGAACTCTTCATTTTAATGAATCTTACAGATGTTAACCATAGGTTTTAGATGACCTTAAACAACCCAGCCCCTCTGCAGTGGAATAGATAACAGAGGATATGCTGCAATGTATCTGGGCAGAACTGGTCTTTTAACTTTGACATTTGCCATATCTCCAATGGCGCCCACATGTCGAACATCTGTAAGGTGCATTTAAAACTTGAAGAATTCTGTTTTTTCATAAAATTCTGGCTGTTGTATATCAATTCATGTATAAATACATCAGCTTTATGTTTTTACCATTCTTTTTGAATCACCCTGTATATTTCACTGCGAATGTTTAAGGGGAACAGGGGACATCAAAAGCGGAAATTCATGATCCTGTCTTATCTAAAGTGAACATTAATCAATGAAAGGTCCTTGTAGGGTGCAAAAACTGTGAGGACTGTTTTTAATACCTCACTCTATGCCAAATTGTGGTCTGCTAAGCTTAAAACCACAATGCTCTGATGGTAATAGGGGACATTTCCTTATCCAATTTCTGTCAGCAACTAAATACAGTGATGTATAATGTGTGTGTGTATGTGTGTGTGTGTATATATATATATATATATATATATATATATATATGTGTGTGTGTATATATATATATAATATGTGTGTGTGTATATGTGTATATATAATATTGGTGTTTATGCCACTATTGGTCCAAGCCAGTTAGCACATATATACATTGTGCTTGGTTATTTGAATTCACAAGGCCATTGTAACACTACTATACCAGGAGACATGGCATCAAATTCTATTGTCTGCTTTTGGCCTTGTAACTTTAAAGGGGTTGTCTTAAAGGAGATGTCCCGCGCCGAAACGGGTTTTTTTTTTTTTAACCCCCCCCCCCCCCGTTCGGCGCGAGACAACCCCGATGCAGGGGTTAAAAAAACCACCCGCACAGCGCTTACCTGAATCCCGGCGGTCCGGTGACTTCAATACTTACCGCTGAAGATGGCCGCCGGGATCTTCTACCTTCGTGGACCGCAGCTCTTCTGTGCGGTCCACTGCCGATTCCAGCCTCCTGATTGGCTGGAATCGGCACGTGACGGGGCGGAGCTACACGGAGCCCCTCTCTGGCACGAGCGGCTCCATAGAAGAAAGCTGAAGACCCGGACTGCGCAAGCGCGGCTAATTTGGCCATCGGAGGCCAAAAATTAGTCGGCTCCATGGAGACGAGGACGCCAGCAACGGAGCAGGTAAGTATAAAACTTTTTATAACTTCTGTATGGCTCATAATTAATGCACAATGTACATTACAAAGTGCATTATTATGGCCATACAGAAGTGTATAGACCCACTTGCTGCCTCGGGACATCTCCTTTAAGATTACAAGGCGTATGGACATCATAGGGGGAGATTTCCTGCATTGATGCTCCCCATGTTCGAGTACAGAGACTGCTCTGTAAAAGTGACTCCCACTCTGGTGGACTTCTCATATTCATTTCAACACTGTATGGGAATTGTATGCCTAGATAAGGCTTTCCCTGGGGATAACGGCTGATTGTTGGAGGAAAGAGAAGACAGACTTGCGGCAATCATTTCAAAATTCCTTTCTGATCATGCCATGCATACATGTGTTTAAAGTGGTTGTAAGGAATAGTTGAACTGGCATGCGTCCAACTGCTGTCTAAGTTTACAGCTATCTATCGGACTACCTTTAGAGTTAAGGCCCA
This sequence comes from Eleutherodactylus coqui, assembly GCF_035609145.1. Taxonomy (NCBI): domain Eukaryota; kingdom Metazoa; phylum Chordata; class Amphibia; order Anura; family Eleutherodactylidae; genus Eleutherodactylus; species Eleutherodactylus coqui. The sequence goes on along the minus strand of NC_089841.1, from coordinate 107,629,070 downwards.
TTTAGATACAACGATTATCGCCCAAAATTCGCTCAAAAACTAATTTAAACTCGCACCAATTGTGCACTTTTCGTGCACTATTCGTTCATCGCTGATTTCAAGCCAGCTTGAAAACCGTTGTTGCGGCTTATCAGGACCACACGCTAAGTTCTCTGTGGGTAGCGCTGATAGCATTCTTTCAGCAGCTGTCCTGCTGGAGAACAGTGGAGCTGAATGCAGATAACAGACCTCAAGCTGTTATCTGCATTCAGCAAAAGGCTTCATTTGCACGCTAATAAGCTATTAAGTAGCTGAGAACTCAGTTTATGCAAAATTATCACTCAAAGCTGTCACTCAAACTGTCGTTTGAGCAATTTTTGAGCGATCATCTTTGCGTCTAAATGGGCCTTTACAGCATAGTTTATCAGAGCTCTACTATATTTTCTAATGAGCTGAGCACCTACAGTACATGTTCTTTCCATGACCAGGAGAAATTTTTATTTAATGGAAGCAAACAATGAAGATGCTTATTGAATTTCACAAACTGAGATCTTGAAAACCATGAAGAATTTAGGCAGAAAATATATTAGAAAATTGTATCACTTTTCACTATACAGTGAATTAACCTGCCTTTGCTGAAATCACTTAATTTCACGATAGATGGAGCACCCTTCTGAAAAAAACTGGAATTATTTTTCCTTCCCCTGGGAGGAGCTTATTGGTCACACAACTATGTTCGATTTTTATTACCTGCATAGGGAGAAAGGCTAGTATTGTAAATGTAACCCATTTTCCTGGCCTGAATGATCTTCTATCAAAGAATTAATAGCCACTTGGTGTTTCAGTATATATAAATGTATCTATAGGCAAAAGTAACTCTCTTCTTTAATTTGTGGCTATAGGCAGAGATGAATTTTCATTTTTCCATTGGACTTTAGTGATAGCGAGGTATTTAATAGAATATGTTAAATAAGTCTTTCCCATGACTGCTACCCAGAACTAAGTGGAGTATTGCAAAAGGATGAGGACTGAAGATTGGCCTTAAGAAATGGCAAAGGATGAGTGGAAATGGTAGGAGGAGAACATAAGTAGGGCCCTGTCTATAGTGTCAAGAGCTTGAAGAATGAGGATCAGTATCAAAAGCAGTTGTGAGGTTGAGAAGGATTAAGTAGAAATAGTGACCTTGGGATTTAACCACAAGGAGGTCATTAGTTGCTTTGGTAAGGGTAATCTTAATAAAATAAGCAGCATGAAATCCTGATTATAGTAGAGAGGGTTAAGATCACTTAGAATGTGAGAGAAAAGGTACAAAAATTCAAATGCAAAATGTATATACAGTTTTTATCAAAAGTGTTCACCTCCTTAGGCTTTTTCATATATTTGTTAACCCTTTAATCACAGTAGAGTTTGGAATTCGTCTTTCAGTTTTATTCAGTGTATTGCAAGCCAAAGTGAAGACAAATGTCTTAAAATTATTACATATACAATATTTGAATGCAAAAATATTTACCTCTTCAAGTAACTAGATAATTGCTGCTCCCTTATGCAAAGAATATGAGAGCAACAGCAGTATTTAATGTATATATAACTAGAAGTTACTGAACTGGTGTTGTCCTGTTGGGATGGCCATCCTATTTGCAGCTGCTCCCACAACTGTTTAGTGTCCATATATGTAAAGCTAAAAGTTGCCAAAGTAATAACTTCTGCTAATTTATTCCCTGTTAGAACATGTAAACGTTATAGAAGAGGGGGTCAACTGATTGGGACTCCCCCCTTTTGGACATAGCGGGGAATCTTTCCACGAGGGTCTCTCACTTTGGAAGCTTCAACATGATCTTGGGTTTAATTGTAATTCATTCATTTGAATGATGCCATATAATACATTTTCCCTCACAGTAGAGACAATCCGTGGACTTCTCCTGTCTCCGCTGACAGTAATGGCTAGTGCAGGGGGATTTTATGTGAGGAGAGGTTGTCCAGTTTGGAAACAGAATATTTTTAAAGTGACAATTTGAAATGAGCGAGCATACTCTCTAAGTACAATTACTCGAGCGAATATTGTCCTTAGCGAGTACCTGCCTGCTCGGAAGAAAAGATTCGGATGCCGGTGAGCGGTGAGTTGCGGCAGTGAGCAGGGGGGGGGCGGGGGGAGAGAAGGAGAGAGAGATCTCCCCTCCGTTCCTCCCCCCCGCTCCCCCCTGCTCTCCCCCGCCCCCCGCTGGCACCCAAATCTTTTTTTCCGAGCGGGCAGGTACTCACTAAGGACAATGCTCGCTCGAGTAATTGTCCTTAGCGAGTATGCTCGCTCATCTCTAGAGACAATCAAATGAAGTTTTGCAATGATACACTGTACTCTGGCATATATAAAACAGGTCTGGACTATTCCTAGGAACCACGTCACCAGTGAACCTAAAAATGTGCCAGTGGCCATAACCATTTGGGTTATTTTCTGTCGGTTTCCATGAAAATTCTTGTTCCTTGCCACTGAAAGTCAAGTAAGCAATTGGAGTGGTCAGACTAGTGCCCACATATTGCCTATTCCTGATGCAACCATTTTCTTTTACTAACCATTCCAAATGTCAATTTGGTTTTAAAATCAAGTCAATTAGTAGAACATTTTCTCTTCTCACAGGAAATTTAGATGAAACAATTGTTGTTTTTATGTATAATTTAAATAGGTCTAGATAGCTATCTGTTAATGCAAGAATAAAGATTACTGGAAAACCTTCGGATATACCCATTGAGGATGATGATGTCATTTCTATTACTAAGTTGGGCTAAAAAAGCTTAAAGGGGTTGTCTCACGAAAGCAAGTGGGTCTATGCACTTCTGTATGGCCATATTAATGCACTTTGTAATATACATCGTGCATTAAATATGAGCCATACAGAAGTTATTCACTTACCTGCTCCGTTGCTAGCGTCCCCGTTGCCATGGTTCCGTCTAACTTCGGTGTCTTCTTGCTTTTTTAGACGCGCTTGCGCAGATGGATCTTCTCCCTTCGGCTGGTCTTGGAAGCATCGGCGTTTTGGCTCCGCCCCCTTGTACGCATCATCGCGTAGCTCCGCCCCATGACGTGTGCCGGTTCCAGCCTCCTGATTGGCTGGAATCGGCACGTGACGGGGCAGAGCTACGCGATGATGCGTACAAGGGGGCGGAGCCAAAACGCCGATGCTTCCAAGACCAGCCGAAGGGAGAAGATCCATCTGCGCAAGCGCGTCTAAAAAAGCAAGAAGACACCGAAGTTAGACGGAACCATGGCAACGGGGACGCTAGCAACGGAGCAGGTAAGTGAATAACTTCTGTATGGCTCATATTTAATGCACGATGTATATTACAAAGTGCATTAATATGGCCATACAGAAGTGTATAGACCCACTTGCTTTCGTGAGACAACCCCTTTAAAATCAGGAAACCAGCTAGTTAGACTTTGGAGAGTTCATAATCATAGATACTTTAGACTGTAGTATAATGGAAACTCTTTATATTTTACAACGGTTTTATATGTATTGCCTTTTTTAAAAAATTCTTTATTAATCAGTTTTCCATATAAAACTGCAATTTAACATTTACGGAGTACAAAAACAAAATATATATGTACATACATCTTCAACATTCCAAAGTATCAGTCACAGTATGGGACCAGGTAGGTCCTGACCATATGTACCTTAACTTGCAGCAAGGGTAAAGAAAGGGAACATAGAAGGTTTGAGGGGGAGGGAAAAGTAACAAGACAAAGACAACAAAGACTGACAAGACAAAACAAAAGAAGGGGGGTAGAGTGGAGAACAAATACAGGTCCTTATACCCCATAAATGAAGGCATATAATGCATGGAAGTGAGGGAATTAATAACTGAAAACCCCTGTTAGGGAAGCTACCTAGCGTTCTGTCCAGAAAGATTAAATTCCTCAGAGTTTTGGAACTCCAACCAATGATGCCACGTTTTGGTAAATTTTTCATGAGCACCTTTGAGTGATGTTGTGAGCTCTTCCATCTCTCTGATCTCACATGGAACCACAATGAAATGGAGGGCGGTACTGTTTGTCTCCAAAGTCTTGGGACACAGGCTCTTGCAGCGTTTACCAGGTGTCTCACCACCAAGCGCCTGTAGGTATACTCCGGGATGTCACTGAGATGCAGGAGGAAGAATACGGGTAATTTTGGCAGAGCGAAGTCTGTGAATTTGGAGGCAATCTCCACGCCTCAGACCTTGCATGTATTGCTTCATTTACTTGAAATGTATTACAAATTGAAATTAAAAAAAAAATGCAGTTTTGCTTTTATTCAGGAGGCACAAAGTTTTTTCCTCTTTAAAGCAACCCTCCAGTTTTGGGACAAAATTCTGTTCCAGGACAGGAGAAGCATGGGGGCGTATTACTTGCAATTGTTCTTTTCTGTCGTCCCTCCAATCTGCCAGTTTTGGAACCGTTTTTCACCTGTCCAAGATGGCTACAGCAGTTTTCAAACTGCTTAATTGCACACTGTGCACTGCTCTCTGATTGCCCTGTGCTGGCCATAAAGAGAGCAGGTATGGTGCATTGATAGTCTTACACTACCAATGCACTGTGGAGACTAGATAGTCTGAAGATTGCATCAGCTACCTTGGATGATAATAGGACCTGAAACTTTCAGATCAGAGTGATGGCAGAGAAGAACTGCAGGCAATACATCCCCTTCCTTCTCTGGTCCTGGGAGAGCCAAAATTTTGTCTTGAAACTAGAGGGTCACTTCGACGGGGTTTTCTGTTTTGGACAATCCAGCTTATTTTTAGAGAACCATTCTAATAAAAATGAACACAAGGCGTTTCCCTACTGTGCCCTCCAAAGATTAATAGTATGCTACAATGGAACCTAACTTCATCTGTTCACTTCCCCCACAGCTCCACAACAGTTGAGCATTGCACAGTTTTCATTAAAACCAAAAGGTTGTATTTGTAAAGGCTACAATTGTCTAAATTCACCAATTTTGACGGAATCTTACAACTTAAGTATGTGTATGAAGGCCTCTCAACTTTCCCCCAACAAATGATTTCAGAGGGAAGAAGACTTAAGAAGGTTGAATTTCAATGCCTGATCCTTCTGTCCCCCATGGAGATAAGCCATCACCAGAACTGTCTGGCAGTGGCTTTCTTCATTGTGCCTATGTAAAACACATGAACCATCCTTTCATATGTATGGCAGAGTTGCGAGAAATATAGCTGTCAGCTGAATGAACATTTGGCCAACAGTTCTTGAAGGTGCATTGGCACCTTAATATACAAACTTGCAGAGTCCTTGAGAGAGAAATGCTTATTGTAGCCACTCTCCACACCGGATAATTAACCCTCATGTGGTAACATGGGATCCATTTGACCCCAGCCTTGTTAATTGCATTCCTGCACTTTGTAACTGGTACCACTCGAGGGTTAATGGAGGTCCTGAATGAGTTACCACTATACTATTAACTCACAGTGCCCTTGTTCGGTACTTGAAAACCTTTTCTTTTTAGAACCACGCAACCCCTTTAAGCTATTAAAATCTTTTTTTTTTTTTTTTTTGACAAATTTTGTTGACATCAATGTAAATTTCAAAAAGTAATAAAAAAGTGTTCCTTTGTCAATGGACAAATAGTTCACATTGGAAAGACTTTGAAAATTCTGTTTTAGATGTTTCAAACGCTTTTACAAATGGCTTATTGATTTCTTTTAAGCTGCTGAGTGGCATTTAAGCCAAAATGTAGATTTCTATGGGATTTTTTACATATGTTAAAAAGGTCTCTTTCTCTGTGTACTTACACTATTTATGTATCACAAGAGGTTTCTTCTTTTATTCATCCCTCCTGCTATTACATATTTTAAAAGATGTTCTGAATTGCACAAAGACATTATACGGATGTACTTTATCCTGGAATGTTATTCTTCCATTTATTCTGTTAATAATTTATGAATGTTAATTAGTTGACTAGACTGGGTCTACAGTCTTGTTGTATGCTCATAGCATATAGAGAATTGGGAAAGGTCTGAGCATCTGGATGAACTTTTGAGATGATATATTTAGTTCAAGCCCTCTTCAGCCCCACCAGTGTTTAGGGGGGCTTGGACATTAAATATATTGCAGTAGAGTAAACCAGTACAGAAAAAAGACTCAATCCTGGACATTACTGCCTTCGACATTACTTTCTCAAATACAACCCTTACTCTAAAAAATACCCTGCTATGAGAATAACTTTGCTTGTCCTCTACCAAGCATTTCTATTCAAAGAGACTTCATTTTTTGTTTTCCTGATCCCAGTAATATCTTAGAGAAGCTGTCCTCAACACTAAGCACCGTAAACTAAGTTATGGTGCTTATAGTTTAGATGATGTGGAGTCCAGCGAGCCTCGTTTCATATTCACATGGTCCCCCATTTCTGCAGTGTCCCCTGGTGAAGTCGGGACATGAACAGCAATCTTGACTCTACAGAAGTCTGTATGCCCACACTCTCATAAAGATTAGAGATGAGCAAGTACTAAAATGCTCGGGGGCTTGTTATTCAAGTCGAGTTTTTCGTAATATTCGAGAGCTCTATTCGAGTAACGCAACCCATTGAAGTCAATGGGTGACCCGAGCATTTTTGTAATGGACCTGCCGGAAGCCAAGCTTTCCCCCCCCCCCTCTCTCTGTCTCCCTCTCCCTCCCTCCTCCCCTTCACCCTCCCCCACTCCCCCTCCCCCTATCCCCCCTCTCCCCCCCTCCTTCACCGCACTCCTTCCCTCTCCCTCCCTCCCTCTGTCTCCTCATATTGGCTGCTGTCTACCAGCAAGTCCACCACTAGCTCACCAGGAGTAATGCAGGCACAGCGGATGGCCATCACAGTAATGGCAGAATAATTGTTAAGCACACGATATTAAACCACCAGTGAGGAAAAGATTATCAGCTAATTGAAACACATACTCGTGGGAAAACACCTGAAGATTTGCTTTAAGTCATTGTTATTGGTTACTGTAAAGCTCAGACATCTAGCAATTAGCCCTGAAACAGGTGTACTGTGACGTTGAGTTTATATGTTTTTTATTTTACTTGTAACAATGTTGGTTTTTAACTTGGTGGCCAAAAACTATTTTGACTCTTTAATATTTAGACTTAGCAGCTAAAGGTGTCCAATCGATTTCTATTCTAAGCCTGGAGAACTGAGATGTGAATTTTAGCTTTCTTGGAACTTTTTCTGCACTACCAGCAGATTTAGCACATGCTTTAAGTCATAACTGGTATAGTAATAATTTATATTTTGGTGTATTACAGGCAGTCCTGCTTTCAGAACAGTAGGTGCTTCCATATGACCTGTTTTGTTCTGCAGTACTATTTCTCTACTTCTGCTCGCTATTATAATGAAGCTGCCAGTATGAATCATTTTCTCTCCAGAAACATTTGCTTGTTTGTCATTTTTGACCGTTTTAGCATTAAGATGTTATACATTTGCCTCATGACAAAATGGAATTTGATTTGGCAAATATTAGTTATTGTGGATTCATTTCTCACCTATCTCCATAAAGAATTTGGTGAGATTCCCTTTACTAGCAGTCTCACCCTTTTTCCTTGAGAACTGCCTTCAGATCCTATCATATATAAAAAAGACAGATTTGAATAATTTAGCCATTCGTGACCACCAATATGCCTTTATATTGAGGTCAGTAATGGGCCTTAAACTTGCTATTATGCCTCTTTATGGCGCTGCAGCATGGGAGTCCTCTACCAGGAATAGTGGGAGCTGGACAACTGTTCTAATGGCCAGAATCGGAGAAACTTTAGGTCCCAGCTATTTAACAACTTAGATTCCACAATGTGTAGTGGTATCAAAGTGGTTTCTTAAGGAGGGGACTTCCTCTTTACCACATTGTCTTCCAGTGATGGGATTGCAAGGTGTTGGTAGGATGCCATAGCAGACAGAGACCTAACAATAGTGTCCGGGTCTTCCATGTATGGAAGAATATTGGGCCCTGCAAGAGGCAGGTTCTAATAGACTACCTGTCAATATACTATTGGCATAATACACTGTACTACATAAGTAGTGTAGTGTATTATGTAAACAATTAAATGATTGTATCTTTAAGTCCCATTGTGGGATCAATAAATTTTGCACACAATGCTTTAAAACTATCAATAAAGGAACTGTTGAAAAAAGACCACATAATTGATATTGCAGCTTTCCACCCGCACTATAGAATTGTCAGGTTATTTATTTGGAATGGTGAAAGCAAAAAAAAAAAGTAGTAAGCCTAAATTTCTCTTTGTTCTTTTGCCTTATCAAAAAATAAAAGAAAAAAAGCAATCAGAAAGTCGTATGTGCCCCCCAATGGTACCAATGAAAAGTACAGCTCATCCCTAAAGTGTTTTTATTGTGCATAAGTCATAAAACATGAATTATATGAATTTGTATCGCCGTAATCTTGTTGGCTCATAGAATACATTTCTTAAACTATTTGTATGATATGATGAAAGCCATAAAAGCGAATAATAAAAGTTGCAAAATACATTATATAGATTTTTGTGATGAATAAATAGTTTTTATTAAAACAAGCCCTCGTATGGTTATGTTCACAGATAAATAAAATATGTCTCTTGAAATGCATCAATAAAAAAAGTTGCTTGGTCATTAAGGTCCACAACAGGCCGGGCACTATGTGGTTAGGTGAACTTGGCTGTCTGGAAATCTTAAAAGAAACACGTCACTTGCCTAAAGCACCATGAACTTACTTAGGATGGGTTCACACTGGGCGGATTCCGGGCAGAGATCTCGCGGTTTGGCCGCATCGAAAAACTGTGAGATTTCCGCCGAGAATCCACTGCTTTAAAACACACGGCACTTAGCTGCGGGTTTTGAAGCGGCCTGGCCGCACGCTCTTCTGCTGTGGCTGGCGCTCCCATAGAGGAGAGGCGGCCGCAGCGGAAGAAGAAAAAAAAAAAACATGCTGCAGCTGGCGAATCCACGCTGCAGCGCCCACTTTACTGCAGCGGATTCGTCGTTCCTATGTGGACGAGATTTCTGAAAAAAATCTCGTCCACATGGCCGGCTAATTCCGGGATTAGTGGCTGCAAGCGGATTTGCTGCGGCGAAATTCCGGATGGAATTTCCGCGGCAAATCTGCCCAGTGTGAACCCAGCCTTAGAGTGCTTTTAGGCGAGGTGACACGGAGCCAGGTTCTGTATTTTTTTTTTATATTCTCCTGCTTCCTGCGGTGCCCACCTGTGAAGTCGGCCCGCTCTCTTATACAAGTCTATGGGAGAGCACGGGACTCTGAAGAAAGTCAGATGTTCCACTAGTATGAAGACTTGAACAGGCAGTCACTGTGGAAACAAGGAAGTAGAGGAGTATGAAAAATTCAGTAGCCAGCAACCTGTCACCTCGCCTAACAGCACCATAAATTTATGGTGCTTTAAAAAGGTGATGGGTTCTCTTTAAGAACTCAGAAGTACAAAATGTGGTAAAAGAATCCAAAAGATTGTTTTCTGACATTATCACGATTGGCTTCTGTACTGTAAAGGTCATCATTTCTACTTTGGTTTAGTACATACAGTATTATCTGATGGTCTCTTTTTCTTCAATGACGTATTAAAGCTTTAGTCTTTGAGTAGTCCCAACAAGTCATGTCTTAAGGGTTTCTAAATATTGCACTTGAGATTTAATTAGGGTCAGTACATCAGCAGTTGCCATAAGTGTTTGAATAATAAGAATCCCGACAGCATGACCTCTTGTAGGGGTTCTTGATTTTGGAAACACTGATGGATACAAAGTTTAACATGCAGTGTTAAATATCTCCCTGGTATCATATCTACAAGATGACCTGGTTTCTCTTACTGAGAACAATCACACTTTACTCTACTGGCTAACACGGGAACAAACCTTTTTTCCCCATATTCCCGGACCCTCCCCTCCCTTGTTACAGGCAATCTCCCAAGTTGAGGAACTTTAAAATCAAGAGTGCATTGCCCTTGGACACACAAAAAGGAACTTATCCCTATAATAAAGGAGCTGCAAGACCTGCTTACATGTACTAACTGTGGACCAGATACCGATCCCCAACACATAGCAGGACTATAAGATTCCTGGGACATTTACATGTTCCATGTCCAATGTTGTGTACCTGATCTGGTGCAGTAAATGTCATGTTGTGGGGCTTTATATTGAAGAAACAGGACAAAAACTGAGGGATGAGACCTCATCGCCACTCAATTGGAGAGGAAAAGACGGAATTCACCATGGCAAAACATTTTGTGGTCACGGACATAGCACAGAGCAGATGAGTTATCATACTGAAGGGCCACTTCAAATCACAGTGTCACAGAAGTGTTTGGGAATATAAGTTTATGGTCATGTTTGACACCCTCAGGAATGGAATGAACTTCAGCCCGGGATTCTTGCATAAATGGGGAATGTGGAATGTCTGAAGGAGGTCAATATGGATGTCCTCTTCCCAATCATTGTTTGTTTTTTGCTTTTCTCATAAAAATTCTGAAATTGATTGTAAGAATGTTGCCATCCAATAGGTGGTGCTGCAGAGGTAGTGTTTCTATCTCCTTCCATGTGCAGTTCAAGTAGAGACAACAGACATCATAAAACTGTCATATTCCTCCGCTCAGTGTTCTGATTAAGCATCTATCTCTTTGCTTAGATTGGTGTTATGTTAAGTCTCAAATTTATGTGTGTAAACCTTTATTTAGATGAAGAGGGCTATCCCCCCTTCCCTCTGCATTTGTATTTTATAATTATGTGTCATACAAACCAGTTTCATTTTAGCCTGATGAAGGGTCGATAACAAAGAACCTGAAAGCTTGCTGTAACATCATGTATTTTTGTTAGCCATTAAAAGGTATCATATCTACAAGATTGCTTGGTTTCTCTTACGGAGAAAAATCAGACTTTACTCTACTGGCTAACACGGTACCAAAACTTTTTTTTTCTTTTTCTTTTTGTATTTCCCTTTAATACAGTCAAGATCAGAATCTATCGATAAAATATAAGTTAATGTTTAATATCAGGAAAGCTTTCTAAGGAGAGAATTCATTACCCTGGCTGGAAACATAATATTTTTTTAAAGCTGGATGTTAAAATACCCATTAAAAGTTGTTAACACTGCATTTGACAGCATTGGGCAAGTGCAAAGTGAATGTTTTGAAATAAATAGCACTTGGTTGACCTGAAGTGTCAAAGCTCTAGATAAGGTTGTGTGTTTGTCATTATATCTAACATGTTTTACAGATTCCTTGGGGAATGGGGGAAGATACAATTTCACCTTTTCAGTGCCAAAACATTTTAATTATATCTCCTTCCAAGTACTGCGGTTCAGTAACCAAGGAGCTGACATTGATGCATGTGTTGATAAAGCTGCAAACATTCAAAATAAGATTAACAAAGATTTTGAAGAAGGGGTGACAGCTAATTTTGCACAGTGTTCTGCATCTAATTCCGACCAATATATTGATCTAATATTTATAATGTTTTTCATCCTAAGGGAAATGAAGAGTGTTTCTTGCCTCTTATGCCTGCATGCATAAAAATACATTATTACTGGATTTTGAATTTCGAGTTTTACAGAAAGAGCTGAGTGGACTTTTCTATATTTTTTTCATAGCTCCAATAGAAGTTAATAGGAGTTAGGTAAATGGCGCAGCGAGCTATGCTGTTTCCACATATGAATCATTACAGCTCTGTGCCATGCTGTTTATGTAACTGTCATTCACTTCTATGGGAGTTACGGAAACTATGTAGCGCAGGGTACTTCACCGTTTTTGTAAAACCCAGCCAATTCTTGGAGCCTGCGTGCAGTAGTCAGTGGAAGTAGAGTGGAGGGATGGGGTGAGTAGCCGAGATGGGAATATCTCTTTAATTCTGTTTAGTTAATGTATGCAAGAATCTATTGCTTAAAGTAGTTGTCTAACAAATAAAGCTCCGTTTTATGTTTTATCTATTGTGAGTTTTACAAGAATATAACAGAATTAACAATATCACATATAAAGGACAATAACGAGGGCTGTGGAGCGCAAGATGCACAAAATGTGTACCAGGTTCAAGAATTCAATACGTTACCCATTCTATGTAGATACATGAGCTGTCCACACCAACCATAGTAGGTAATGGAGAAAACTAGAGATGAGCGAACGTACTCGTCCGAGCTTGATGCTCGTTCGAGTATTAGCATGTTCGAGATGCTCGTTATTAGAGGCGAGTACCACGCGATGTTCGAGTTACTTTCACTTTCATCTCTGAGACGTTAGCGCGCTTTTCTGGCCAATAGAAAGACAGGGAAGGCATTACAACTTCCCCCTGCGACGTTCAAGCCCTATACCACCCCCCTGCAGTGAGTGGCTGGCGAGATCAGGTGTCACCCGAGTATATAAATCGGCCCCTCCCACGGCTCGCCACAGATGCATTCTGACATAGCTCAGGGAAAGTGCTGCTGATGCTGGAGCTGCTATAGGGGGAGTGTTAGGAGTTATTTTAGGCTTCAAGTACCCCAACGGTCCTTCTTAGGGCCACATCTGACCGTGTGCAGTACTGTTGAGGCTGCTTTTTGCAGTGTTGCACTTGCAGAGCATTGCGTCCTCAGTCTGCAGTAATTTTACATAGTATAGGGCCAGTAGTGCTGAGGCAGTGAAAAACGTGAAAGACATATACTGTCTATATAGGCAGTGGGCTTTTCCAAAAAAATTTGGGACAAAAAAATATATTTGGGCTGCCTGTGACCGTCCTGACTGTACTGCGTCTCTGCTGGGGGTAGTAGCCCTAATTAATACGCAGCCAGCTAAGTGTTAGAGCAGGCTTGCGAAAATTCTTTCCTGGCTCTGCGTTGCCCGTTACATCATTGCTGTCATCCTGTCCAGAGGGAAACAGTCTGCACTGCAGTAATTTTACATAGTATAGGGCCAGTAGTGCTGAGGCAGGGACAGTGAAAAACGTGAAAGACATATACTGTCTATATAGGCAGTGTGCTTTTCCCAAAAAATTTGGGACAAAAAAATATATTTGGGCTGCCTGTGACCCTCCTGACTGTACTGCGTCTCTGCTGGGGGTAGTAGTCCTAATTAATACGCAGCCAGCTAAGTGTTACAGCGGGCTTGCGCAAAATTCTTTCCTGGCTCTGCTGTGCGTCCCGTAAGCGAAGTCAGCCTCCAGCCACAGGCCAATAAGCGGCACATTTAATTACAGCGTTCTGTTTCTGCACTACTGGTAATACACCATGCTGAGGGGTAGGGGTAGGCCTAGAGGATGTGGACGCGGGCGAGGACGCGGAGGCCCAAGTCAGGGTGTGGGCACAGGCCGAGCTCCTGATCCAGGTGTATCGCAGCCGACTGCTGCGGGATTAGGAGAAAGGCACGTTTCTGGCGTCCCCACATTCATCTCACAATTAATGGGTCCACGCGGTAGACCTTTATTAGAAAATGAGCAGTGTGAGCAGGTCCTGTCGTGGATGGCAGCAAGTGCATCCAGCAATCTATCAACCACCCAGAGTTCTGCACCGTCCACTGCTGCAACTCTGAATCCTCTGGCTGCTGCTCCTCCTTCCTCCCAGCCTCCTCACTCCATTACAATGACACATTCTGAGGAGCAGGCAGACTCCCAGGAACTGTTCCCGGGCCCGCAATGGTTCCTCTCCCACTGGAGGAGTTTGTCGTGACCGATGCCCAACCTTTGGAAAGTTCCCGGGGTCCGGGGGATGAGGCTGGGGACTTCCGGCAACTGTCTCAAGAGCTTTCAGTGGGTGAGGAGGATGATGACGATGAGACACAGTTGTCTATCACTCAGGTAGTAGTAATTGGAGTAAGTCCGAGGGAGGAGCGCACAGAGGATTCGGAGGAAGAGCAGCTGGACGATGAGGTGAGTGACCCCACCTGGTTTGCTAAGCCTACTGAGGACAGGTCTTCAGAGGGGGAGGCAAGTGCAGCAGCAGGGCAGGTTGCCCCAACCTGCCACTGAGATCCAACCCCCCTCTCAGGACACAGGCACTACCGTCTCCTGGCCTGCACCCACACCCTCACCTCCGCTCTCCTCGGCCCCATCCACCAATGTCTCTCAGCGCACAGTCCAGACGTCGCTAGCGCAAGTGTTGGAGCGCAAGCGCAAGTACGCCGCCACGCACCCGCACGCTCAAGCGTAAACGTGCACATAGCCAAATTGATCAGCCTGGAGATGCTGCCGTATAGGCTTGTGGAAACGGAGGCTTTCAAAAGCATGATGGCGGCGGTGGCCCCGCGCTACTCGGTTCCCAGTCGCCACTACTTTTCCCGATGTGCCGTCCCAGCCCTGCACGGCCACGTCTCCCGCAACATTGTACGCGCCCTCACCAACGGGGTTACTGCCAAGGTCCACTTAACAACGGACACATGGACAAGCACAGGCGGGCAGGGCCACTATATCTCCCTGGCGGCACATTGGGTGAATTTAGTGGAGGCTGGGACAGAGTCAGAGCCTGGGACCGCTCACGTCCTACCCACCCCCTGAATTGCGGGCCCCAGCTCGGTGGTGGTATCTGCGGCGGTGTATGCTTCCTCCACTAAACCACCCTCCTCCTCCTCCTCCTACGCAACCTCTGTCTCGCAATCAAGATGTGTCAGCAGCAGCACGTCGCTAGCAGTCGGTGTCGCGCGGTGTGGCAGCACAGCGGTGGGCAAGCGTCAGCAGGCCGTGCTGAAACTACTCAGCTTAGGAGAGAAGAGGCACACGGCCCACGAACTGCTGCAGGGTCTGACAGAGCAGACTGACTGCTGGCTTGCGCCGCTGAGCCTCCAACTGGGCATGGTCGTGTGTGACAACGGCCGTAACCTGGTGGCGGCTCTGCAGCTCGGCAGCCTCACGCACGTGCCATTCCTGGCCCACGTCTTTAATTTGGTGGTTTAGCGCTTTCTGAAAAGCTACCCATGCTTGTCAGACCTGCTCGAAAAGGTGCGCCGGCTCTGAGCACATTTCCGCAAGTTCCACACGGACGCTGCCACCCTGCGCACCCTGCAACATCGGTTTAATCTGCCAGTGCACCGACTGCTGTGCGACGTGCCCACACGGTGGAACTCTACGCTCCACATGTTGGCCAGGCTCTATGAGCAGCGTAGAGCTATAGTGGAATACCAACTCCAACATGGGCGGCGCAGTGGGAGTCAGCCTCCTCAATTCTTTACAGAAGAGTGGGCCTGGTTGGCAGACATCTGCCAGGTCCTTGGAAACTTTGAGGAGTCTACCCAGATGGTGAGCGGCGATGCTGCAATCATTAGCGTCACCATTCCTCTGCTATGCCTCTTGAGAAGTTCCCTGCAAAGCATAAAGGCAGACGCTTTGCGCTCGGAAACGGAGGCGTGGGAAGACAGTATGTCGCTGGATAGTCAGAGCACCCTCCTGTCTATATCTCAGCGCGTTGAGGAGGAGGAGGTGGAGGAGCATGAGGAGGAGGGGGAAGAGACAGCTTGGCCCACTGCTGAGGGTACCCATGCTGCTTGCCTGTCATCCTTTCAGCGTGTATGGCCTGAGGAGGAGGAGGATCCTGAAAGTGATCTTCCTAGTGAGGACAGCCATGTGTTGCGTACAGGTACCTTGGCACACATGGCTGACTTCATGTTAGGGTGCCTTTCTAGTGACCCTCGCATTACACGCATTCTGGCCACTACGGATTACTGGGTGTACACACTGCTCGACCCCCGGTATAAGGAGAACCTTTCCACTCTCATACCCGAAGAGGAAAGGGGTTTGAGAGTGATGCTATACCACAGGACCCTGGCGGACAAGCTGATGGTAAAATTCCCATCCGACAGCGCTAGTGGCAGAAGGCTCAGTTCCGAGGGCCAGGTAGCAGGGGAGGCGCGGAGATCAGGCAGCATGTACAGCACAGGCAGGAGAACACTCTCTAAGGCTTTTGACAGCTTTCTGGCTCACCAGCAAGACTGTGTCACCGCTCCCCAGTCAAGACTGAGTCGGCGGGAGCACTGTAAAAGGATGATGAGGGAGTACGTAGCCGATCGCACGACTGTCCTCCGTCACGCCTCTGCCCCCTACAACTACTGGGTGTCGAAGCTGGACACGTGGCCTGAACTCGCGCTCTATGCCCTGGAGGTGCTTGCTTGTCCTGCGGCTAGCGTCTTGTCAGAGAGGGTGTTTAGTGCGGTTGGGGGAATCATCACGGATAAGCGTACCCGCCTGTCAACCGACAGTGCCGACAGGCTTACACTCATAAAGATGAACAAAGCCTGGATTTCCCCAGACTTTTCTTCTCCACCAGCGGACAGCAGCAATACCTAAGCAATACGTAGGCTGCACCCGCGGATGGAAGCATCGTTCTCTATCACCATCAAAAACGGGGACCTTTTAGCTTCATCAATCTGTGTATTATATTCATCCTCCTCCTCCTGCTCCTCCTCCTGAAACCTCACGTAATCACGCCGAACGGGCAATTTTTGTAAACAATTTTTATACGTTTCAATGCTCATTAAAGCGTTGAAACTTGCACCTGAACCAATTTTTATTTTAACTGGGCCTCCTCCAGGCCTAGTTACAAATTAAGCCACATTAACCAAAGCGATTAATGGGTTTCACCTGCCCTCTTGGTTGGGCATGGGCAATTTTTCTGAAGTACATTTGTACTGTTGGTACACCAATTTTTGGGGGCCCTCGCCTACATTGTAATCCTAGTAATTTTTAGCCCACCTGCATTAAAGCTGACGTTACCTCAGCTGTGCTGGGCACTGCAATGGGATATATTTATGTACCGCCGGTGGGTTCCAGGGAGCCACCCATGCTGTGTGTCCACAGGGACTTCACATTAGGGATTTGTACCTGCCAGTGTCTATGTATTAAAAACCCCGGTCAGACTGGGGCATGCAGTGTGGGCCGAAGACCACCTGCATTTAATCGGACGTTACCTCAGCTGTGATGGGCAATGCAATGGGATATATTTATGTACCACCGGTGGGTTCCAGGGAGCCACCCATGCTGTGGGTGCACACGGAATTCCCATTGCGGAGTTGTACCTGCCTGTGACTATTTATAAAAAACCGCGGTCTGACTGGGGCATGCAAACACCTTGACAGAATGAATAGTGTGTGGCACATAGGTTCCCCATTGCTATGCCCATGTGTGCAGCTCCAGATGGAGGTGGCACAGGATTGGATTTCTCATTGCTTCTGTACAGCATTGTGGGCTATCGCCCCGCCCCTTTTAAAGAGGGTCGCTGCCTAGCCGTGCCAACCCTCTGCAGTGTGTGCCTGCGGTTCCTCCTCATGGCAGACGCACTTATAAATAGACATGAGGGTGGTGTGGCATGAGGGCAGCTGAAGGCTGCGCAGGGAGAATTTGGTGTGTGCTGGGGGGGGGGGTTTGGGCAGCATGTAACCCAGGAGAAGTGGCAGCGGAGTGTCATGCAGGCAGTGATTGTGCTTTGTTGGAGGTAGTGTGGTGCTTAGCTAAGGTATGCATTGCTAATGAGGGCTTTTCAGAAGTAAAAATTGTTGGGAGGGGGGGGGCCACTCTTGCCGCTATTGTGGCTTATTAGTGGGACCTGGGAACTTGAGATGCAGCCCAACATGTAGCCCCTCGCCTGCCCTATCCGTTTCTGTGTCGTTCCCATCACTTTCTTGAATTGCCCAGATTTTCACAAATGGAAACCTTAGCGAGCATCGGCAATATACAAAAATGCTCGGGTCGCCCATTGACTTCAATGGAGTTCGTTACTCGAAACGAACCCTCGAGCATTGCGAAAATTTCGTCCCGAGTAACGAGCACCCGAGCATTTTGGTGCTCGCTCATCTTTAGAGAAAACCTTTTTTATATTGAAACCTTAGAAACCCCTTGTGGTCGGCTTTTGTTACTTGGACAAGTTGCGGTTAGCCATATACTTCCCATGAATCGGCCACTGCAAGGAAAATTTAGTATTAGGGTGCCTGCACACGAACGGAATTTCCAGCGCGTTATTTTAGGCACATTATCTGCCCCAGACCGCAGCCAATATACTCTTATGAGGATCCGCAGTTGTCCCCAGACGGACGGATTTGTATCGCGTTTTTTCACGCGCGTGAAAAAATCTGCGACCTGTTCTAATTTGGGTCTGATTCTGCGCGCGAAGCCTCCAATACAAGTGAATGGGTGCGTTTTTTCGGCGGGTACATCCGCAGTGCAGCTGCAGATGGAGTCACTGGTTGCTATGACTACAGGAAGTAGGCATGGTAGGAGGCGTCCCAACACACAGCAGAGCTTCACAGGCAAATTTGTAGAGGGAGATAGGTAGTATTTCTTGCCAATGCAGGATGTAAGAATGCAAAATCTGTAGTAATGAATTCCTCTTGTGAATTTTTTTGCAGTGACTGAAATAAAGTCACGCTGGAGAAGCGCCCGAAAAAAATTACATGGATCAACCATGCCCACAAAGACATCTGCTCACCGGGTGAAAGCATGTTGCCAGAATAATTTAACGGTGCTCGCACAAGCAAGAGGGACAAAACGGAGTCTGGGTGTTGGTTTTTAAGCTGTTTTCCAAGGAATGGGCAGTTCTCTAGGGGTTGGGTTTACAATAAGGGGTGTCTGCTGGTTTTTCTGCGCTTTTTTTTCCAAAACACATCCGCGTATATCCGCGCGTGATTTTTCACGCATCCGCACCTATCCGCAAGCACATTTAGGTACCATACGCGCGTGAAAATCCGCTAGCGGAATCCGGAACGCTCGTGTGCAGGCGGCCTTACTCGCTGGCTAACTCCATAATACATTGAGAACACGGATCCTCCAGAACCGCTTTTACTACAAGTTCTAGCTCACGGGGAATACGGACATAATGTTATATTCTAAGGGCCCCTTTGCAGAAGTGTCTGCACAAAAACTTTCGCAGCAGCACAAAGTATTTGGGCTTTGAACAAGGTTGGATGAGGTAGATTTGCGCATGTATTGCTGTCATATTACTGTAGTTTTTGCGCAAGCAGGGCTAGTTCACATGCATGTCACACACCTTTTCCATGAATTAAAAGGCTATTTAGCCTAATTAAGTCCAGATGTGTTCTTTTCCCTGTGGTTTTGCATAGTGTTTCACGCATCCTTTTGTATAGTTGAGCAACTCGCATAGACTTCTATGGGGCCTTTGATGCACAAAGGTGCGCAGATCTACACCCCCACCCCCCGTTTCACCCCGCTCTCCCCTGATGCCCCCCGAATCTTTTCAGACGAGTAGGCTGTTCCTCGAAAATGCCAATGCTCGCTCGAGTAATTTCCTTAACCGAGCGTGCTCGCTAGAGATGAGCGAGTATACTCACTAAAGGCAATTGCTCGAGCGAGCATTGCCTTTAGCGAGTATCTCCCCCGCTCGAGATGGAAGGTTTGGGTGCCGGCGCGGGGGATTGGTGAGTAGCAGCTGTCTGCGGGCGGGAGAGAGGGAGAGAGAGATCTCCCCTCCGTTCCGCCCCGTAGCTCCGTGCCCGCTGCCGGCACCCGAACCTTCCGTCTCGAGCGGGGGAGGTACTCGCTAAAGACAATGCTCATTCGAGCAATTGCCTTTAGCTAGTATACTCGCTCATCTATAGTACTCACTCATCTCTACTTGTCAATAATCCAGAATATCTGATAGCCTGAAACCCCTCAAGTTTTATATATGCCAAAGGTATTTACCAGGGCTGTGCAGTCGGTAAGCTAAACTTCTGAGTCCGACTTTGACTAGTCTGTTATGCCACACACTGACTCCTTCATAAATATATTAATTAGTAGTAAAATGGTAACATAAAATGGTAACATAATGCTTAATATATTGTGTATTATGTCATATTTTTTATTTTAAAGCTGCAGTTGTTACATTTTTACGAACTTTGACTCACCAAAAACTCATTTAGACTTCACAGCCCTTGAATTTACAATAACTGTACAATATATGAAAGGACTAGGATATGTTTAGTGCAAAAACGGCATTAGTAACATTTACATACAGATGTACGAGAGCTGGATTTCCAGCTCCATATCCCGTAATGTACCTGTAGCCTTGTGCAAAGCTCCAGAAATCCCATCATTTAATCACAGTTGCCAAATGACAAAGTTGCCTGTCTGTTAAAAGTTTCCCTCTGCTACATCTGTATATGTGAAAGATAAAATCCCTGTGATTTTACTGTGATTCGTTTTATAAATAAAAATACATTGCCGCTTCCCAACGACGGGGTTTTACTGTCAGGCGAATTACTTGAGATTGTTGTAAAGCCTATTCATCACACAAATAAAATCAAATAGTGTTAAGTTAAAAGAGGCCGTATTTAGCTGTTTTCTATAAAAGTGCTTCATTCTGCCTGAAAACTGAGTAAATGACAGCAATTTCTTGTATTACTTTACCCCCCTCGCAAATCAGACTAGCAAATTTTCCTGTCTCTTGTTATTTGCATAGCAAGAACCATATTTTCCCTATCGTATGTGATGTCTTTTGAGCCCATGTCAATGTATTCCCCTTCTATTCACCCCTTTCTTTGAAGGCAGCTGACACGTTCTTCGCTTTGCTTTTTGTCTGCAAAATTTTTCGTATTCATTTTCCCCCCCTCTCTTCTTTCAATCCACTCACTTGTCCATCTGCTTTCACTTTTGTTTGCTTGAGCCGGTCTCTCATCCAAACTTGATAATGAGGAATGCAGTGTGACCCTGACCTCCATCAGCCCGGGCCTAACCTCCTGACACAGTGACACAACCTATGACCCTCTACTTGACAGCTTGATTAATTACCTTGTGTTATGATTTATGAGTAAGTGCTATGCAAAAATAATAGACAACAGGTGGTCCTTTAAAAACGTTTTGTGCCATATTTTCTTTGCTTGATTATTTTTTTTCTTCTTCTGCAAGTGTTTGAAGATGGGAATTTGCTAGGACAATGTGGGATTGGCAGCAAAGGAAGGATTCTTGTAGCGGTGGAATTCATGGAGGGAACTAAGATGCAGCTTGGCTTGAAAATGTTGCATTGAGAACAGTTGCCAAAATGTACACAAAACACAGGCCACTGGCATTTTTCTTTCATTTCCATCCCAGGTCACGTCTTCAGAAAATTGGCCAAATATAAAGGGCTTAGCTGCTTGTCTTCACAGCTAAGTTTGCCTTCCGAGCTCCTGATTGGTTGCTAAGGGCTCAGCTTAGCGGTCATAGGACATTCTGATTCATCCACGGCATGTATAGGGCATTATTCTATGGATTTCAGGAAAGAATGCTGTACACTATTGAGTTGTCTAGCATATAGGCATAATAGCAGTAAGTAGGCCTGTTGACCGCTATAGACTTTTTATAGACGCGGTTGGTAAGCTTAGTAAACATTTACTTTTTAACATTTTATGTGGGTATTTGTTGCTTGTGCTATAAGGTAAAAATAGTGTGTAAGTCTTAAAAAAAAGACTTAAGTCTATACAGTTCTGTTATCCTGCAGTGTTGATGTAGAGGAAGGCAGAAGACCCCATAAAGCTATTTTTCCTAATTTCTTTTGGGTAAATATTGTCTCCCGACTCCAAATCTGGCAAATGATCTCTGAATCACTTTGGCCTTTCATATACCAAGGCTTTCTAAACAGATAAAGCAAAGAGTTTCTATGTGAAAAGTACAAGAACAGGTAATAAAACCACAGCACTCTCAAAAGGCACAGCTCTCATAATTTCATGGGCTGTCGTAGATGTTTGGTGTTGAATTACAATATGATGAGAACTTTGAGTACTTGTTTGAGAAACTGAAGAACTGTAGGGGGTACTTTTACATGTTGCCCGGGCGAATGCTCAAAAGACTGATTTACAGGCAACTGTTGACCAGTGTAAATACGGGACATGACAGGACAGGTGAGCGAAAATCGCTCAGTTGTTGAAGTCTCTCGGTTGTTAGCTCACCTAAAAACCAAGCGACTATGAATGTGTGTCTGTTTACTCTGAATGTCGGGCAGAGATCTTCAGCACGCTCCACTTCCATTCACTAAGTGATTGTCACTTTTGTTTAAAGGCACAGGAGCAATGAGCATTGGGACGGCTGTTGGACCCTTAAACATCCAACAGTTGGCCTGTGTAAGTGTACCCTAACTCATATAAGCTCAACCTCCAAATGCGGGCTCTATTACCATAATATCAGGCTAACAAAGCACCAAATCTTTAAAATAACAGGCTGCAACTACCAATAATATATAATATGAATAAACTTTCATTAACGTCATGTGAACATTAAAGGGCCTTTGTCATCATGTTTGAGCCCCATTAAACTTATGTTATGGAGCTCAAAGGTGAAGTGATGGGAGGGCGAGGGGGGTGTCTGGGGAGCAGCTTTTTTTTATTTATACTCGCCACATCCCTCACTCCAACTCGGTGCCCTTGAGAAATCAGCGTGCTTTCTACGTGACTTTTTACACAAGGCTATGTGCGCACGCTTTCCAATAGGGATTAAAGGGAGAGTCTGCGCACAAAGCCTTGTAAAAAGTCATGCTCTATGCATGCACAGCTTTCTGCTGAACAAAACGCTGGAATGGGGGACCCAATGAGTATAAAAAGTCGCTCCTTGGATCCTCCGTTCCCTCATCTTTGAGCTCCATAATGTAGTTCAGCATAGAGGGCCTTTACAATCATTAAAAAATGAACATATATACATAAAAAGCAAAAGACAAATGCTAAGTATTGCACAAATATACTAAATCACACTTCTATAAGCTATCAGTAGCATTTCACTCAATATAAAAAAGTGCTTCATGCCATACAGAAAATAAAACCCAGTACAGTATACTCATAGTCTCAATACAAAGTCACACATTATGAAGAATGTCATAAAGTGCCTTATGCAACAAATACATGTAATATAGCAAACAGACCATGGTGGCAATCACAAATCTTTACAGATGTTTCTCCATCGTTGCTCTGGGGATACCATTTAAGAGGATAACTAAGTGGTTCAATCTCTGAAACTCATATTTTTGGAAGTTCAAAAGCCAGTATATACACCGATCAGCTATAACATTAAAACCGCAAACATGTGGAGGGAATAACATTGATTACGTTGTGACAATGCCCTTCTTGAGGAGTGGGATATATTAGGCAGCAAGTGACCAGTCGATGTATTAAAAGCAGGAAAAATGGACAAGTGTAAGGATCTGAGCGACTGGGTCTAATCCTTTCCAAAATGGCAGGTATTCTGGTCTGTTTCCAAAATGTAGATGATATTGCAGGAATCAAAAGTGGTCCAAGGCTGATGGATGCACATAGGGAGTGAAGGCTGGGTTGTCTGGTCTGACTCTACAGAAGGGCTGCTGTAGAATAAATTGCGGAAAAAATGCTGATTATGATAGATATAAGAAGACATGGTACATACCAGCTTTCTATACAGCGACAGACCAGTCACCGTGCCCTTATGCACTGACAGAAGCACCTCTAATGGACACCTATGCATCAGAGCTGGAACCTGGAGTAATGGCAAAACATGGCCTAATCTGATGATTCACATTTTTTAACAGCATTTGGATAGCTAGGTAAGTTTGTACGGTTTACCTGTAGAAGAGATGACACAAGGATACATTATGGGAAAAAGGCAAGTCAGTGGAGACATTGTGATCTGGGATCTGCTGCTGGGTCCTGGTATTCATGTGGATATCACTTTCACACATACCAACTAGCTAATCATTGTTGCAGACCAAGTACATTCCTTCATGGCAACAATATTCCCTAATGTCAATGGCCTCTTTCAGCAAAATAATGCATCCTCCCAAACTGCAAAAATTGTGCCGTACTGGTTTGAGGAACATGACAAAGAATTCAATGCGACTTTAACTTAACTTCTGAATTCTAAAGCTCTCAATCTGATCCAGCATCTGTGCAATGTGCTGGAAGTACAAGTCTGAGCAATAGAGTCTCCTCCTCAGAACTTACAGGACTTAAAGGATCTGTTGCCAACATCTTGGTTCCAGATACCATAGGACACGTTCAGAGGTCTTGTGGAGTATGTGATAGACGTGTGTTATAAACCGCAACCAATTAGAGGAGACAAAGTTGCAGGAACAGGAGAGCAGCCTTCTTGACCAATGATGAGACAGGAAGTACATCTCAGACTACCTCAGATGCACTCTATGGATTAACTGTAGCCACAGATCACAGTTCTACCTTAAAGTGTTTTTTTTCATTAGAAATAAAAAAAAAAAAGTCAACACTTACTTATTCCTCCCCAGGCAGTCTTTCTTACCGCATCTTCTCCTCCCTGATCTTCTCCTGGCTCCTGCAGTATCCCGGGTCACCTCACCGCAAGCCAGATGGATACTCTTCCTTCTGTTTTGGAGCGTCAATTCTTGGCAGTCTCCTTCAGGCAGATCGGTGTATGTTGCGTCACTAGTGTCGTAGCGTTCACTGCCTAGCATGGAATGCTGAGCTATCGCCAAGACTGTGCATGCTCGCTATCTTGCGGCGAGTATTCATATACTACGGTCGTGGGACTGCGCGCATACACAGTCTTGGCAATAGCTCGGTAATCCCTGCTAGGCAGTGAACACTACGTCACTAGTGATGTAGCGTACATTGACCTGAAGGAAGGAGACTGCCGAGAATGGAAGCTTCGTCACCAGAAGAAGAAGAATCGTCCAGCTAGAGGTGACGTGACCCGGGGGACTGCAGGAGCCAGGAGAAAATCAGCAAGGAGTAGATGCAGGAAGAAGACAGAACCCCTTTAATGGAACGGAGCCACCAAAAGAACCCCGTTAAGGACCAAGTCCTGGGTAAAATAAACGGCAGGAAATTACCCCCTATTAGTTCTGACTTATCATTCTTGAGGTCATAACTGGACAGACGCTTTAAACTGCTTTGATCCAGCCCTTTTTATTGTTGATTTAGAACCTCTTGGTTATCCATCTGATAGTTCAATCCCACCGGGCCCATACTGCAGCTTATATGAGCTCTACAAGTGCTGACTTTTCGTCAACATTTGATCTGTCTTTTATCACATGCAGGAATCCATTTGTAGGGGGTCCATAATTAGCTTAAAACTCCTTTTTATAGGTATACATAGGCACATTACTGCAGTATAATATAGTGAAATACGAGTCCAAAAGAAAAAGGACTTAAACTAATTTTAAAGGGTGTTGGGAATTTCTTTGCAGTCATATTTCTTGTAAAGCGCAGTAAAAGGAGACATTTCTGAGAAATGAAAACTTGTCAAGCTTTTTTTTTTTTTTTTTTGTGACTTCGTTCACAGAAAGTATTCATGACTCTGTTAAGGACTGCCAAAGAAATTTTAGCGGAGATTTTACAATCTCCTCCTGAGATTTTATGCTTTGTAGGGAGGAAGAAAAAAAGCTTAGACCATAGTTGCTTTTAGCAGACGTGAGATCATATTGAGAGAGAGCTGCTTTGGTTTCATAGATGGTTTCTTCTGCCTCAGACAAAAACCAGCAGCCGCACCGCGAGACGTCCGATGGCTGTTATAAAATATTTGTGTGCCAATAACGTGCAGTGTAAATAATCACAGGAAATCGTTACTACTTCTCTATTTACTTTTCACAGCGAGACCTCTATACTGTTTAAAATCCAATTGAAAAGGAACAGTGTTAAATTGATTTTCTACTGCAGCGATCTGAAATCGGAATGTTTTATTTCGTAAACCGTAGATAAAAAAAGAATTGACATTGTGTCATGCAAAACCGGACAAATGAGTTTGGTAATGACCAGAGACCAGATGATAAATTTCCTCATTTTGAAGTTTTACATTTTGTGTTTGTCTGTTTTAATTTTTCATGGAATCTAAATATACTGAAAATACACTTTTTTGTCAAAAAGACAGGCTAATGGTAAGATAATTTATGAGTTACAGTCTGTATTATAGCACATCTTATCCACCGCTACATTCAGAATCCTACAGGCTGTGAAGCTGAAAACTCCCGGTAGTCCCTGATTGTTCAATACCTGCTCATGGGAAATCTTTATACCAGGCTCTGTTGAGTAATCTGGTGTAGGAAAAACTAGAATGTAGTGCAGAATTAGGGAGCTCAACTGTGGGGGTATGTTGTGGAATGTGGCTTTGTGCCATAATTCAGGGGGATTTAAAACGAATGGTGCAAAAGTGAAGCTGATTTATTCATTCATGAATTGACATACAAAATCTAGAATAACATGAAAAGATAGAAGAACTTTTCAGGTTTTTAATGCACCTTACAGATGTTGGATGTGGGCACCGTTGGTGGCGCTAGACAACCTAGAACAACTCATCTCTGCTGCGGGGGCATTGAAACTGAGGATATGCCAGGACGTATCTGGGCAGAATTAGACTACCAATCTGACATTTGCCATGTCACCACTGGTGCCCATATCGAACATCTGTCAAGTGCATTCAGAATTTGAAGAGTTCTTTTATGGGTAGTCCAACTTTTTTTATTATTCTAATCATCCCTTGTGCTGCCCACATAAACTTTGTAAAATACTTAGAATCTAGTAAATGTGCCCATTCTCCTTGTTGGCGGTGTATCACTTGACCTGCCATGTCACCATTTCCTCACTGGTGATGCTCTGTTTTGGGACGGGCAAAGCATAGGCATAGGACAGGCTGCAGCAATCAAATGTGTATACAGGTACATCACCACTACAGTCCTGTAAATAGAAATTGGTGGAGAGGACCTGAGCAGCTGCACTGTATCAGCAGGGGATTTACCAGGTAAGTATTGTATTATTTTGTAACATTCCCTCCCACTTGTGTGAAATCCCAAAGTGGTCACTTCATATGCTGTATGAGTTTCAATTTTATTGTTCAATATAGGTTTGAAGTTGGTGGTTCGAAGACTATAGAATTTAGTTTAGTAGGGTATGGAAAAGCCTAATGACGCAGCTCCTTTCCCAACCAATCAGCATCAAACTGATGAGAGGAGCTAAAGTTATATAAATCATAAAGTTCTGGAAACTTCTGAAGAGAGATAGCAGGTGTAGTGACAGTTGAACAAATAGCTGGCTTAAGGAATGTAACATTGCAGGTCCTGACCATTTGTTTCCTGGATAGGATGATTGAAGGATAAAAAGGGGCAAACGTACTGGCTGAAGGTATCCCAGGGCCCTGGTGAAAAATCCAGATCAGTAGTATGGGAGCAGGAAGAAAGGTTATAGTGCTGTGAGCCACCACCTTTAAAATGGGCATTGTTGACTGAAATAAAACAGGGTGCTGACCCTTTGCATCACCCAAAATGTAGAATAAATATGAGTTTTAAGTTAAAGTGCCTGATTCTTTGGAGTCTCTTCTCAAGGGAACCACTACACCACAACATCACACCAGGGAGCAGCAGCCAGCCTGTACCATCAGTCCCCAACCTTTCACGGTGATGTACCCAGGTGGGAGTTATGACATTGTAGCCATCGTGATCCAAACCTCCTACTCTGGGATATTACGCTGCCACAACTTTTCCAGAAACCATACAAACTCTTTTTCCAATTTCCGTAAGCTAGTATTATGTAGCTCAATAGTTGACAAAATTACTTTATAATGCTGTGGTCATGAGGTGGATTCCTAGTGAGCATCACCTCCTTGGAGCTTATATTGGTCACCCTTGCAATTAAAGCTTTTATAATAGTGGATGTTGACCGCTTTTGGCGCTGCCTATTTTGGAACCCCAATGAAATGAGCGCTTTTTATGAGATTTCTTGATTGAGGGATCCGTGAAGGAAGGTATAGCACCACATATTCCATTAGTTGCAGTATGATTTGTTGTGTGAATAACTGCGAGTGGTTATGTTGGCTGATCATGGTGAAAATCTATAGTTAAAGCCTTGTAAAAACCATATAATTTAATTTTTATGGTCCATGAAAAACTTTACATAGTAGTGATTAATCATCAGGAGAAAAGTCTATATAGTCATCATAGATCTGTTATACACTAAATATTGTTCATGGGTTGGATGTTAATAATAATATGATCCCAGTGAAGGAAGAGAAGAACTGAACACTTGTGATGACTTACTCTTTTTTATACCTTTTACTTTAGTTTTTAGCTATTTTCTGTCAGCCTACTGGAGTTGTTCTTTAATTCGAACAGAGTAGATGAATGCTAGATAATATAGATACACTCTTTGGATGTGGAATGGTTTTCTCATAAGCTGTACCATTCTCTCCATGCTCAATATCAGATCAATTGGAAAAATTGAGTTAAAGAGATAATTTAAAGGTACTTTTTAATTTTATTTTCCATTTATATACTTTTATAGCGCGTAAATTAGACATGTCATTAAATTGGAAGTGTTTTTTAGTCCCAATTACTAGGACTGCTGCTATCCCAAGAATGAGGTGATAGATCCCTTTCTCAACTGCTATGTATAAAGGCCCAATTAGACACAAAGATTCTCGCACAAAGCTGTCTTTTGAGCGATAACTGTTGAGTCTAAATGCATTGACAGCTAAAGAATAGTTTTCTAGAATTGAGCAATGAACTCTTATCAGCTATGCAGGGTGTTATCATAGTCGGCAGTGCTGATAAGATTCTTTCAGCTTGTGTCCTGCTGGTTGTTCACAGCGGGAAGCGAGCTGTAAGTGCAGAGAACAATGCAGCTGTTTGCTTATGCAAAACAGCTGTATTCAATAGCTGCAGTGTCCCTCTCCACCTGCATAGCTCTTTAGTAACTACTTAGCTACTATAGACTTTGCAAAAATGATCGCTCAAAACTGTCACTCAAACTGTTAGATGATCACTCAAAAATCACTCAATCAGTGTAAATGGGGTCTTAGCTGTCAAACCCTATTGAAAAAAATGCGATTTACAGAAATCACTGCCTCATGGTTTTCCCAGGTCCTTTGTTTGCTTCCATGTTAATAGAAACCTTATATCACTTCCAGGGGATAAGAATTCCTTCTGGTCATGTGATGGAAACACAGGTATCATTGTGAAGAATTGGACATTGGTGTGTCCATCCCCTGTTTAGGACAGATTTTTATCCAAAGTAAGGTTTCTATAAATTGACAGCAAGCAGAGTTCCTTGAAACCAAAAAAAGACTTTATACAGAAAAGTACCAAATATGGATAATTACATAACTTTTCATTATCCAAACTATAACACTTATTTGTTGAAACTGGAATACCCCTTTAATTCAAATGTGTAGCGATGCAAAACTCCATTGTTTACAGCTACTTAGGTTTCTAATGAATGTTTATTGATTAGCAAAGTTAAAGTGAATAAAGCAGCTTCCTCTAAACCTTGTGTGTAACTAAGAAATTAGAATGTGCACTGCTTTCACAAAAACCCATGACACAGAAATCCGTTATTTGCTATTTACATGGGATTTTCCATTGATGCATTTTAATGAGTTCTCCTCCACTCTCCGATGACACTGTTACAGATAGGCAGAGTCCTCTCGAGAACGCTTCATGTTGTTGTTTAAACAAACTACAAGGAAGAGCAGGTCCCTGCGGGTGACACCTTTCATGAGTTGTGCTGGAGAAGCAATTTTCACATGCAGTAAGGATTCTGATTATTTATGTCTTCTATAATAGATGTCACATGACTACAGCTCTGAGGAATATTGATTCTGCTGCGTTCCGCCCGTTTCTGACTCCCTATGTGCATACACGATTATTAAAGATGTAGGAATGAAATAGCCAGATGCACTTTATCACCAGATGTTATTACTTAAAAGAAAGCCGTTTTATTAATGACTATCCGAAGATCCAGCATCAAGGACCAAAGTGTTTGTATGTGTCCCCTGATGATTGGTTATCTGCTCTATAGCATACTAGATGCTATACACATACTGCTAAACTGAGTAAAGGAAAGCTTATATAGGTTGTCACTCTTGTATTAACTGTGCTGCGGTAAACTAATTTCCATAGGTTGCTCAGCATTATATACTGTAGCAGAATATGAGTGTTGCTCTTTTTGCAATCCCCCCTATCTTGCAGAGTCTGTTACTGTACCTTCGGATTGCAAGACAACATTTGGTTTCTGCCCTGTATGACCACCGTTCAAGTACATTTAGCCATCGCCTCTGTAATGCACAGTCTCTCAATGCTGCCGAACGAAACAGAGCAACCTCAGCTTTGACTTCATTTGGGACAAACGAGCCATTTGGGGTTTGACAGGATTTGCCTACCGCTAGCTCTGGTGATAAAGTTTCGTCCAAGTCCTCCTTGACATTCTTTAGGTGTGATGTAGATTCTACCTTCCACAATGCTGGAATGTGAGCATAGTTTGGCCAGATTGCTGTGTCTTCTTGGCTTGCATGGCTAAAGAAAAATTCCCGGCCACTCGGCTAGACGGGATAATGGCCAACACTCTTTGCAACTGCACATCATGCTGTAAAACGTTAATAAACCATCCAACGCCACAGTTTGATAGCAACTGGTAGAACATGGGTGGCAAGCAGCGAGGAATCGAGTGGAACCGGCTCTTGAATGGCTTACAACTTCACTCTACATATCAGCTCCAGAATTCTTTCTTTATTCTGCCTCTCTCAACAATGGTGTTTCCATTTCAAAGTAACTTCTCTGGTCCATCCTTCAGATGCAGGGAGCTCTGTTCCTCCTGTCTCTCCATGTCTCACTCATAACTCAAATACACCACCAAAAACAGCTCTCGACTCGCCAGACTCACTGCTGCCTTACAATAATAACCATTTAAAGGAACACACTTATGAAAAACCAACATCAGTTTTTTCCCATTAGACTATTGTTTTTTGGGTTTTTTCTGCATAAAGACATGCAGGAAAGTCTCCCAGCGGATACCTGCAATTGCACAGGTTGTAACCATTAAAAAAGAAGACCAATTGGTTTCCATGAACCAGGATGCTTTTATTTCATGGTACTAACTCATAAATTACTGTCAACTTCTGAACATTTCCAGATGGCAGATTACAAACCGTTATGTAGTACTTCAGCTCAGGTTCACTTGGACCTGTGGGTAAATGCTCTGTATGCAGATCTTTTGCTTCTTAGCGCACCACCTAATTTATTAGGTAGACTCTTTGGCTTGAGAAGGCACTCTGCTTTGTGCCATGGACTGTACTCTTCAGTGGTGTATACCACAATGTTTTCAGGTACTAGCCAGTCTGCTCTGTCCCTTAATTGCCTACTTGCTACCACTTCTTCTTCTCACTACTAACTGCACCACAGAAGCGAGTCACTATTTACAGAACCTTTGAAACATCTGAGCAACGTGATCTAGCATATTTTCAATGTCCTCATGTTTTTCAGCCTTGGTGGTGTCCTACGGTAAAATCCGGCCATACTTAACCATGCCTACACATACTACCGCCTTGCACTGTATTTTTTGCAACCACTTTTTTAATGCTTACTAAAACTGAATGATCAGCTGACCATTCACTCGTTCGTTGGCTGATCATTGGTCCCTTTACATGGCTCAATTGTTGGGAGAATGGGCGTTCGGAGGAATGATGAAGACTGATAATAATCAGCCCATGTAAAAGGACCTTAACAATGCAATAATAAGATTCCATCAGTTCCTATCCTACCCAGGTGAAGGTGGTCTGTTCCCATGTATATAGGGAATTATTAGGAGTTGTGTGTGTCCTGAGGGGGAAGTCATGAAAGAGTATGCCATACTGACACATTGAAGTGTTACTAATAATCTTGGGAAATATATTTCTATACCAAACATACAATGTTGTAGATTGAAAACTCTATTCTGCAGTCAAATGCTTGCACATGTGCTCTCACCCAGCTAGCAGTGCATGGATAGTGCAGTTGTCACATTGGATTTATAGTTAGATACGTTAGACTGAAGCACAGTTGGCGGATATCACATACCTTATGTATCCTACTTTTTCATTTCATTACAGGAGGGCTTTGCAGTAATTGTCCTGAATCCAAACGAAAACTACATTGAAGTAGAGAAAAGCAAACCTCTGGCACAGCAACAGTCTCCAGACAGCTCTGATGAGCCTGCAGAGAAGAGGGAGCGAAAAGAAAGGATCCTAAAAGATAACAAGAAACGGAGAGACTTTTATGAAAAATACAGGAACCCCCAAAAAGAAAAGGAGACTATGCAACTGTACATAAGAGTAAGTCATCTGGTTCATTTTGCAGGGATTTTCCTCTTTGCTATACCTTTCATGGAGCCTAATAACTTCAGCAAAGTGTTTCTGTATAAAAAAGTAATTACTTGCATATCAGTCGGATATGCCATCAATATGTAATCACTGCTGGGATTGCCACTGATTACTAGAAGGAAAGTTTTGTGGCACCCTAGAGCCCTTCACCTTTGACCAGGCACTGCGACACCTTCGTCTGTGTACAGTATGGTATTGCAACTAAGCTCTATTCTGATGGATTTCTGGTGTTTAATATTGCAAGGTGATGCTCAAAAAATGTAGAACGCAATAGGAATTGAAACTTGCTTATTGGTTAGTATACAGGAACTTCTGCACACTCCTGAAATATGCAGTTTTGTAGAAATTTGACAGCAAAGCAAGGATTTTTCCTTGCTTGGGTTTTCTCAATATTATTTAATATCCATCACCAAAAAGGGATAATTTTTGTATTCGATAATTACAGTTTGAGCTGCTGGGAGTCATATCGTCCAGACTCTTGCTAACCTCTGACATGTCATGGGACATTGGAGAGACTTTATTGAACACTTGTTTCAGTTTTCTGGCATAAAAAAGTCACATATTTTGGCACGAAGCTTTAGCGCTTAAAAATGTGAGACTTTTTTATTTTAAGCTGTCATCACTTTAACCCCTTCCCGCTCCAGGACGTACATTTACGTCCTGGAGCATCGGGGTATGTATGAGGAGAGGTTGCGGGGCGACCCCTCTTCATACAGCGAGTGCATCAACTGTTTATTACAGCTGACACCCGCGGGCAATAGCTGCCATTGGCCGTACGGCCGATCGCGGCTATTAACCCTTTAAATGCCGCGGTCAATTCTGACAGCAGCATTTAAATTCCCTGAACGATGTTCATGGGTCCTGTACGATCCCTCCGCGGTGAGATCGGGGGAGCCATGCAGGTGTCATGGCTGCTGGGGGCCTTCTGAAAGGCTCCAGGGCTGCCTTGAGAGACCGCCTATCAAGCCATCCTCGTAGTGCATTATTTACCCCACATGGTGAACATCGTCCGAAAAGAAAAAATAGAGAACGACAAAAATGCACTTTTTCAGTTACTTTGTCTCCCAGAAAAAATGCAATAAAAAGCGATCAAAAAGTCGTATGTATTCCATACTAACGGTAACTACAGGACATCCCGCAAAAAACGAGCCCTTGCTCAACCACGTCGACGGAAAAATAAAAAAGTTATTGCGCGCAGAAGATGGCGGCAGAAAATAATTTAAAAAAATTAAATGTCTTTGAAAAAAAAAAAAAAAGTAGCACAGTAAAAAAACTATACAAGTTTGGTATCATAGTAATTGCGCTGACCCATAGAATAAAGTTATCACGTTGTTTTTGTTGCAGTTTGTGCACCTTAGAAACAAGACGTACTGAAAGATGGTGGAATGTCGTTTTTGTTTTTTTTTTCATTTTACTCCACCCTGGAATTTTTTAAAAGTTTTTCAGTACATTATATGGTACTTTAAATAGCACTATTGAAAAATACAACTCGTCCCGCAAAAAACAAGCCCTCATACAGCGACGTCGATGGATAAAAGAAGGAGTTATGATTTTTTTAAAGGGGGGAGGAAAAGAAAAAAAGTTTAGAAAGGGAGTGTAGTTAGCTTGGCGACTAGATGTGTGTTACCTTCATGAATTGGGACCTTTTAGAAATTTGCAAAATGTTTGTGTAATCTTCATCCAGAAGGAAAGGTAGAGTAAAAAGTCGCCAGGCATCTTTTTCGACATGAGTGTTATATTTAAAGATGTGCCAAATATATCAAACAATCTGCAATTCTGATAAATGTGGCAAAAATAACAGCAACACTGTCTGAAGCAAAACTGACTTAGAAAATACTGTGATCAATTCTATCCAATATGACTAAAGTTTAGCTGCTTCACTCTGCAATTGGGCCAGAAAGTAGAAGTAGCTGGAAGGGAGCAGTAAGCTCTTAGAATTAGGTTCAGAGTGCAGGCAAGGGGTGGGCAGAGCAGCCAATAGGTGCAAAGCAGGAAGTGATGTCAGAGAGGGAGTGGTGTCTTGCTTTTGCTCGCATGCTTCATTTCTGTAATTGTACACGTTACAATGTTTTAGATTGATAATTTAACTGGTATTTACAGTTTTGCAAAAAAAGAAAGAAAATATTTCTCCAATGCATTTGGAACAACCCCCCCCCCCCCCCCCCTGAAGAATCTGTCTAAATAGTCTGGATTTAAAATGGGGTGGAGTGCTAAGGCAGCCGAAATGCAGTCCTAAGCTCTCACTCAGGACCTGAAGGTTGCGGGTTCAATTCCAGCTTGGTTCAGGTAGCCAGCTCAAGTCTTCCATCCTTCCGAGGTCAGTAAAAGAGGTACCTAGCTTAGTGGGGGCGTAATAAATAAAATTACCTGAAAGTGCTGCGGAATAAATTGGCCCTATACAAATAACAAGATTTAGCTTACCTTTTTTGTGTATACAGCTCAATTTGTCTTGTGGAGGCCAAGCTTTTTTACATTTAGAGTTTACTTTTACATTTTTTGTAACCTTCATAGATAAGTTAACTTAAATACTTTTTGAATCTCAGACTGCCCCCACTTTTCTTAGATTGTTAGCTGGGTCAATCAACCTTATGGAAAGGAAAGCCTCAGCCTTGGTAGAGTTTAATATGCACGATCATTTGTTCCCTCAGGAGAGGAAGACTGCCAGAGGTGTCTGGCAGCTGCTTATCTCCTTCATTTTATTGAAATAAACATGGTCGATCCATGTGAGCGCGATTACGAGAAAGCTGAGGAGATAGTGAGGGTTCGGCAGACGGCTGTCTGCTGGTCAGTAATAATACCTGGGTACGTTTCAATATACATTTTGAAAAATATGGAGAATTGCAAATGATGATAAGCCATTTCTAATGACTTTATGTAGTGAAGAAGGAAGCACATCCTCATTTGGAGTACAGTGGAAATAGTTTTCTGAATGCAGAGCGATTAAATGCATTTAGACCTGTTTTAAAAAAAGATCAAGGTTAAAATCCAGGCTCAGACCGCCACAGTGTGCACCTTGCACCAATTAACTGCAAAACATTGCCTTTCTGCCACATGATACGCAGGCCCCATTGTTCCAGAAAGTTTTATGTAGGTTGAGTGAATGGCTATAAATTGTCAGCTTTCATCTGTATTTGCCATGGCCTTATATCGATAAACTCATTCGAACGACTGACTTTAATCAGGTGGTACATTTTATGATCAAAATACCGCAACAGGATTCTCCACAAGTTGGCCAATACCCACTAATAGGCTAATTAACCTGTAATTTGAATGATTAATTCTCAATAATTAGGTGTGTTAATGAAAAAATGTCTCCATGCCTAGCAGCCTTATGTGATATTACCTTTTAAGTTTACGTATAAGTTAGCTAGTGTTCGATTGTGTAGAAATACAGTAAATGAACTTTGTATACAGTTGTTAAACTTTGTGGACACAGTCACTATAACTGTAGAGGTTTCTTATCTTTTGAAGTAGCACATTTCACAATTTAGCGGTATGGAAAAAGTTCAACATCTGGACTCTGTAACAAAGGTATCACCTCTGACCCTATTGAGGTTCCACCACCCAGTTCTTGCCATGTGTCTAAGACACATCACATCAGTTTATTTCAGCACATTTATTTGGGAACGGGTTATAGAAGAGCGTAATGCACCAATGTTACATCTGGGGTGCGAACAAAGAATTCACTCGTTATTTGACTATATAGGCTCTGTATAGTTTTTTTACAATGACTCGGTGTCGTATTTATAAATGACCTAGGTACAATTCCGAAATACACATATTTGGAGTTAGGATATTAGAAAATTACTTCTTCAGTTCTTGTTTTTTATGGGACACGATATTTGCTTTCATGAGGGAAAAATGAGGACTGTGGAGTGTGAAACCCCATCCTCACCTATGATATAATCAGGATACCCTGCCCTTGCCTTGTCCTGCTACAGCCTGGGGAACCTTTGCACCTTTGTAATGCTAGCACCATGGGATTGTTGTAGACCTCCAACCTCTAGGGTTAGAATACAGCGAGGGGCACGCACATCGTGACTTTACATGTGACCCATTTATTCATGCTTTTCACTGTTATAGGATCCCTATTAATACCTGTAAGAAATGAAGTAGGATTTCTAGAACAACCTCCTGGCATAAATGGTGTAATAAAACAGGCTTTTAGATAATGTTTTTGTAAACTTTATAGCATGGAAGCCATAACTCTCTCTGACCTATACTAATGTTAATGAGGCCTTCACTTTTTCGTTCTTAAAGTCCTTCTTGTTTCAGAAAATAAATGTTATTCTTTATATCATTAAAACTGTTTATCTTTTACTAGAATGGAGGATCAAGTAGGTTGAAATCCAGCACCATCCTTGTCTCCTCCGACACCTGCTGCCGGTAGAGTTATTAGACCCCCGTAGACATTAGACAGTCGGCTAATCCCACTGAAATTGGTGGATTTGGTTGCCATCTAATTCGTATGGCTACCTTTAGGGACCTTTCACACAGGCCGAAATTTATCTGCGTGGACAATTCTTTAGCTCCATGTTATCCTATGGGACTTAAAATCCACGTGTCTTTGTTTTAAATCTGCATGCGTTTTTCACAATGGCTGCTACTGTGGAATTAATTGTTGCGGATTTCTAACATATAGGAGATGTAATTTTGCAGTTTAACTCTGAGGAAAAAAAGCACAAGAAATTCAGCAAAATGTTAG
This sequence comes from Eleutherodactylus coqui, assembly GCF_035609145.1. Classification (NCBI taxonomy): domain Eukaryota; kingdom Metazoa; phylum Chordata; class Amphibia; order Anura; family Eleutherodactylidae; genus Eleutherodactylus; species Eleutherodactylus coqui. The sequence goes on along the minus strand of NC_089841.1, from coordinate 107,592,419 downwards.
GCAGAATGCCTTTCACATACAAAATGAATTACAAAATCTGCATTATTTGATAAAATTCGCAACTGCGCTGCATCCGGCAGAACAATTACGCCCATGTGAAAGGTCTCTTTCACATAGACTCTGTGGTGGCCATGTTACGTCCCTTATATATTAATTTTCTTGCACCTTTATTTTTTGGACGTTACCTAAGTAATCCAGTTCTCGGTGGTTGTGCACAGCCCCCCGATTTTTCTTTCTCTTTCAGTTTTATTCTCTTTCGTTCCTCTTGTCCTTATTCTATGTTTGAACAGGTTATAATAGGACCCCACTCTAACTTTTTTGTTCTATTTTACAACCCCTGCTTATTAAAGGGTGAGGTTTAATTTTTGATTGTCATTATGTAAAACCTTTTTTGTTAATATAAATGACACACCGTATTGTGTTCAGGCCAAACTCAGATATCAGAAATCTAGTAAATGGCGACTTATGCATTTACATATGAGCTACAGTGATCCATGTACTAGAGATGGTAGTACGCTCCAGTTACATGAGTGGTTGTCAGAAACTATATGGCAGATTTAACCTAAAAAGCAAACAAAAAAATTCCGCTAGCTGAATTTACTTGAATCCAGGGTGATTGAAAAAGAATGGTACAAAAGTAAAGCTGATTTACCCCTACATTAATTGATTTACCACAGCCAGAATGACATGAAAAGACAAAATAACTCTTCAAGTTTTTAATGCACCTTACAGATATTCGATGTGGATGCTGCTGCTATCAAGTCGGTAGTCCAGTTCTGTCCAGACGCATCCTCATGTATCCTTTGTTATTGATTTCCACCGCAGCGAGATGCATTGTTTTATATCATCTAGTGTCCTAAACAGCGTCCACATCGAACATCTGTAAGGTGCAATAAAAACTTGAAGAGTTCCTCTATCTTTTCATGCCATTCCAGTTGCTGTGCGCCAATTAATGTACGAATAATCCAGCTTCACTTTTGCCTTGCATTTTTTTTGTTCAATCATCTTGTAAAAGTTTTCATGAGAGATGTGCTATTTATTTTATTCTGCTCTGATCTATACAATACAGGGGGTGGACAAAAATATGGAAACCCCTGATCAATAGAACCTCGTTGCTTGGGCAGATGTTGACATTTCTGTCATATTACCTCCACTTAAAATCAGTCTCTACATCTTACTAATATACCTAAAATGTACTTGGTAGTGTGAAATATGATCCCATGTAACATAAAGCACGCATTCCATACGGTATATAGCGGTCAGTGACATTTTATTGGCGAGGTTACGTCCAATAGGACATTTCACAGTACAACCAAATGGATGAGAAAACTGTACCTGCTTAGTCTGGGTGACCTGTTGTATTTGTAATATCTTTCAGACTTCTAGTTTTATTAGATTTCTTCGTTACGTATATGGCGCTGACACATTCTGTAACGCTGTACGCGAAACCTCTTCACTTTCTGCGTTCGTTTTATCTGGTCCCTTGTGGGATGCATGGTCTTCTCATTTTCTAATACGCCTTTCCTAATGAACTCACCAATTAGAAGCGATGACTGGAGAACTCCAGGTTACGCCGAGCCCGTCATTATTTTAGCATAACCCGTGTATATTCTGAATATATACGACGGCTACGTGTTATCTTTCTTAATCCTCAGGCATTTAGGATTAATATACGTGGCCAACTCCATGGGCAATTTGTCTGACACTATATGGTTTCGTTGTTTGACATAACTATTTGTCTTTTCTCCCAGACTAAAGAGAAGCTCTCCTCCCTCTGATAGAGAAGATTTCAGTGCTTCTATTGAAAGCATCTGAACTACTTCACCACATCTTCACACTGTGCTCGTCTGTTAATCTTGACAAAAGAAATCCAGCACAAAGCACAGACAGCCAGTTATAATGAGCAGCAAGTGCAAAATGATCTCAGGGCCTGGCTATATGCTTAAGCAAAATATAATTATATTTTCACAGCCGCACTATTCAGCCATTCATTCAATGAAGCAAAATTACAGCGGATTAATGATCTATACCACCAGCATTTCAATGCACCTGGGAGAGCCACTTACAAAAGGCCTAATTCCACCTTTGCTGTTTAGTGCATTACCCCCCACGAGCTGATGCTTCCCCGGATACATTGTACATATACCTGCACCTGTTCCTTCCATACTGTCTGATTGCCCATCTCGCCTTTCTCTCCGCAGTTACTTTATTTATTTTTTCATACTTTTAGCTTTTTTTTTTTTTTTTCCTAGTCCGGTATCCCGCCATCTGTAAAATAAGTACTGTTTAAAGAAAATAAAGTGCAATGTGCTGTGAGACCCTAAGGCAGCATAGGGATTAAGTCTTACTCCAAGTATATTCAGCATAACTAGTCATGGACCATAAAAGATGGATGGGAAAAAAAACGGGGCAAAATAATGCTCGTAGCCGATCTGGTATGAAGAGTGGATCAGTGAAACTGAGCTCCGACACCATTATTGAGCCTTGAATAAACGGCCTGCTTTATCACCTCGAGTTTTAGGATGCAAAGCTAAAAAGGGATCATTGAATCATTATTTGAACCTAGTTTGCTGAAACGAAAAGCAATAAAAATATATGTTTAGCAAATAAAAAACACATTTCCACACTAACCTTCCTGTTACAACCGGATGAAGTGACTATTAATATTATCCCCCCCCCCCCCCCAACCCCACCCCGCTAGATTGATTGATTTTCAGTCCTGTAAGTTGGAGAATGTGTGTTTGACTAATGTGCCTGTGGTTGGAGTTAAGTGTAATTGACCACAGGATACATTTCGGAGATTTAAATTATTTTCTCGTTCAGCGCTTTCAAAACTCTGCTAATCTGAGCAATAAACTTGAGTCATAAAGTTTCTTTTTCTTTGCCATGAGAAGCTGACTGAAATCACAACTCTGACCTTTCATTTACTGGGCATTTCTCCACATTTTTTTCTCCCCCCCCCCTGTGCTTCCACTTTAGCAGATTTACAGCAAAAATATATAATAGTCACTAATAAAATTGGTCACATTTACCCGCAGACCTTGGAGATTTCTGCACACAGGTGATTATTTGCGATTTTATGTTAAGCTGTTTTCATATCCTTGTTCTTTTCGCTTTCGACTGTTATTTTGGCACAACGATGTTTAGAAGGGCTTTAGTAATGCTTTAGCTATTGAGTATCGGTTTAGAGTCATTACATTATTTTGAGCTATTCTAACACCCCAGTTGGGGGGCTGTAAGAGTAGGTTTTTACCTTTTGGACGCGTAGAAGAAAAAAATACATAGTGCATGTTCTTGTAGATATAGCGGCATTATCATTTTAGTGAGACTTTTTTATACTGATGCAACAGTCTCTATAATGCAGAATGATTAGTTATGGACTATTGGGCACTGTTCACATCACTATAATGTTACATGCAGTTGGAAGTATGCATTTGGGGGAGATATGTTCTATAAAATATATATTGTATCTATAGGCTTTTATAGGATAGACGTATGACAGTAGACAGAATGTCCGTTTGATATCTTTTTTTGTCTGGACTTTTTTGAGTGTTTACAGCAACATTTTTAAAAGAACAGATATCCGAAGAAAAAGTTTGGATATGTTTTTCTTATATGCAGCTATATCCAAATGACTGTGTATACAGTTGGAAAGATTTACCTAGTATAAGTAAAAAAAAAAAAAGTAATTACATTTCTAAAACTTAATATGGGAAAGTGTCCAATCACTGGTCTACTGACCCAAACGCAAAATATCATAGGTCCCTATTCTACCCCCGCGGCTTTTTATCCTGGGATAAAGCAGTAAAGTGGACGAGATTTCCAAAAGTCTAAAAATTTGCAAACATGCTGTGGCTGATCTGTTGCGTCCAAGCCGCACTGAAATTGACACACTGCGTGGAATTCAAAGACATAGCATGTCCATTCTTTCCCCCTTTTCCACGGCAGCTGCTCTCCTCTCTATGGGGAGAGATGGCCGCGGTTTTTGAAGCTGCATTAATCCCGCGGAAATCTCGCTGTATTTCTGTGCCGTCATTCCACGAGATTTCTGCGGGATTTTGGTCCCATGTGACCCCAGCCTAAAGGTGCTGTGAGTTCGGGTCAGTAGACACACAGTCGTTCCAGGACACTCATCCTTTAGGCCTCATTTCCACGGGGAAAATCAGGCCCGCTACGGATTCTCCATGGAGAATCCGTAGCGGGTCCCTCCTGCCCCACGGACATGAGGGCTGAAAATAAGAATAAACTTACCCGCAGCGGACCGTGCAAAACTTCTCTTCTTCGCAGCCGGATCTTCTTTCTTCGGCCGGTGGATGTGCTCGGCACGCCAGCGCCAGGCACATCCGCCGGGCCGAAGAAAAACGATCTGGCCATGAAGAAGAGAAGATCTGCACGGTCCGCTGCGGATACGTTTATTCTTATTTTAGGTCTCCTGTGGATCCAAACGGCTTCCATAGGCTTCAATAGAAGCCTGCGGGAGACCTGCACCTAAATGGAGCATGGTCCATTTTTTTTCATGCTCCATATTTTTTTTTATTCACTTTTATTGACCATCCGCGGGTATTTATCTACCCGCGGGTGGTCAATGCATCCCTATGGGGTGCGGATCCGCGTGCGGGAGAAGAGTTAAAATCCGCTGCAGATTTTAATTCTTCTTTTCCCCGTGGACATGAGGCCTTATTTTGGGTGAATAAATGTGACTATAATCCGCTCATGTGAAACTGGACAAAGGCTAAGTTGCCCCCATGTTTGCCCTGTTTTACCAACGTCTAACTATGATTCATTTTGATCATTTTTAAAACCTCTAATTATAAATTCAGTCAAATGAAGAGCTTTTGTTACAGTTATTGTATTTCTTGTGAGTAAATAATAAGTACACTTTTTTCTGGACTGTCTAAGTCAGAGAAATAAGTTTATGGCAAGAACAACATCATGAAGAAAATAAAATCACTCTAGATAACTCTGTGATAAGTTTGTTGAAAAGTACCCGTCGGGAGATGCAAAAGAAAGTCACTTGTTAAAAATGGAAATTATATTGCTCAGCATCTTTTGGCTAAAGCAGGTCATCCTCCAAAACTGAGTGACCTTGGCCAAGAGGGCACTATCGAGGAAGGCCAAGTAATGGGTTAATCCGATTAATTCTAATCAGATCTGTCAATAATTGCTGTGTGTAGATTGTTTGACATTGACAATCTCTAAAATAGAAATGTTTGCCAACTTGTGCTAATATGTGAGAAGAGTCAGTCTTCAGCATTGGAAACAAATGTTCTCCTAGCCTCAGATTGAGATGAATGGTCAAGAATTGAGACCCCCAATAGTTTATAGCTTGGAAGCCACTTAACCGATGGTGCTGACCCACACTGAATGCTAAAAGTGAAATTAGTATATCAAATCTAAAACCAAAAGATTCTTACCCTAGTATTAATCGGCATTGATATGGAGTTGACTATGGTGCAAGTTTTGATAATGCTATTACAGTCGCCCCTAAATGGAAGCAACAGCTGCACTAATTGACATGTCAGAAAATAGCATTGATGAATATGCTTGACACATTGGAAGGTAAATGACCCCTACATACATGCACACTAATTTTGCAGCATTTTTAAAAACGTTTTTTTTTTAAACAAAGCGTCATGAGTGGCATGTGTTTTTTCCATAGCATTTTTTTTTCGCAAGGACTTTATTAGTTTTCATTGACAAATACAAAACCATAAAGGCCATTAGCAGTCAATAAGGAAATAGAACAACAACATGACCAAATAGGGGACCCTTACGGACATCCCAAACCTTGCCTATTCTGATCAGGATAAGGAGCGCAGATATGGGTGGCACGAAATATGCTGAATATTATATAGTTGAAATGGTAGAAAAACCATCTCACTTGCATGCAAATCAAATAGCATACTAGTGCAATGTTTTTGTTTTTTTTTTCCATGCTCCCATAGGAAATAATGGGTGGTTTTTGAACAAGAATAGCCTAGAAATAGGATATGCTACAACTTTTCGATCTCAGACCCTCTGTCCAAGAGAAAAATTGTCATGAATTAACCCATTCATATTATTGGGTTACTTTCACGTGCAAGTTCTATCCTTCTTGCAATCTGCCAGGACTTGTGCGTGAAAATCATTCATGTGAATACACCCTTAACGATAAATGCTTGCTACATAAGTGCTATATAAACATTATATACAGGGCTATTTTCAGTCAGAGGTGTGAGATCTCAGGATGGGACTAGTGGGATCTCGCAGCTCTGATGCGATAAGCCACCAGGGATTATGGGAAAGTGCCAGTGGTATGCTGGGATCTGCTTGCCTGGAATGTCTGATGTAACTCCTAGTTGGGAGTTGGGTCTTTAGCATGCGATGTCTTTGCAATGTAAGCCCCTTTTTGTATAGTTTTTACGGAGGGCTTTTAATACTTTTTATGTGGGTGAATGATTTTTTAAAATTGAAACCCCTATACCCATTTCCAGTCGATAGGTAAAGGAACATCTGGCTGCAGTGTTTTTGTTCAAAAAGAAAAGAGATTGAATTGGCCACAGGTACCCACATCATCGCCTAGCGACTGCACTGGAAAACGAGATATAAAAAAAAAAAATCTGTACTGTGCATGACTGATGGTGAGTACGCCCACGATCGTCCGCACTACAAATACGACAGGTATGCAGGGTTTCCGGCCAGGGTCAGAGCCGGATTCCCCTGCGGGCTCATGCATGCGAAATCCAGATTGCCCGTGTGCAGTCGGCCTAAGTTGGTATTCTTCTTTAATTACACTTGTCCTAAATTGTAAGACGACATAAAGATAGAGCAAGGTTCTGTTTCCCTAAAAAAAAATTTCAAGTAAATGAAGGTAATAATGAAAGTTTATAGCACGTGTATTGGGGAATATCCACTGAATTTCTGCTATGTTGCTGGTGAGGGAGCTGTTTCATTTCCCTGCAGAGCTCATTTTTTGTCATCTCTGCTGACTGCCAAACTGTGTACACATTATGGTGGTGATTTTGTTATGTGCACACCTGTCCTATGAAAACTGGATGGAGACCACCAACCCCTTTCACAAAGGCTGCAGATGGTAAAAACATCTGGTTGCTTTCATACGGAATGAACACACAAAGGAAACCCTCTTTAGTACAAATAGATGGATGAATTTTGAAGATTTTAGAATTTCAGAGATAAGTCTTCAGCTAAAACTTACTGGAGCTTTCTGGAATAGTGGGTGATCCATGACCATTTTATAAAGTGAAACAGAGTGCTTTCATTGGGCATGAGGGACAAAATTACATATAAAGACAGGTAGGATTGCTTTTTCTTCCACGTAACATTTTCAGAAAATTGGGTGGAACTTTTCTCCATCTGTGAAGAACATTTTTTCAGGAATTATCAGGTCTATTAAACTATGAACTAAGAAACTCTGTTGGCCTTAGCAGTAAATACGAATTGCTACGTATCAATTATGAAGTGCATTGGAGTTGACCGTTTATTCTCCTTTGTGGTCTGTGTTGGTTGGGGATGGTCGCAAAGCTTGCGTCTCTTCTTCTAGATATACCGTCATTGTTACGGAGTGCATGTGGGGGTCGCTCTTCTCCGCTGATTACTTTAATATATGCTAGAGAGATGTGGCCATTTTCCATAGTAATAAACAAGAAAATTATCACGGATTTATTGTTGTTCAAGAACTCTTAAAGCTTCTGAATTCTCACTAATATGATGTAAAAGTGCTCATTCACATGGCATTTTTTTTTGGTCCATATGATGTCCTTGTGTTTTCTGAATAGCACACAGACCCATTATAGCTTTAATAGGCTTTTCACATGTGTTAAGTATTCTTTTAAACCCATTTATTTAATGTTAATCCTTAAAGGATTTGACACTTAATGGCTATTGTTAAGAAATGTCATCATCATCATATCATAGGCTATCACTCGTGGCCGAGCATGATAGCCTTCCAAGTATAGGAGCTTAGCGGTGGGTCCATCGGTGACTTTAGAGACCTATTCTTGATCTGCAGGTTCGTAGTGGGGACATCGTTTTTCAAGTGCAAGACAGCCCAGAGAAGGGTTGGCTTGACATTCTTTCCTCTTAATACATTTCTGTTTTTCGCCCTCCATTTGTGCCTCTTTGAAATTCCCAGTGCTGTTGGAAACTGCTGACCCCCAAATTGAGCACTCGAGGAACAGGGCTTCCCAGTTCTCAATGGCTGTGCCATAATTTTTAAGATTAGCTTTAAGTCCATCCCTTAATCTCCTTTACTGGCCACCAACATTCAATTTTCTGTTCTTGAGTTGAGAGTATAGTAGCTGCTTTGGGAGACGGTAGTCAAACATTCGCACAATGTGGCCAATCCAGCGAAGTTGATGGTGAAGGATCATTGCTTCAATGTTGGTGGTCTTTGCAACTTCCAGAACCCTAACGCAACCCTGTTTGACGTCAGACCACCTTAAATGGGTGGAGTTAAGAAATGTGTGTCTCAGATTAATATATGAAAGTTACTACTACACCCTTTTCTAAAGATATGCATGGTTTTCGATATTTAAGTCACCTTTTATCCGGCAAGCCGTGCCTCCTGTCGGCACAGCGGTCTCATTCATAAGCTGGTTACAGATGGAGGTATATGTGACTATACACGTCATACAGCCTCTTCTACTGAAATGCACTGCGCCTTCCATCTGCACATGTTCATGTCCGGGATGTGTTTCGGAGGAGGAGGCTGGATGAGGTGTGTAATGACAAGTCCCTCCATCTACAGCCATCTTATGGATGGGACACCTGTGGGGACGAGTTGGAAATGGGGCATAAGTATTATTAAAATGCGGAAAACTTCAAAAAAGTGTATAATAGTAAATTGCATACATTAATCTAAAACACACACTTGTTATCATTACCGGTAAAGTGGCCAACCCTTTTAACATTTCTAGTCTATAGTTTGTTAATGAAGAAAGGTCCAGTCATTTTAATACTTAGGCCGCCTGCAGACGGCCAGGTGGAATCAGGCTGTGAGAATTCTCGCGGCCGGACCCAACCCGAGCGCCTGCAGAGAGCAGTGCGGAACTCACCCGCTCCCGCAGCTGCGGCTGTTTGATGTGCCGGCTGCCGGGCAGCCGACGCATGCACAGAGCGGAGCCGGCGGTCGGTGAGTGACGTTTAGCCCCGCACAGAATTAGAGCATGCCGTGGTTTGTTTTCTGCACGAGATTTCGCACAGACAAACCGCGGCCGTCTGCATAGGATTGCGTATTGTAATGCAATCCTATGCAGGCGTGTACGGGCAGAAATTCTGCAGGGAATCCTGCCGCGGAATTTTTGCCCGTCTGCAGGCAGCCTTAGAATCATAGAGAATTGGCAAAAGAAATAGACCACATGATCTACGCTTATCCTTGGCATGTTTGAATTAATTTATTGTTGAAATTCCAACCACATCTGGTGGAAGTTTATTCTGAGCATCAACTACTTTTTTAGTTAAGTATTTCTCGACATTGCATCTGATCTGATCCCCCCCCAACTAAAATGATGTTGTGCCTACTTATTCTAGTGTTTAGCGTCCTAATAACAATTCTATTCTGAACTTTATTTATGCCTCTAATATATTTAAAGGTTTCGATCATGTCCCTCTCTCCCTTCTTTCCTCGAGGCTTATACAGATTTGTTTTTTTTAAGTCTTCCCTGATAAATTTTGTTCTTGAGACCTTCACCTTAACTACCTAAACTAAATGCATGGATATCTAAATTCTTAGAGCCTAAACATGTTTTTGAAGGTTGAACTATTCTTTATTACCATTAGTCATATTTTAGCTGTGTTATTCATAAGCACATTTCATGCAGTTTAGAATTTGCCCTTCACCTTGTAATTGTAACAATTCTGCTACGAAAGGGATGTGATTTCTACCATTATATTAAGAAGAACGTTTGAAGTTTGTTATTATGTTATCATGTAAGTTCAAGGTGAATTTACACTTTATCGGGATTGTTAAATCAAGACAATCCCTATCCATAGAACATTTAGAAACTGCTTTGGACCTGCACTTCAAGAGCTAGACCAGAAATGCTAATAAGCAACTCCTAATTTACATACAAAAGCACTGCCTTTTCCTTGACAACTTGCTATTCTTATTAAAGTCCTGGCCAGCAGTGGTGGCACCTCTACTTTTAGTCCAGTTGTTACACTGGGTCTTGTTGTCAGTGATGTCATCACAGGGGGCTAATTGGCTCATTTCAATAACTAAGCCAGCCCCTTTCTGTCATACCCATTGCAGAGATATAGAAAGGGGTTGGCTAAATTATTGGATCGAGCCAGTCAGCTAGCCACCCTGCAATGTCATCACAGACAACGAGTCTAACCTACCACGTGACCCAATGTAGGAACCAAGCTAGAAGTGGAGGTGATGGACTGGATTGGAGTATGGGTTTGGCAAATGTTTGATTATTTTACTCAGTTTACCAGAAGAACATCTAAACAAGATTCTCTGTGAATGAATTAGCACTTGCATACATGCATTTTAAGTGTACAGCCGTTCTTATCAATTGGCACCTTGTAATGCTTCACTTCCCTTCTAATGCTGCTTCAGAAGAATTAAACCCTCACCAGCAGGTAGTCACATGTGATTTGAAAAGTGGGAATGGGGTTCAAGGAGATGCAGTTTGGGTAAAAAAAAAACAACTAAAAGACAGCAACTTGAAAACGATGTAAAATTTTGACAAAAATTTGTTTGCTTATAGCAGGCGTAGATTTAATTTCCAGACCGTTACTTCAAATTGTGCTTAATTAAGAGAGTGAGTCACATAAAGTTTATTGAAAAAGTAGAAACCTAACTACTTACTTTGCTTAGAGTTGTCGTCTGTATAAATGTGGGGCGATCAGTCATCTTCAGGTATGATTTTCTGTCAAATAGGGTATGGCTAGTTTGCACTACCAGGATTGACAAGTTTTGGATCAAAAGACAGAGCTATGACAATGGCAATGATCTTTTCTGACTGACTAATAGTACTGAGTATAGTTAGGTAAAGAGTATTACATGGACAAGCAGCACAGCACGAGCCAGAAAAATACTTCAAGCGGAGAACCTTCCCTGAAAAGGATAACCCCACTATTGTAGAGAGAGATCAGAAACCAATTCAAGACTAACCTGAGACTAATACACTAACCAGTATCCTAGAGATTAAGTAGACTCTGACTCATTCTCAAAAAAATGAAGCACCTTGTCGGAATTGAATAAAACTTTCTATGTGTGATTGTAACATTGATATAAGTAAGTGATTACAAAATCAGAGCAAAAATATAATTTATTACGTAAAAATTGAACACTTGAAGGGAGGCTCTAGTACCTTGTTGGGCCACCTCTAACTTTGATGCCAGATGTGATATGGGGACAGGTTCCATATGGTATCCTGTGGCATGTCAGTGTACATTTGCTGTAACACAGCCTGTAGCTCTAGGCTGTCTAAGTTAGTATTCCAGATGGTCCCATACATATTCTATAAATCAGGCAACTGGGTAGGCACAAAAATGTGACATTGTTTTGGAGGCATTCTGGTAACACTCTTGCTGTGTGCAGCTGAGCATTATGCTGCTGGAAAATGCCTCAGAGAGGCAAGACATGTGGCTGCAGGATGGGATGTCTGGAACATGTTGCTGGGCTGTCATTGACCCCCGTACAACTACTAGGGATAACCGACTGTCATATACGATGACTCCCCGGGCCATCACGCTAGCATTGGTGTGCGTTGTGCTGCTCCACATCCAAGGCAGGATTTAGGGCAAAGTGAAACTAAATGTCCTTCAGCCAAGCTCCTGGAAATGGTTCTGACAGGCACGGGTGTTTGTAATGATGTTGCCACCTGTCTCTTGATGAGGGACAACAAAACAGTTGGAACTGCTCACACTCATCGGACGATTGTCTCTACTTGTGGTCTCTTGAAGGTGTCTTCAGCCCAGTCACTTTGTGCACATTCCCTTTTGCATCTACTGGTCCCAACACCTCCTAACAGTCTGGTGAAAATGGCCCAGGTGGTAGGCAGTTTGTCAATATGACCATCCAGCTTCTCACATTCCAATAATGCGCCCCCTCTCAAACTATGTTAACTGGGCAAAATCTTTTCAATTGCGTCCTAGGGGCGCCTAGTGGCCAACAAGATCTACATAAATGGAAAAAGAGGTCACTACACAGAAGTAGCCTCTAAGAGCCTTTTTATAGACCAAGGTTGTAAAAACTTTTAGGGACTCAGGTGGCAAGACTGTTAATCTAATCACGCCACAACGCTAGTCATTTACATATCTGCTTCAGATGTAACTGTGCGCCAAGTTTTGCAGCGAAGCGACAACTCCGTCTAGGTGCTTGTTTTTTGTTTTTTTTTTGGGGGGGGGGGGGGTTTTGCGAATGTAGATCAGAAGTAAAAAGCTGACAAAACCACGACTTCTGGACATTAGAATAACTATGAACTATACTAGAAAAAAACTCTGGCACAACATATAGCCAGTACACAAACCGTATAACTGGTGCCCTTAGCACTGTTTATATATCTTGATTATGTAATATATGGTTGCCCAAGCCAGCAAGTTCCACAAGAGAACTTTTGCACCACGTGAACGCAACAAGAGTCAGCGCCATCAATGGCCGCCATAAGCCGCTGTAATCCAGCAACTTGAAACGGAAGAACGTAATTACTATTTTATTTTAGAATGTGTGTGTGTGTGTGTGTGTGTGTATGTATATGTATGTGTATATATATATATATATATATAATCTACACAGTATGTATGTTGGTGTGTATATGCATTCTTGAAAAAGGCTTATGTGTAAAGCCGAAACGTGTTGCTGCAATAAAGACATACGGTATCCTACTGGACCATCTCCTATATATTTTACACGCCTTCCGGGATCAGTGGTGCCGCTGGACCAGGCACCCCTGACAAGTAAGTCTATACCTTTTATATTCAACCTATTCCATTGGAGCGCTGAGGAATTTTTTAACTGATATTATTTATACTTGTCTATCACCTCTGGCACCCAATGTGCCTAGCGGTCCTTCATGACGCTCTCCCAATGGAATGCCTATTTAGACCGGTGGACTGCAAGAGGATTATTTAAATTGATCACTTAATACAAACCTGGATCAGACGACAGACTGGTACCTACTATATTAGTAGACCATTCACGTCAGGGCGAGTCCTTTCACTTCTCATTCTTTATATAGACACAATCATATATATATATATCTACTTTCCACATTAAATACCATCCCACTGGAGCGCTGCCTTTGAACGTTGTCAAGCCAGCAAGTGCTATTGTTAGCAGCTTTCTGCTCTGGCTTATAAAGGGGTGGTGGGGATTCCCAAGGAGTGATCAAGGGATTGATCTGGGTCCAGCTGCTGATACCTTTGGCAAACAGCTGAGTTTGCAAGGGGAAGCCATGATCACTAAGACATTTGTCCTGATATGGCCACAGCAGGAAAAAGGTAGTTCATTTGTAATATAAGAATGGCCCAAGGTCCACCAGAATGGGAGCTGCTCTTGCTGAGTGGCTCTGTGTTCTGGGTCATAGAGAGGGTTCACCAGCTTGGGACTTGCAATATGACTTTCATATGCCTTAATAAGGTATATGAATAGGGGGTTGTGATGTTGGCATGACTAAATTTTAAAAAATTTCAGAGTTGAAAAGTTGTTATAGTTTTGTTGTTACCATGTATAAAAATGCAATGAAAACTAAGGAGGAAATGTCATTGTTTTCTATGAGGTCAACTTTGTGCTCAGTGGCATAGGTTTTTGCCACCATACATCTCATTGAGCCTTAAATTGAAATGCTATATATAACGTTCCTAGCTGTCAGACAAGTTTACAACTATTGTAATCAATTGTGTTTGGGTCAGGCAGAAAACCGGTATATGAAAAACTGCCTTTAGGAATTTTACTGCATAGTAACTGCACATTTGATGCGAGCTAGGAAAAAAATCGGCAGAATTAAAGAAATATTAGGAAAACATATTGGGCAGATTAACGAATACTCATTAGTGCAAATTCAGACAGTCCTAATGCTGGACGATAAATTTGGTGCATCTTTAGACTGTTCAATCTAACTTTATGCCACCTATTACTTGGTTTAATTTCGCAACAATTTTTGTGCCAAAATTTCGGTGCATTTGGTGAAAAAAGGTTTTATTTAGGCTGTACCCATTTCCCTGTGAAGCAACACCTCTTTTCCGGTGTTTAAGACAAATCATAAATGTGTTGCAAAGCATATAAGAAAGTTTTTAGGCACAATATATGTAAGAAGGCTGTCACATTTTCAATTATAACTTCCCCCCCACCCCCCTATTATTTTTCGGTATGTACGTCTGAGGGTTTTATGCTTGCTCTTCTCATGGGTGAATCACGTGGCTAATGGAATTGTCCCCTGTAAATTGTGAAGTATAATCTGAAAGGTCTTTAATCCACATGGTCCATTCTTTTGCCAGTCCCATCACATCTTCATTGTACTACTGAAATGATGAAAGCTTGCATGCTTTGACGGCCTTCAAACACAACACATGAAATACACGCGTCATCGGACACCTTTGAGACAGTAGATGTACAAGACCTCTTTTGCTTCTAAGACATCTCCTTAAAATTAAACACTAGCTGTGGTATTCATCTACAGGACAATTGTCTAAGATACAAAAAAATTAATTAGACTAAATGATATTGTAAGATAGGATTGTGAAGCCTGGTCTGGAAATGGCAGGAATAAGCCCACTAAATTGCTGCTGGATACAGAAAAGGAAATACCTAAGAGAACATGGCTTGTGAGCGACTGTTAATTATTTTCATGCAATGACAGCCTATTTACTTGATAACTGTTTGCCACCCGGGAATACGGGTGCTATTTATAATAGTTGTTTCATATAAAGGTATTGAGCTGCCTCAGAATTTAAATAATGTGTGTCCTAATCTTCATTTTTCAGAATAGATGTAAATGTGATTTTAAGAGGTGCAAGCCCGTAATGTTGGCATTCTCTTCCTATGTTTTTTGTAACACAATTTATCTGTGTTTTTACAAAAATATTGGATGTTCTGCTGATTATTTTTTTTGACAGCATGTTTCAGGTAGCCGGCTAGGGTTGACTCAGCCTTCCATCTTTCGAGGTCGGTAAAATGAATACCCAGCTTGGTGGGGGGTAATAAATAAAAAGAAATTACCTGAAAGTGCTGCGGAATAAGTTGGCACTATACAAATAACAAGATTTATTTATTTTGACAGTCGCTTGTAGGCGTGGTATCTTTACCAGTGAACTAGCATTGTGGAAATTTGGAAATGCCAGGTTTGATGTAAGCCTTTTTTTCAGTGCTATAGTTCAGCATTAGATACTTTTTGTCTTTTTTATGTCTGCATGTTCACATGTATGGATGATTCTGGAGAAGGTGTTGGGCAAACGAGCTTATGGCCAACAGCTATTGAAGGTATATGGACACCTTTACTCGTTGGTACTCTGTGATGATCTAAACGGTTTATCAAATGATGGTAGGAGGAAAACTGTTAAAGGGATTTTCTGAGAATTTTTTTTTACGGTATCGAAGCCCCAAAATAATAAGAGGCTATACTCGCCCAACCTGGATCCATGCAACTCCAGCGTAATACAACTGTTCTCCACGTTGGGTCTGTTAAAGGGGTTGTCTCACGAAAGCAAGTGGGGTTAAGCACTTCTGTATGGCCATATTAATGCACTTTGTAATATACATCGTGCATTAAATATGAGCCATACAGAAGTTTTTCACTTACCTTCCCTGCGCTGGCGTCCCCGTCTCCATGACTCCGTCTAACTTCAGCGTCTAATCGCCCTATTAGACGCGCTTGCGCAGAAGGGTCTTCTGCCTTCGGCTTGGTCCGGCAGCAGCGGCGTTCTGGCTCCGCCCCTTCTACGCGTCATTGCGTAGCTCCGCCCCATCACGTGTGCCGACTCCAGCCTCCTGATTGGCTGGAATGTATGCTGGTACGTGCCAAGGCAAAGTCAGGATTGTGGAAGAGCAGGGTTAGGAAAACTTTACAAATCAAGAGATCACCCTTAGCAATAAGGCTATCCTAGGTGCCTAAACAAGAGGCAGTGAGGAGGGAGTGAGGTAACTGAGCTGGAAGTTTTAATGGGGAGATTTGGAATAAATAAAAAAAAAAACGTAGGGTCACATTCATTTTAAGAACATTGATTTACCTGAACCAGGATAAATGTTTCTTTGAATACGCATTTAAGTCTCTTATTGTCCATTCTAACAAGAGAGCACAGTTGAGATGGAGCAATCAAGATAAATCCGCAGAGATGTGTACTTCCAAATATTGGATAGAGGATGCTTGCCAGACAGTCTTTCAGAAGATTGTCATTCAAATGCCAAGTCAAAGATCTCATAGGGGTATCTGGGATTTTCAATGAAGGAAATATCAAGGTATGATCCAATCAAAGAGTTCTCCCAATCGAGGCCATGGGGCTACATAGTGGCTCAAGAGAAAAAAGTATACAACTGTAAGATTGATGAGCAGGAGAAAATTTTGAAAAATAATCCCTTTCTTTAGGTTGTATCAGATGCCAGACATCAACCAAGTGAAGTCGATGGAGGGCCCAGGCAAGGGATTTTTAATTGCAATGAGGAAAGAGGCCCTCGGGGAATGAAACAATCCATAGTCTGGTCCAGAGGGAAGTTAAAGTCCCCTCCAAGTATGGTCATGTTCTCAATAAAGTCTTCTAAATGTGTCAGGAGTGTCTTGCCCGCCCCCATATTCCTTGGTTGGGAAGATATCAATTCAACAAAGTAAGCAGCATAGCCCAGACTTTGAGCTTGAGAAAAGTAAAACAGACATCAGGTTTAAGAAGGGTGTTCAGAACCTCACGGGGAATTGCATTATGTATAACATTATTTCCTGAAAAATATGACGAGATCTTTTTTATATGTAACTGGTACAGTATGTGGCTGCGTTTTTGTGGGACGTTCAAGCCTCTAGCATTAAAAGAACAAAAGTTAAGTGAAGCCATGTGAGGGTGTGGGGAACAGCGAGGGAGAGAAAAAAAAGGGGGATAAAAATAAGAGTAAGGAGGGGGAAAGGGGAACAGTAAAGGAGGGAAGGAAGAAAAGAGAGAGGTACAGAAAGAGAAGACCAGAGGAAGGAGAAAAGAAAAAATAAGGGCTAGAAGTGAGTAAAGAAGACTCTTGGCTAAGAGCGAAATGAACTCATAATGTGCAATGGGTAAAACAATAATTAGAGAGAGAGTGACATTCCAGGAAGGGAGACAAGCTTTCTACAAAGGGACTCCCTCCTACCCCGAAGCACCGCCTAAAGTACAGTGAGCATAAGCTCACTTTCCGGGCAAATTATAATGGCAGAACAACATTCAGAGAGGAAAATCCAACAACTTCTAAAATATGCTGCTAGGACAATGGAGCAAAATACAATCTGGAGCTCAGCAGTCCTATGGACCTACTACTACCCCACTATGTGTGGGGAAAAAGTGAATATCCAGTAACATCCCTGTATTTCTTTCCAGCAATTTCTGAAGAAGGGGCCATGTCCCCAAAACGTGTAGTTTTTGCTGGCTATAATTTAATTAATAAAGAAGAAATTGGGTTAATCCCTTTTGCTTCTATCCGCTTTACATTACAAGGGTTGCGCCCACGGTCCATCATTTTATCCTTTTTACAATTAATCATCCCTAGTGGGGAAGGTGCAGTTTGAATTCTGAAATAGCCTGCATATCTAGTAACAGAAGAGGGGGATGTGTGCAGCACACATTGGAGATGTGGACCTGGAAGTGCTCTGATGGAATCACCAGGGAAGCTGAGGTAATATTGTTGTGGGCGTCCATGGAGTGCAGTGATGTATCTAGCCATTGTGGAGGCTGTGAAAACAGGGCCTTCTGATAATCAGGTGTGACAGCTCTAAGAATGCCCTTTACTACTCTCTCCCTTTACCCTATAAAGGTCATTGAATCAGAGGGAGGGCTCACCTGGATGTTACCTGAAGGAGGATGAGTAGTTGAAGTCAGCTCAGTAGTCTTTAAGGCAGCACTGCAAATCCAGATAGGCAAGTGAGCAAGATGGCAGAATCTGCAGTTATAGCATGTGGAGTTGTCCATGTTCCAGGTACCAAAGCTAAACTGCTGACATAGGAGAATCTGTTGGCAGCTGCAGGAATGCTGAGGGGCATTCCCGCTGCACCCCGATGTGCGCTGTGCAGCTGGCGAGGGGACACTGCTGAAAGGGTCAGAGCGGGAATTCCCGGCACATCAACTGCACTGGCCACTGTGGGAGAAAGCAACAGCTGTGTTTGTGAGATGAGATGCTGGGAGAGCTGCAGGAAAGTCCCGATCTGGTGTTTAAAGGAGATGTCCCGCGCCGAAACGGGTTTTTTTTTTTTTTAAACCCCCCCCCCGTTCGGCGCGAGACAACCCCGATGCAGGGGTTAAAAAACCCACCCGCACAGCGCTTACCTGAATCCCGGCGGTCCGGCGTCTTCATACTCACCTGCTGAAGATGGCCGCCGGGATCCTCTGTCTTCATGGACCGCAGGGCTTCTGTGCGGTCCATTGCCGATTCCAGCCTCCTGATTGGCTGGAATCGGCACGTGACGGGGCGGAGCTACACGGAGCCCCATTCAGAAAAGAAGAAGACCCGGACTGCGCAAGCGCGGCTAATTTGGCCATCGGAGGGCGAAAATTAGTCGGCACCATGGAGACGAGGACGCCAGCAACGGAGCAGGTAAGTATAAAACTTTTTATAACTTCTGTATGGCTCATAATTAATGCACAATGTACATTACAAAGTGCATTATTATGGCCATGCAGAAGTGTATAGACCCACTTGCTGCCTCGGGACAACCCCTTTAAGTCTGAGGTAGTCACCAGATGGGCTGGGAGAGGGGCAAGGCTTTCCATGGCAGCAGTCTCCCAGTCCAAGGTAGGTCTCATGGCGTCCAGGTCTTCCATAGGTCGAATGAAGTTGCAGAAGGAGCTGGCTGCGGATAGGCCTGAAAGCCTTCTTAGACACTTTTAGCTTTTTTTTTTTGTTTACCCATTACATAGATTGAAGTCCCTGGGATGACAAAAAAGCTACTTCCTTTATGATGTGTCTTAGACACTTTTAGACACATTATTGCCAAGTCCAAAAAGGTGTGGCTTCAGGATGAAGCTTATGGTTTCACAGGAAACTTTTTAGGCTAAATGCAATATTCACCGAAAATGTACCAAAGTTTTGTTGTGAAATCTGTCACAGAACTAAGACACCTAATAAGTAGTTTTAAGTAAGACTAGACCGTCTAAAGATACACCAGATTTTTCTTTCAGCATGAGCCACTGTGATAAACCCAGCGCATTTTAAGATGGTCTAGTCTACATTTGCACTGTCTAACTACTTAGCAGTATTAGTGAATCTGGCCCATAGATTTTTTTCTCTTAGGCTGTACTTGGTGGTCTTTAAGTTTCATTGCAAAAGTCTTAGTGTCTCATTGTCAAAAAAAAGTGCACTCCTTAGAAGGAGTTGTCAGAATCAAATGGAACTTTGTGTGATTGTAACATTGATATAAGTAATTTATTACAATATCCGAGCAAAAGGAGAATTTATTGCAAAAAACGGAACACTTGATACTGGTGGGCAGGGAGGCATACAGGTTCTGTATGGTATCCTGTGGCATATCAGTTTACATTTACTGTAACTGAGCCTATAAATCGTGCAAACGCATGGGCTGTTGAAGTTGGCATCCCAGATGGCCCCATGCATGTTCTATTGGCAATAAATCTGGCGACCAGGAAGGCCACAGAAGTATGGCAATGTCGTGGAGACATTCCTATGACACCCTTGTGTGTGCGGCCGAGCATTATCCTTCTGGAAATGCCTCTTGGAAGCCCTGCCAGGAGAGGAACACATGTGGCTGCAGGATGCCTTGAACATATCACTGAGCTGTCATTGTCTTTCATACCACTACTAGGGGTGACCAACTGTCATAGGCAATGGCCCCCAGACCATCCCACCAGAAGAGTGGGGACAGTGGGGCGCTTTACAGCAAAGGCAGGATTGAGACACTCACTCCTGGGTCTCCAGACACGAGCACGGCTGTCGTCAGCACCCAAACTAAACCAGGATATGTCGCTGAATGTCCTTCATCTAAGCTCTTGAAAATAGTCCCAATAGACACAAAGGCTGGTAATGATGGTGCCACCTGTCTATTGATGGCAGACAACATGACAGTTGGAGCTGCTCGTGCTTGTTGGTCAATCAGACGATCCTCTCTACTGGTGATCTGTTGAGGGCGTCCTGAGCCCAGTCACTTTGTGTGTGCTTCGCGCATCCACTGGTCCAAACACCCCTTAATATTCTGGTCAGAATGAACCAGGTGGTGGGCAGTTTGTCAATACGACTATGCAGCTTTTCAAATTCCATTGATGTGCCCCCTCTCAAACTGTTAATTGGGCAAAATATGTTTGCTTGCATATCTAGTGGTCAACAAGCTCTACTCAAGTGGAAAAGGTCTACTACCCATAAGTAACTTCTGGCAGTCTTTCTATTAGTCAAGGGTGGAGCTGCTTTTAGGGCCTCAGGTAGTCAGACCGTTCATCTTATCATGCTACAACTCTTTTTTTTCTCCAATCAAATAGTTTTTATTGAAAATTTTCCAATTTTTCCAAAGCACAAATTCCCACTTTTCCAAGAACCAACCAAAAATTACAGTTTAAATAATTCCCTCCCCCCCCCCCTTTTCAACTTCCTCTCCTCCCCCCTCAACTCCCTCTTATATGAACAGACTGAATTGTGGTAGAAGTCCATTACTGGAAATATTGTTCAAAATTCACCATATCTTACAATATAACGGTATAATCCAAGGTTTCATGAGTAAAGTTTAGGACATTCAATATCGTTATGAACGGTGTACTCCATGATCATGTGACCTTAATAAACTTAAGATTTAGACAAGCCTAAAGAACATTCACCGTATATTAAAAATCAGTGAGAATCACTAATGCCACAACTCTACTGCTCCGCAGATCTGCCAGAGCTGTAGCTGCATGCCGAGTTTTGCAACAAAACGACCACTTCTTCTAGGGGCTTCAGTAAAGAGCACAGTATTGCAGCAGATATCCATTATCAGTCCTAGATGGAATATTGATACATAACGTGGTGTGATCAAAACTGCGTTTTATTCTGTTGATTAAAATATATTATGTTCTGCACACGAGCGCATCGTATACGTTTTTGATACTTGGCAGCTTGTCCACAACTTGTCCTTGCTTATTCTTGTTTACATTGTAAGTTTATTTTACCATATTTAGAAAGTATTGCTGTTTTTTCAGACAGCTGTGACATTTATTAGAAATAACAAATTTCATGGAGGCAAATGTTTCTTTTTCTGACACATTCATAAGTTTAGTGAGTGCACCCTGTAAATTGGATTCATCTTCAGCACATGTCGCCCTGCTGTCTAGATACAAAATTATAAACACCTCGCAAAGTCCACAGAACTTTTTGCATACTACTTTTACATGTTCTCCTTCTAAGGGTGCTTGTTGTCTTACATGCCCCTCAGAGCACAGATAAATAAGCAGATGTTTTGACTTTTTAATTGTTTTTTCCAGTTGTGTCATATGTGGTCCATAGCATATTATTGCCAGTATGTATGTTGTAGTGTTCAATGAATAGGTAATTAAAACAATGCATAGAAATCTAATCGCCCTTAGAAATAATTGGCATTTCTGCTGTCAGTTTCAACTGGAAAACAATGGAAGATATGCAATTGTATAGTTCAAGTTTATTTTTAACTTTACTGTGCAGATATAGCAAAGTGTATGCAGGTAGGTTCTTCTATATTATTGCTTATCTCTATGATGAGGGTTTGCTGGAGTTAGCAGCTGCAATTAATAGAAGTGATGCAGTGGATTATGCTTTATGTCTCACGATCAAGGCTGATCTGATGGATGTAGCTGTGATCACACCTCTTCTCTTAGTCCACTCTCACACAAGCTTTTTACGGCATTTTTATGAGCATTTGCCTGCATTTTTACTGCATGTTTTGTGCAGCAACAACGCGGGTAAAGTAAGCTGATGACGTCACCATTGTTTTCCCCTCCCAGTGGCATAGTAAGCAGCGTTAAAAATGCAGTACACAGCGTTTTCCAGCATTTTAACGCATGCCATTCATTTGAATGTTTGATGCAGCGTGTCAAAACGTGCTGCAATCCTGAAAATGGAACATACAGCGTTCGTTTTAGCGTGCATTATAAATGCTGCGCTAAAATGCTCACCTAAAAAGCCCCATTAAAATGAATGAAGGCTTAGTCCAGCGTTTTCAACGCCTGCTAAACACTGTTAAAAAAGTTCTGTGTGAGAGAGTCCTTAGGCTTTGTTCACACTGCTTTAGGTTGGTCCTACACGACCGGATTTGAATTGCAGCACCCGCAAATGTCAACTGCGCGGACAATCCGTGGTACTCCACACACGTTACAAAGATAGAACATTTGCATATCCTCGGATAGCGATTGCGATTTCTGTGAGCAGAAATAAAACCTGAGCATGTTCTATTTTAGTGCGGATTCCACATGAACAGCTTTTATTGAAGTCGATGGAAACCGTCCTTCCCCGAAAATACCTGCAGGGGTTGCCTTCATCCCTTTGCTTTCAATAGGGCTGCAGTAGCGCCGGGCAGCTGTGGCAGGGAATTCTTTCATCCTTGCAGGGAGTGCCCTCATGACTGAACACTGTAACAGTGCTGTCACAGTGTTCAGTGATGAGGGGACCTTCGTCGAGCAGCTGCTCCAGTGAACGGCCAAAACTTTGCCCTTTCACGCTCTTTCCGCGCACATAGGCGCACCAAAAAGCACGCTCGTCTAACTGTGGCCTTAGAAGACAACCTTTCAATGCACGCTTTTCATAGTGTTGCTATGGAAAGCGCAACCCCCCAGTCCACGAGTGGAGAATCGTAGCGATTCTCTTCTGGTGGACAGCAAATCGCAGCATGCTGCGAATTGCTGCGATTCTCCGCGGAAAATCGTCTGCAGGCTCCTGATCCGGGGCGGCGGAGATCCGCAGTGGGATACCGCAATGCCCAAGGACAGGCAGCCTAATACAGTGAAACCTCTACAAGGCAACCATCAAAAATTGCATTGAAACATCTTCTCTTGGGGTTGTGGTCCTCTACAAGAAGATGGCTGGTATATAGTGGAACTGATAACCTGTCTGGTCTGGATAATTGGGTGGTCTTCTCAGAGAGGTGGTCTTTTAGAGTGGTTCCACTGCATATTAGCAATTTAAGAGTGAAATTATATAGGAAATGTCTGAGGTTTGTGAAACTCTCCTTTTTCCACAAGTAAAGCTGCATCATAAATATTCGATGAATGCTGATACTGTTTGTTACATAGTTGTCATTATTGTAACTCTTTCCAGGAGTGTTTAGAATATTGTTTGTCTTAGAACTTTACATTTTGTTTCTGGATAAACTGTAGTTGCATCATTAGATGATGATAGTATTTATTACCAGAATGTTTTTATTTATTTTTCAACCACATGAATAGTTCTGTTACTTTTTCACATTGCTTCATCATTGTGGTGTATTGCTTAGCGGTGCTCTTCACGGTGAGTAAAGGCTGGAGAACCCCGGTGATTGTATCTTTTCATATCGTATATTCATGGAGCAGAATCCATTATTTATCAAATGTCATCATTGTGGTTTTAAGCTGCCTTGGATAAAATATCCCAATGCTGGAAGTCATTTCTCATGTTCTTAATGACAGTCTTTACAAATGATGGATTCATATCAAAATTCCATTTCGTCTAACACCTAGAAAAATGTAAGTGTTCTACTTATTTTACAATGCTCATTTTCTGAGGGTGTCTGTGGAATTCCCCTTAATTATGCCTCAGTAGCTAAACCTAGTGCGGGTCCCTAAGGTTTGACAGGCGCTTCCAAAGCACAAAAATTGCTCCCAATCTTCCAGCTAGGTCAAGTGCAAAAATTAAGATATGATCGAGTACTGGAAGTAGAGGCTTCTATCAAAACACCTATTCACCATGTCATTATGACAGCTGGCTGGTACAAATAGGTTTGTGTTTTAAGTTATGACAATTAATTTCTAAAAGTAATGTAATCTGACAGAGAAAAGATGTTGAAAGTCTTCTGAAGATGTCATAAATGTGACCTTTCTGCCCAAATGTGTCCAAGAGCCATTTTAACAAGAGACCTTGGAAACAGAGTGCAACTCCTTTTGTAGTTTTGTTAATTAGTTATTGATTTGAAACAATGCACTACGAAATATTGTCAGATTAACTAGACGCCAGCAAGGTCACAGTGTGACAGTCTGGTCTTGATAATCTTTATACTGCACAAGAATTCACTCTCCCTATACCATTGTTCTCGGATATGTGTCTTTTGAGCAGCTCGGCTTTGAAATGGTTCAGATATTGTGCCATGTTTGTAGTGATGTGACATCTCAGGTTATGTCAATCCAGAGTATCTGATACACTAAGATAATAACATGAGCCACATTCATCTAGTCTAACTGCTAAACCGAAAAGCTAAATGAAGTCATTGGACAAATATAGTTAAATATTAAGGCAAAAGTAGATGTAGACCTGAAGGGGAATTTGGCCAACTTTGGTGAGCCTTTTGTTTTACTCTGAAAATAAGCCCTGGCTGCAGTAAAAGAAAACAAAAAACACAATATATCACCTAAGAAGTGCTGTCCGGCTCCGTCACATGTCTCCTCTGCAGCTCCAGCAGACTCGCTTGTAGTTTTCAACCAGCGCTTCCTGGTCAGGGGTTCAAAATCCCTGCCTCCAGGAAGCGCTGGCTCTGACAGGTTCTTGAGCACTGCGGCTCAGCCAATCAGAACCAGCGCTTGATGAACCAATCACAGCCATCAGATTGAATGGCTGTGATGGGTTCATCGAGCGCTGGCTCTGATTGACTAAGCCGCGGCGATCGAGAAGTAATCAGAGCCAGCGCTTCCTGAAGGCAGGGCTTGTTGAACCTTCACTCCAGGGAGTGCTGCCTGAAGACTTCAAACAAGTGCCGGAGACCTGCGGAGGAGTAGTGCGGTGAAGCTGACAGCCTGGTAATGTTTTTTTTTTTTATTCAGCTATGGCTTAGTTTAGGGATAACCAGTAGGATTTCCTACTGTAAAAGTTGCATCACACCGCACAAAAATCATGTTTTTGTGCGATGCAATACAGCACAAAGGAATTTTCCATAGAGAAACATGGGCTACAAAACATAGAAAATCGTGGCGATATTCAGCACGCCGCAAATTTTTTTTCTTGCAATGTAGCAGCCTACAAACCATCACTAATGTGAAGGAACCCACTGGGAAGCATGGGCTTCACATACATGCGATTTGTAGCACTCTCGTATTGTGAGAAAATCTCACGATTTTGTCGCCCGTGTGAAACTGGCCTTAACCTCTTCAGTAAGCACTGTAAAGCACTGTGTGAGTTGCGCAGGGCTTTACCGCTGCGGAGCCGGTTGGTGCCGGACTATCACTCCGTATGGCAGCGACATTGTACTGCGCATGACATTTCTCAGGCACGCTGCCATGTGCAGTCTTCCTGTTTTTGTTTAAATTTCCTGCACTGTCACTTCGCAACGGCACGCATACAGGCCACCCATATGAAATGTAATTGCTTATGGGCGGCATTGATTACGCACCCATAGAGAACATTGGGCTCTCTTTTGCATGGCATGTGACTCCGATGCAATTTTTAAACAATTTTTAAGGCTTTCCTAGGAAATAGTGGGCGATTCTTAAACAAGAATTAGACTTTTTGTGACTTTTGTTTTTATCTCAGACCATCAGTCTGAAAGAGAAATCTGTAATGTGACTAAAAAGATTGAAATTGTGTTCTTTTCACGTGCGAGTTATGTCCATATCGCAATCAGGTGGGACTCACATGTGAAATTCTCCCTTGTGAATACACCCTTACTGCACAATGAACACAGCAGAGACAAAGCCCAAAATACAATAGCGCAATTCTGTCTCGTTTTTCCATTCCCTTTCACAATGGCATCAATAAAAAATACATCAAGTTCCGTTTAAAACAAGCTCTCATATAGTCAAAATAAAAATACAGTTAGGACTGCTGGGAGGTGCGGATGAAGAAACGAAAAAAATTGTTACTGTTGGATCTGGCTGTGTCGGGAAGGGGTTAATTGACTTGTTCTCTGGAATGGATCACAGTGTTTCTACGTATATTTGCTGTAAGTTCGACTTGATTGTATCCATGTGTCTACAGTGCTGTGGAATATGTCAGTGCTGTATAGCAAGGGAAATGGAGAATAAAGTATCTATACGAGAGTACCAGAAGGTGCTGTGCCCATTGGTGCCCGTATTGCCATGGTGGTCTTAGTAGCTGTCCCAACCAATAGGAGTTGTTAGATTTGTTCTGACCCCCTCCCCCCCCCCCCCTCTACATGACCCATTAGATTCTTATCACTCTCATAATTTTTTTTCCGGAATCAGTGGAAATGAAACCAGAAAAATCCCCCTCTCTTTTTTCTTGCCAATATCTCCACAACCGACGAGTTTATCGTCATGAATGTGTAATTAAATATAATGACAAGCGGTTCAATCCCAGCTAATGTTCCATCGTATAATGCAATCGTTAGGTTAACCACATTGATCTTAAAGCAATGCCTATTGTATTGATGTAATTACTGGAAATGTGGACAAGAGGGAAGGTGGATGCAGCTGTGTACACACTTCTGTTTGCTATCAAATGCCTGTATTTAGATGGGCAACCACTGATTCACAACAGACCTGATGTGGATACAGTATTCAGTATTTGTAAACATTGGTTCCCAGTGCATTGTGGGAGTTTTGCCAATGAGAATCAAAAGTTGGCACAATGGTGGTTGTTCCACCTCTCTGGTTCTGTTATCCCCTCGTACTAGGATCTGAAACAAGCAGCTATAGCACTATTCTTTTACTAGTGTTGACTGTGTTTTGTAAATGTCTATTCAAGTTTTTTTTAATTCTGGGAGCATCTGCCAACTCCCATCTATGTTTGATTTCTGGTCTGCAAATTTTCTGTGTGATATCAGAAAAAAAGTGTTCTTCCAGCCAAACATCAAGATTAGAGAATGGATTTAAAGAGGCCGTACTAATGAAAACTACATTTTAATATAGAAAATGTTATACAGAGCACCATAACCTCAAAACCATCTGCCCAACAGCATCAGCAAATACAAAGTATGGCACTGTGTCTGGTATACAATGAAAAGCCAACAGCACTTGCTAAAGCACCATGGCCTTGGCAGGGTACTGAGAGTTGGACCACCAGCTATATAGTGAAGTAGGATAGCATGCTCTTTGGAAAGAACCACCACCTCATCTAAAGCCAAGACCTTTGCATTGTGGCACATAAGTGAGAGGTTTTGGCGGGAGAAGGTTAGGCCAAACGAAACCATTTTTTGTATTTTTTTTTTTAGTTGTAAGATACATATTTATATGCAAGAATCGAAAATGTTAACCCTTTGCAATCCAGTGTTGGATTCAGGGTTTCCTAGGGGGGTTTTCTCTTTCTGCCATTATACAATGGCACCGTCTGCTGGCTATAGCCAGTACTGCGGTATGGGACATGCTGGAGAGGCCCCCCGACAACAGAGCAGCCAGTAATATACAGTAAGAATACCCTGCCGGACATCTTAGAACATTGGAGCTGTACAGCCTTCAATCAGAATGTCTTCAGACATCAGACAGTGGATTGGAAAGGGTTAAAGGACCAAAGACCAAAAAGACCAAAAGCTTTGACACCTTCCTTAGGGGGAAGGTAATATAACCAGAGGTGCTGCATGATTGGCAGGAGACAATAGCAGAAATATGCTGGCCCTTTAAGACTTTGAGTGTGTGCACGCACCCTTACGACAGAAGAGAGGGACAGATAGGAGGCCAGAGTTGGAAGTCTGCGGTGGACATGGGGAGCCTGTTAGTTGATAGGGGTGAGGCAAGATGGTGAATCGTAACAAGTACCTGGCATGGCCACATCAACACTAGCTTGGTTGTGGCTGGTACTGCAGCTCAAGCAAATCAGTTGAACAGGCGTAGACATATCGTACTTGCATTTTTGTTTTGCAGTGAAGGACCCCTTCATTCTGCTGACTGGTGGGGAATCCCAAACTCAAGTAAATGCCCTCAAATGAAAAGCCCAATAAAACGCCTTCAAGCACTTAAACCTAATTAGACATATGCTACATTTCTGGAAACTTCTGTAAGAACACAACGTATGCTTAAAATCATCTGAAGGAAAAAAAATTGTCAAAAGGGTCAAACAAGGGTAAAAAATTGACTTGGTTTAAACA
The DNA here is from genome assembly GCF_035609145.1 of Eleutherodactylus coqui. NCBI lineage: Eukaryota > Metazoa > Chordata > Amphibia > Anura > Eleutherodactylidae > Eleutherodactylus > Eleutherodactylus coqui. The sequence goes on along the minus strand of NC_089841.1, from coordinate 107,564,136 downwards.
TTGAAGAGCCAGCACGAACCTCTTCCTTCCTTCCCGCTGCCTAACATCACACTTTTTCTAAAAGACCATTCCTACAGATATCCGTTCTCAAAGTTTCCTGCATCCGGTCTGCAGAAGAGAATCTGTCACATTTGGCAACAGTACAGGAAGTATGTGAACCTGTCACGGCAAGCAGTCTCAAAGGGCGAACTGCTTTGCAGCAGCTAATTAACCTTAGGAAATAATTACCCAAATATGCAAATGTTGTTTAGATAATTCCATGTGTTATCAGCGCAGGTAGTCCATCATAAATGCAGACCTCGGAGTGCCTAGATGTTAGAATCTGCACTGGTCGATAAGGCTTTGTCTCTTGCATTACTTTAACTTGGTATTTAACAATTAATGACTGTAATATTGCGTTAGTAAATTCAAATGGTTGTCCTTTAGAGGCAGTAGAACATAATAATATATCCTCGCCGCTAATCTAGGTGCCGTAATGTCAGCAATGTAATAACTTCTTGCATTTTTTACAACCTTTAAAGAAAACATAAACATTTAAGAATTATCGAACATTGCATTCAATAACTTCGTTCTCCTAGTGTAAAATGTGACCGTCTTCAGACTTCTGGCTCGCAGATATTTAATTCCAAATATGTGATTTATACGGGAAGACGTGTTGTTTTGTTCTCCCCAAAGAGCAAACATTAAATGAATCTCAGCAATGATATGCCGGTTTGGTAAATCAGGGTTGTGATTCCGGGGGCTGAAAAAGTTTCTCTTATCGTTTGGAAGAAAGTATTTTCTTATTGAGGATGTTGATATTGATGAAGAAGCATTACTTCAGTTCTGCCTCGTGTGGTGCAAAGTGTTAAGGCAGTGATAAGCTCTCGCTCAGAAGGTTGTAAGTTCAATCCCCGCTTGGTTCAGGTAGTTGGCTCAAAGTCAACCTTCAGCCTTCCATCCTTCCGAGGCCGGTAAAATGAGTAACCGGCTTGGTGGGGGTTAATAAATAAATTACCTGAAAGTGCTGCGGAATACATTGGCGTTTATTTTATTTATTTATTTACTCTTGTTTAGACTCGTCCAGGTTATTTGGTGTACATGTAACCTTCAATTCCATACACATTGTATCTTTGTAAGTTCTCTTTAGTTCTTTAACTCTTTAACTATTAGCCACTTTTGGGTTTTCATTTTTTTTTTTTCAATCCCCACGTTCCAAGAATTAAAACTTTTTTATTTTTCCCATCCGTGTAGGTGTAAGAAAGAGGATCTGTTTTTTTGTGGGCCAAGTTGTATTTTTTAATTTACTATATTATGTAACAGAAAATTTAAAAAATTTAAACGGATTGAAATGGAGAAAAATACTTAGTATTTTTCAGGGTTTTTTGCTTTTTTAGCACTCACAATGTGGTATAAATGACATGTTGAATTCCTTCTAAGGGTCAGTACTAGAGATGAGCGAACGTACTCGTTAAGGGTGATTTCGCAATCGAGCATCACTATTTTCGAGTACCTGACTACTCGGGTGAAAAGCTTCGGGGGGCGCCGGGGGTGAGTGGAGGGGTTGCAGAGGGGAGTGGGGGGGGGGGGTAGAGAGAGAGAGAAAGAGAGAGCTCCCCTCTGTTCCCAACTGCTACCCCCCGCTCCACCACGCCGCCTCCCTGGCACCCCCTGAATCTTTTCACCTGAGTAGTCAGGTACTCGAAAATAGCGATGCTCGATTGCGAAATCGCCCTTAACGAGTACGTTCGCTCATCTCTAGTCAGTACCATTATCATGATACTGTGTTCATAGAATTTTTTAATGCTTTAGAACTTCATAACTTTTCTAAGCCCAGGGCTACCATGGCAACCTTCGACCCTGAGATCTAATCACAGGGGACCTATGCTGAGTTGAATGGGGGACCCCTGCCATACCGACAGATCTGCACGTGTTCATGAGGCCAGTTGTTGGGTGCTGGTTTCCTAAATCATTGGTGTTGATGTCTACATCAGAGGGTCAGTCCAGAGCCCCCAACATAAGATCCCAGACAAAAATAGTGCAGCATGCTGTGCTGTTTTGTCTGCAAACTGTTGAGCAGCATGCCGGAAGCCTGTCGGATCCCATTAAAGTCCATTGGGTCCTTTGAGAGCTGTTCAGCTCTATCTGAATTTACTTGTAATTTTCATCTTGAACACCTTAGTTCTGAATAAAGTCCCTTCACAGCTGCACCTGCAGAGGACGTCTTCTTTGCTCTACTGTTGTTTGCAGTCAGCTATCTAATATAGCACTTTCCAGTATTTTCTGTGACTTCAGGGCTGATGGCAATGCTGGACAACATCTAATTTTAAAGGGACACATCTTGATGTATCTTTCATTTGCTACAATGACCATTGTTTCCTGTCCTCAACTCTTGCTGATTTGTATTCCTTCACACTATCTTGGAGGCTTTGCTGATGTAGGATAATGTCATTGTGGCTTGTGTACCCATGTGCTATGTTATATACTGTAGCTACAAAATTAAAAAAAGAAAGGACCTGAGAATATTTAGCTTGTAAAAAAGAAAGCCGAGAGGCGACAATAGCGGTCTACAAATATCTGAAGGGCTGTCACACTGCAGAGGGATCAGCCCTATTCTCATTTGCATAAGGAAAGACTAGAAGCAATGGGATGAAGCTGAAAGGGAGGAGACACTGATTAGATATTAGACAGTGAGGGGGATCAATGAGTGGAACAGGTTACCATGGGAGGTGGCGAGTTCTCCTTCAATGGAAGTGCTTAAACAAAGGCTGGACAGTCATCTGTCTGCGATGATTTAGTGAATCCTGCACTGAGCAGGGGGTTGGACCCGATGACCCTGGAGGTCCCTTCCAACTCTAAGGTTCTATGATTCAGTCCCTTGAAAATAAATATTTGTGAATTTAGAATTTTCTAATACACAATATATGAAATGTACCCCTAAATCAAGATATATATTATCTAGGATACCTAACCTTTTCGCATAGTGGTGTGTTGTATAGCAGTGCTTGAGTCTGCTACAGTAAGTCCTAAATAATGATTTCTAACTTAAGGACCCCTATATACACTTTAGAGAAAAGTCATCCAAACCTGCTGATTTCGGTTGTTCTGATGTGTATGGGGGCCTCCAGAAGGACCTGGCTCATTGAATTTTAACACCTGATCCTTTTGTTTATCCTGGAGATAAGCTGCCACCAGCAGTGTCTGGCAGCGACATACCTTCCTCTGCCAATAAAAACATGGGTATGCTCAGCTGTACCAAGTCTTAATGTGAATAAAAAAGCTGAGAGAAAGTGTTTGGCCGACAGCTATTGAATATGTATGGGCAACTTAAAGGGGTGCCCATATATGTTCAACACCTCAGTGAGAGCCATTCCTGCAGTTACAAGTGCCGGCCACTACATGGAGGTCGACGCAAAGGCTTCCGGGCTGACCTCTGTTATTGCGGCACTGATAGCATGCGCCCGCTCAGCTGATCGGTTGGGGTCCCGAGTAGTGGTGATAGGTCATCAATAGTATTTGACTGGAAAACCCGTCTAAGTGTAGGAGTAATCTTTTCTCGATAACACCCACTGTACATTTGCTTTGAGACATCTAAGCCCCTTACATGTAGACATTACTATACTCTACACAAGTACATGTCTCCCGTGAATCTTTCCTAATCACACATTCCAAAATGCATAATGGAAGAAGCCGTTCTTTGGTTTGGGTTTACCACCTGTTAATCTTTTTTTGCAGGAGAATGGCAGTCCTGAGGAGCATGCATTATATGTATGGGACAACTTCATCTCAAAAGCACCTGCAGAAAATGTCTTTTTTGTTGCACACAGTTACGGAGGACTCGCTTTTGTGGAACTGGTAAGTTGTGTCTTTACAATCTTAGATATATCTTATTTTATGCCTAAAGAATTTTTATGTAATAGCAAATTTTATTAAGTGGCGCGTAAAGTGTTTTCTATATATGTCCCATTTATATGTCACCTTAGGTCGTAATAGAATATACAGTGTGCTGGAGAACTTGGTCCTTAAGATTAGATCAGGGACATCCACCTGGCAGCCTTAATACATGTGATGCGCATATAGAGGTCACTGTACATCACACTTATTTGCAAAGATTCAAAATCTTAAATAACTTTTTTTAGTATTTGCTATAAGTAGCCATGTTAATACAAATATATTGCATTTGTATTCTCTTGATACGTTTATTCCCCCATGGCTGACCGTTGCCACATGTAAACAACACAGCCGTGGCTCAGTGGGCACATTGCCTGCCCCTCTTGATGTGCATTGATCTGGTCAGGTTTTTGCTAATGGTAATGGGTTCTTCCAACAGATTTGAACAGCATCAGATCCGCCACATATTTTCTATAGGGGGCTGCTGTGTATAAAGCACAGGTAGAAGAGAGTGTGGGCTGAGCCATGGATACATGTATACAGCCCCAGGGGGGCTGAGTTTACCATGAAGTTAACTCTTTAGTATTAACATGGCCGCTACTATAAAGTTATTTAAGTCAGGACAGATTTGTTATTTTTTTCTTATTTTTAGATTTGATCATTTCCGTACTATTTAGATAGGGAGATATGTTTTCATAGTACTACATAAAGGCGTAAGGCTACAGTGTAATTAGTCTTTGAGCCTATGTCTTTTCCTTGTTAGATGATGCTTTGAAATGTAATAAAATAATTACTTTTCTGTCATTTAACAATGATTCTTTGTAACACGCCGATATGTGTTTTCTGTACATATTCTCTATTTTATGTATTTTATGGCTTTTCACCAGGCGGAGGCATTAGACAGAATAGTTGTGGTCGCCAGTAGTAGTGTGAGGACAGTAGTTATGAGTGCCTTCATAAATCCAGAAGACAGACTCAAGGTTTAGTGAGGAAGACCTGAGGGTAAAAATATGACCATTATGTGCCCTAGGACTAGGCCTTTCATACAATTAGATTGTGAGCCCCATTGTTCTTGACTGATAATTAACATTGGCTGCATGCTGTTGATTTGCACATATGTGTTTGCTGGATGACTTGAAGATGTTTTATGAGGCATTACCACATCAATTTTTGGACATAGGATATTGCTGGCGAGTTAATATCTTATCTGTGTTGCATCCAATCTTAGTTACATCCATACATTTTGGCCCCTTTCACTATGGGCAGCTTTGTCTTGTGATCCGATTAGGACAACCAGTCCAGAACTAACCTTTGTGTGTAGACAGTAGGTAGGTTTCCCTGCGTGGAGGACTTCCTGTCAACCACAGGACTGCATCATCGTCTATCAAATCCCTCCGATCCCTCCCCGCCCACCCAACTCCACCTTCCTTGTTCGTCTTTATGCCTATTCCATGTATAGAGTGCTGCTGAAAATATTATTTTTGCCTTATCTAAAAGAGTAATTTAGTGGGTAAGTCCTTAAAGAGGCTGTCCAGGGTTAAACAAACATAGCTGCTTTCTTCCAAATATGATGCCACCCTTGTTTGGGGGTTGTCTCTGGTATTGCAGCTCAGCTCCAATACACTTCAGTGGAGTTGAGCTGCAATACCACACACAACCTTATGGAAAAGAGTAGCGCTGTTTGGAAGAAAACAGCCAGTTTTTCTAACCAGTGACAGTGATTAGCTATAGAGTTGTAGCACTAACGCCTCTAACTTCACAGTCTATACTATATGTAAGTGCTGTGTGCAGGCTCTCCACCGTGTATATATGCAGTATATGAGATGCAGCTTCATACTGTTCTCTTGCTTACCTGTAAGAGAGTAACGTATGACAAGTGAGAAGCTGCATCACATAGGAATACACCGACACTCTGCACTGTGAGTCAGAGACCTGAAATTCTATGTAACTTATCTATCACTTGCTGTATTAGGGGTTGATCACATTACCTTTTTAATGTATATTCAGCAAATGCTTTAAATGTACATGGGAAGAAAAGTATATAAACATATGCAATGTTAAGGAATTGTGTACATTTATTTAGTGTATATGCAAAATATATAGTCATACGTTTTCTATACTTTTTTGTCTATTTTTTTTTACAAAAAGAATAAAAGAACCTATTAAATTATATAACTCAGTGACACTGTATAACATAACATATATGATGAGGTATCTTGTTGAGGTCAGGATATAATCACCTTACCTATGAAGAGCTATGTGGTTCCTGAGAAGGTCAAAGACCTCATGTTAATTGCTGAAATGCTTTTTGCTTGTGGGCTGTGGTTGATGAGCCGCCCCAAATTCCCCAGATTTTATCTGGGCACTTTCTATTTTTATATACTATTTTTTCATGTGGGAGAATAGAATTGACTAGATTACGCGATTGGGGGAGCGTCGGGGGTCTCCTATCCATCCGGCGTATTGCTACAGCCTTGCGGGCCGGAAACAGCACCTCACCAAGAAAAATATAGATATGGGATTACCACCGCTCTTCATCCAGGATATCTAGCAGACATACAGCAGGGTTTGGGGGGAGTGGCACCCCCAATAGTTGTCCCAGGAAGTCTGTAACCTCCGTCCAGAAGAGGTAGCCATCGGACAGCCCCACATCAAATGGTTAAAGTTAGCATTGGGTGTCTGACAGCGATGACATTGTGTGTTAGGAGTTCTATTCATTTTAAAGAGTCTGCTTGGTGTCAGATAGCATTGATGTATGATGTGCAATTGAATCATTTTGTTGTTAGCTGCTGGTGGGACTGAAGTGTAGGAGGACATTGCGGTACTCCACTCCTCTTCAGAGAGCGAGGGGATTATTTCTCGCCATTTGTCAAGGACACCCAGCTCTACGTATGGAATTTTAGCTTGAATGAGATGTGTACATATCTGTGAGGTTAACCCCCTTGGTCCTTGTGTGCGCAAAACTCCTATCAAGGGATACGTGTAAAGGTACTGATGTGGCTCTAGGAACTAAGCATTGAGCGCATGTCTTAGTTAGAGGTATCAGTAAAAGTTGGTTCTAGGGGCCACCAGACTGGACCAGTTGGCAAAGTTCAAAAATAATTGGGCACAGTGGCTTCAATTCTCAGGCTACTCATGCTAAATCTCTGCTTCCGCACTTTGAACATATCATAGGGGTATTTCTTGAGAGCTGACCAGACAAGACAGAGAACCTTGTGCTGTGATGCCCCTCTAGTTGCATGATGTCGTCAGTTATTTCCAGGGCTATCGGGTTGGAGTCGTAGAGTTGGAGTTAGAGTCACATTTTGGTGGAGAAGGGAGAAATGTGCCAACTCCAAAAATGGCTTATAAAAAAAATATATATTTTATAGATATGGTATAAATAATTCAATTTAGAATCTGTTGCATATCTCCTTTTATAGGAATTTAGGAAAGTTTTGACCTGTCCTATAAATATATCTTCTATCCATCTAAGCCCCTGTTTATCAAAAACATTGATAACCAGGATGTGGGAACGGCAACTTGCTAAACACATAGTGTATTGCGTATTTACAATTTAGTAAAGTTTTGTGTTCTGAAAGTATATTCCAATAAATATATTTCATGTTCTATCTAAATAGCTTGATTATTTCATTATATTGGGTGACAAGAAGTCTGATATTACCATTACAATACAGTAAATGTATCACTTCAAAACTTATAGAAAGGAGTCTGAGTCTGGGAAAATTGAGGAGTTGGAGGCTTGGCTTTCCGACTCCACAGCCCTGATTATCTCAGTAACTCACACTATAAGCGTGCAGTAATTTCCCTGCTAATCCTTAGTTTCAGATGAACGATATAAATTACAAATTCCGTAATACTGATATACTAGCCCCTTCTGCATAGAAAAAGTTGCTTCTGTAGCTTATTGGATAAATTAGGAGCAAGCAGTAGATTCAATGAATGTTATTCTAGTCTTAAGGAGCTAATGTATACCATGAGAAGTCTTGGAAATCCATGAGCAGCACATCAGACTACCTGGTATAAAGCTGCATGGCCATTTTCCAATTTTTTAACTGCTAAGTGACCGCTTCAGTCCGCAGGAGTGCACTCAGTTGTATGCGACTCACTATATTCATTGGACTGTAGCTTGATAGTTACATTTACTAAGTTGTGTGTCTCCATGTAGCCCCATCCGAAAACGACCTCCTTAAACCAGCATAGTAAGAGTAAAAAAACCTGCTATTAATATCTCTTTTACGTGTGTCCTATGTGATGTAATCCGAGACAAGGGAATGTTCATATGATATTGCGGCTGACAATGAAATCTTTAGTAATAATGGCATTCTGGATATGGACAGCTGATAACAAAGAGACAGGACAGGCGAGACTCTTGGAGTATTTGGTGCCACTAAGCAATTATCTTTAACCTGCAGCAAGTATTATTCTCTTAAACTGCAGGGAGAATAAATATCTTATCTCTTTCAACCATATTTCTCACTGAATCAACTTTATTTTTCGTCCCCAACTTTATTATGTTATTTAATTGTTGTTCTGCGGGATGTTGAGTAATACTGTAGGCTTAGAGGCTTTCTTCTCCCTGTTGTTCCAAAACCCTAAACAAAATTGTTTCACTTTGCAGTTTTGAGATTTTTCTTCTGTTTAATCATTAGAAGAATGGACAGTTGTCCGTAGAGGGACCGCACTCCAGATGCTGACATTCTGGAAAGATTGCGGGCAAAAGCAGAACTGTAATTTTAGTTGATGTTACAATCTGGGTTAAGTACATAAATTGAATAAGCAAAGAAAGAAGTTAGTGCTGGGCATCGAAGGGGTAGTCTAAAACCTCGTGGTTACTAGAATAAATGAAGGAAGAGACGAGCAAAAGAAATAAGCAATGCACTAAGGCAAAATGTAGCCAGGTTTAACTTGACTGTGATAACTTTTTCTGAAAGGTTATGTTCTCTCTGGACACTGAAAAGCTATTGTAGCTCAACACTCCAACCCATTTAAAAGCTATTGAAATGGTCAATAAAGTATGGCACAGAAAGTTATCCTAACGCGTTATCTTAACCATCTATGAGGTTTCCCCAAAAATAAGACTTAACTCGAAAATAAGCCCTAGCGTGATTTTTCAGGATTTTTTGACAGACTTGGAATATATGCCCTACCATGAAAATAAGCCCTTGCTACAGTTAAAAAAAAGTCAATAGGAATACATTTGGTGTGTGAACAGGGCCGTAAAAATACAATTGCATGCTTTTCTGGGTCAGCCGAGTCACTTACCCAACAGGCTCGATCCAGGTCTGTCTTGCTGCTTTCCAGAGCTCCAACGTGGTTCCCACAGTCCACATCCATGGCTCAGCCAATTCCTAAATCCCGCCTTGATGACACGATGGCTGTGATTGGTTCTTCGAGTGCCGTGGCTCAGCCAATCAATGCAGCGCTTGAGAAGCAATCACAGCCATCTTTTCGTGGAGGTGGGATTCATGAATTTTGTAATCAATAAGTGATCCTGTGTGGGTGGATGAGGGCTGTGGGAACTGTGCCAGAGCTCTGGAAAGCAGGGGGAAGGACCTGGACTGAGCCTGCTGGGTAAGTAAAATAAGACATTCCCCGAAAATAAGCCCTACCACTCTATTTACATGATCCTCTCCTCCAATGACTGTTCCGAGGTACATTTTTGTGCAAAGTGAAATGATATCCAAACACCATGTGTTTTGATCAGGTGATGGCAATCTCGAATGGATTTCCACTGGAGAATACAGTCACTTGTGGCACCACTATTTACATGTGGCTGTGGTTACCTTTGGCTGAGAAGAGCAGCAGAACAACGCCAGATTTTTTTTAAAGTGGAAGCTAGAAAGGGATTTATTTTTTGTACTTGGCTACTGCTATTTTCTAGCTACGTCATGCGTACTGTGCAGCACTCTCTGATTGGCCAGTGCTGATCATGTGAGCAGCTCTGTCCAATCAGAGAGCATGTATAGTGCATTGGTAGTGGGGATTAAGTAGCCGGAAGATTGTATCAGCCATCTTGGATAGCTGAAAACAGGATCCAGAACCAGCGGATCAGATGGGTGTTGGCATACAAGACCAACAGCAAGTAATATAACTGCCCTTTCCAGTACTGGGACAAAAGATTGTTCTAAAATCAGAGGGTTGCATTAAGGAAATTTATAATTATGCGATTGACGCTGTAAAAAAATTAAAAATTAAAAAAAAATGGAAGAACTGATGTGTTTTCTCTCCCTGCTCTCAAAAAATAAATAATGCAAGTTTTACAATACATTATATGCATCCAAAAAAACTATACTTTGCGACCCCCCCCCCCCCAAAAAAAAGCCCTTTACAGCTGTGTCAATGAAAAAAAAGTTTATGGCTCTTGAAAAGTGGAAATGAAAATCCAAAAAAAATCATTGCGCCCTTAAGCCCAAAATAGGCCATGTCTTTAAGGGGTTAAAGACCAATATTGTCAGAAGATGATGTAGGTTGCTTTCTTAATACTAGCACAACCTTTTTCTAGCAAACTGCGGTGGTTGCAACAGTCAGACCATAGACAATCAGACTTTGGTGGTAGACCACTAGGATCTGCTAGCGATGTCTGTTCAAAGACAAGCCCTAAAGTGTATCTTGTTTGGTCTAAGTCTGCCATAGACCTTGCTACATTGATCTGAACTCAGTCTTTAGGCACTGTATAATATATTAAGGGATTTGAAAACATTGACTATGCCACTGTAATGTAAGGAGCTTAGCTGTCTGTCAACATGCTAATAGTCTGTTATTTTTTTCATTAACAACCAACAGAATTATGATTTCAGCTCTGAAGTTTAAAGGGGTTGTCTCGCGGCAAACCTCAAAATTTTACCTTACCCCATTCCCCCTGTCACCCCCCTGGCATAAAATAGCAAATTAAAGCGGTTTTTAAACCGCTTGCTACTCACCGATCCGATGAAATAAGGACTTTAAAAAATCTTCTCCCTAAGATGGCTGCCTGTCCTTTCCCAGGGATGCACTGCGGTTTTCTCCCACGGTGCAGCGCGGGTCTTCTCCCATGGTGCACCATGGGCTCTGTGCGGTCCATTGCAGATTCCAGCCTCCTGATTGGCTGGAATCGGCACACGTGACAGGGCGGAGCTACGATGACCAGCTCTCCGGCACGAGCGGCCCCATTCACCAGGCAGAAGACCGCACAGCGCAAGCGCATCTAAAAAAGCAAGAAGCCATCAGAATTAGACGGATCCATGGCGACGGGGACGCTAGCAACGGAGCAGGTAAGTGAATAACTTCTGTATGGCTCATATTTAATGCACGATGTACATTACAAAGTGCATTAATATGGCCATACAGAAGTGTATAACCCCACTTGCTGCTGCGTGACAACCCCTTTAATATAGACTCTCAATGCCATATTTTAACAAAGTTGCTGTTACTTTTTGTATACATTCTATCAATATATCCACTGTAACATGGTGTTCTAGGCAGACCTACCCCTTGCTGTTTCTGTCACTCTTCATAGACCTCAACTAAGACAACAATGCGCATGCGCAACAGAGTCACCAGTCTATTCCCCTTTCGACTCAGGGTCACAAAATTAACAAGTTATGAGAACGCAGCACCATGAAATAATATGGATAGTGTTGAAATAATAGCATTTTAGTGTGATCTACATGGGATTAAAGTTGCAAATTCACTGTCACAGTTTGTTACAGTCAATCATAGCATTGCATTATTTGGCAGGAGGCCCCGTGGAGCAGCGTGAAGATATAAGATGCTGCTTTTATTAAAACAAGTGGTGAAAAAAGGGTTTTCTTTTTTTGGGGGGGGGGGGGGTCGTTGGGTGGAGTGAGAGCACGGCACTTATTCCTCTGCACTCCAGTAATCTGATCTCCTCATTAGCCTGTTTTCAGATGACTGTGTATCGGTGATGTTTGTGTGCTGCTTATATATGGAGAACGACGGAATTACTTATTTATGTCGAGCTATTTATAATTGATATATTTCTGTGCATACACAGACTGAGCTGCACAGGCATCCCAACAGCGTGCTTAGAGTAGTGATATAAAGCTGTTTTTCCAGAACACTCATTTTAGAGGTTACAAGGACAGAAACAGTATCGGTTCCACGGGCGTTACAGAAGTTTATTTTTTTATTACGTTTTGTAATTTAATGGTTCCAATCCCTTTTGGATTTCTCAGAGAAGGAAGAGATAAAGTTCTTAATATCAGCAAAAAGCTGGTGAGTGGAAGAAAAACATTAATGCCATTTGGGAACTGGAGGCAGCTGTTAATAATCCTTTCCACAATGCGCAGTACATGTGCTGGAGGCTTTGAATGCTGGAATGGTTAAAAATGCGCTCACAATTGTTGCATCACGTTAGAAACATTGTAAAGTTTAGATGTTTTTGTTTGATGAAGTGCAACGGTGCGTTAAAAAGTAGGCTGGCACCCACCAGCCATCCACAAGACTTCATAATATAGCTGTCAAGGGCTGCCAATGAGCTTCATGATTATTTTACAATTGGCATCACGAATAACAGCTATGTAATAAAAGGGGAAAAAAAGAACAATTATTAGAAGGTGGTCAGTACAATTGTCACTTCAAGCTTAAATGGAATCTGTCCCCTACTTTTAGCACTTTAAGCTAAGCCTATGAGCTGAAAGTAGGTGACCCACTGCGTCTGGGGGTGTAAGTGTTATATTCCCCTCCCCTATCATTCCCTCAGGGTCACCACTGAAAGCCACTGCTCAATGCATTGAGCGGCGTGCTAAGTAGTCTGCCCGTTCTAATTTTATAGGAATGGGCTGCAGTGGCGGCTTCCACGGGGAAGGTAAGTATAATACTTACATCCCTAGACTTAACAGGTTCAGCCCACAAGCTTAACTTATAGGGCTAAAAGTAGGTGACAGCGTCTATTTAAAGGCTGTGGACACCTTTTTGCAGTAATTGTTCTTAAGTTGCTCATTTACTTTTATCTTCATTAAAAGTCTTCTACCATTTTGCTACAGCAGGGTGGCTTTAAATGGGCCGACCATCGCTCAAAGAGCCAATTCAAATGACAGCCATTCAGTGTAAACACAGCCACAAATAGGGTGACAAGTGCTAATTTGCTCATTAGTCATTTCATTTCAGTTCCCCTAAAAAATTGTTGCTGGTTGATCAATACTTGTCTGGTGTAGAGGCACAGTCGTTCAGATATGAATGACTTGCAAACTGATTTGCATGGAGATTCCCTCTAGGAATGATATGTCAGTAAGCAACTAATGAACAATAAGCACTTTGTGTAAAAGCTTTTAAACAACTGTCATTCATACACTTCAGCAACTTTTCTGAGCGACTGTTTGAAAGTTGCTCAGTGTGAAGGAACCCTAACTGGTTCACCTAGCTGACTGCCCTGCTAAATCTGACAGATCACTGCTCCTATATTGGCTCAGAGCTGTGCTTTATTGCTCCCATATTGTAAGAGATAGTAATGCAGAGGAGAAGAGGTTTTACAAATCACAGTGTGAAGAATGGGGAAAAACGTGTAAGTATTCAGGGGGAGCAGATCACACAGACTGTAAATGGGGAGGAAAGCACTCTGGGGAGGAGGCATTCTGCAGGGGGAAATTATATAGGTATGGTATGACTGTAGAAAGAAAGCAAAGTTTTGAGGGGATGACATTTAATATGTTATAATAACATTGTAGTTATCACAATACACCAGTCATGTTAACGACTGCTGAATCTGTATCCTTAGGCATCCCTCACACAGGCGTTTGCAGTAAATGCAGCGTTTTTCATCGCTGCGTATACTGCAGTTTCAGCAGCGCTGGCTTGCATTTTGCCTGTGTTTTGGCTGGATTTTTAGCACAGCTGATAACGCAGCCTAAGAAGCTGAAAAAAAAAAATACTCACCTAGTAGGCATCGTCCACCGTCCTTACAGGCTTCCAGGCACTTTTCTGTGAGCATCTTTTGCTTGTAACGGAGTTTCAAGACCATGCCTCCAGCAAGAGATTGCTCTGATTGGCTGAGCCGCGAGCCATTCATTCATTGAACAGCTGTGATTGGTGCATCCAGCGCTGGCTGTGATTGGTGCTGGATTAGCTAATCAGAGCTATCTCTTGCTGGAGGCGGGGTTTTCAAACCCTTTTCACTATTAAAAGATCCTGTGACAAATGCCCGGAGCCCCAGAAAGCAGCACCAGGGACCCTAACAGTGGCGGTGAGTATAACTTTTTTTGGTATTGCAGCCATCGCTGTGTTTAGCACTGCTCAAAGCGCAGCACCAAGTTGTGCTGCGCTTTCAGCAGTGCTGCTAACACTGCCCATTCATTTCAATGGACGACGCGGGGCTGAAAACGGCCAAAGATAGAACATGCATCGCTGTCAAAGTGCAGCATGAGCAGCCCCATTGAAATGAATGGGAGCCTTGTATAGTGCTGTAAAAAAATGTCTGTGTGAGGGAGGCCTTAGGATGGGTCATCAATAAAAAAAAAAATTAAAATTCTGTAAAATCCCTTTAAGGTTCACACATCAGAGTTGCTGCGGAATTACAGATGCAGATTTCACGTTGAAATTCTGCACCAATGTACAGTACGATGTAAGTGCACAAAGATTAACAAACCCCGTTCACTTACGGCAGAAGGTTTCATAGTGAAATAGAGTTATGATGCAAATTTTGAAATACACAGCGTGTTCTATTATGTCTGGAAAGGCCGCAGATTTTCATCGCATGATTCATTTATTGTAATGCAGTGAGTGCATTCGGTGGTGCAAACTGCACCAAAATCCGCAGGTGTGTGTTTGATGTGGAATCTCTCCGCAATGTGTAAAAACACCCTTAAAGTCACCCCAATCAAATTGTCAACATAGCCAAAATGTACTATATGCTTATGTTATATTAACTCCTTTTAATCGAATGCCCTTTAAATACCCCTACTATTTACTATAGCAAAATATCCATTCCTACAGTGACAGCAGCCATAAATTATAGAGGGGGTAAGATAATATTACAGATGTTTTGTTATACAATTAAAACACAAAAAGTTGCGACCTGAAAGTACTAATTGGTAAAATAAAGCTTTTTTCCTTCCTAACGTATTTTTTATTCTGTAATCTTCCATAACCTCGAATTGGATAATGTTCGTGAATTCTCTGTCATGTATATTTCCTGCCTACTGAGAACTCTCACACTTGAAGTATAGTGATTGATTGCATTTACACCCACCGGTTCAGACTGTCCATTAACCCCATGCTTGCCAAGAGAAAGAGCTCAAATAACTGCAACTTAAAAAGATTTAAAGATCAGGGCTTCCAGCACAACAGATGACCAAAGTGTCACCACGACTTTGCTTGTCTCTCTCATCACACTGGTGGACATGTCTCCACTTTTGTTCCTCTTTCATAATAAGCCACACAGATGTTTCAGAACAAGACTTGACTTCTGACCTTAAGGTTGCCGGGGTCATGCTGCTCAGGGCCTGTGAAATTATCACAAGCTGAGTTAAAGTTTTTCCCCATCGCAGGAAGTAGCCGGTAAGTAAGAAGTAGAAAAGGAGCTTTGTCAAGTAGACAAGATGGTCTCAGTCAGCGTTGGCTTCTGTAGAGCATATACACTGCAGGAGGTGCATGCTTGGGAGGAAGAATATAATATAACCACAGGCACATCACATATCTGTCATGCGAACCAAGATCTGAGTAGTATATTTACTTAATATGCCTTTTGTTAGAATGTAATAGGAGTAGAACGTATGTGTTTATATAGACTCTTAAATGGGGCTCCAGGGCTAAAAATCACCTTGTAAAAATCTGCCCGTAGAATTGGCCATGTGTGACTCCTCTATTATACACTTGAGTTTCTTGTTAACTTGTTCCCCTTTCACACACTGCTGGGCCGGTGTGGGATGCCAGGTTGTAAATATGTTGTTTTTAGATCGGATGTCAGTGACAGAGAAGAACCTATCACAAGGCAACATCTCCTTTTGTCTCAGAAGAGCGGTTCTATGACGAACCCATCATGAGCTTTGTGTCGTGGATTCTCATTATGTGGTACATGTACCTGATTCAGCCCTCAATGCGTTCCAGATATTTTATATTGTCAGTTTCGATTTTGTTTCTTGACAATTATAAGTGAAAACAAAATTTGAAAAGTATTAAAACAAGTTTAGGATCTGTCCACATGACGGTCAGGGCATTTGGTAGAGAAATCTCCCGATGTATACATTGAACATAAAGTCCTCACATATGCCATTACTAGTAGAAAGCCCATCCCAGGACGGTGGATGCAATCTATATATATAAATCTCCATACTCCGGAAAATTATTTAGTGGAATTAGGAATAATCGTTATAATACAAAGGGGTCAGCTATTTCGAATACATGAAATACTCGGGGCAAACCAACGTGGAGGTCCCTTCTGCATTTTGCACCACTGGCCTACTTTTGTAGACACAGGTGGAATATTTCAGAAGGCTCTACAGACTTTTCTTTTATTCTCAGTGCATTAATTAAAATATTCGGGCCATGGAAAATTAGCCAGGCACGTTAGTCTTATTAAAGCTATCTGAAGGAAAATCTTTGTTGCCCATGGCAACCAATTACAGCAAAGCTTTCATTTGATCTCAGCAGTATAAGAAATGAAGGCTGCACTGTGATTGGTTGATATGGGCAACAAAGACAAATTTTCTTTTAGACAGCTTTCATAGGAGTGTGCTGCTGGGCTACCTATCTGTGGTCCACCTTATAGATGCTATGGTGATGATGAGTGAGTGTAGTTGCATAATACATACATACATAGATATGAGGGCAGAGTTGTTTTGATAATAAACCACACCACATCAGACTAAGGCCCCCTGCAGACCGGCGGAAATTCCCGCGGAATTTCCGCTCGTGGAAGCTGCCATGGGATTGCGTTAACAAACGCAATCCTAGGCAGACAGCCGCGATTTGTCAGCGCGAAACAGCGCGAAATCTCACGCGGCAAACAAATCGCGGCGAACCCAACACAGAAATCTCACTCCCCGGCCGCCAGCTCCTGTCTGCGCAGGCGCCGGCAGCCGGCACATCAAACAGCCGGGGCCATGGAAGCAGGTGAGTACGCGCTGCTCTCTGCAGGGGCTCGGCTCGGGTCCGGCTGCGAGAATTCTCACAGCCGCATCTGACCCGGCCGTCTGCAGGCGGCCTAAGATGTATATATATTACATATAACATACAGTCATCTAACTGCAATGACCTTCTTTTGTGGTGGCCAACTATATATAAAAATGCATCAGGAATACATTATCCTATTATCCTGGCTGACAGATGCCAACAGAATGTGCCAGGTCAGGATGGCGCTGCACAGCTCCTGTTGATTATAATGGGGTTCTTTCGGCTTCCGGAATGTACAAATACATTTTCCAAGAAGGAATGGTGCAGCATACGCCACTATCTGATCGGGGATATCATGCTGGAGGCTCTGAATTGAGTCTCTGACACAGATGTGAATCTAGCCAAATGGACACTTTTTCAGCATCTGTGGGGTCTATTGGTTTCTATGGAGGGGCTCAACATGTTAGCCAAGAGTTTCTCATGGCTTTTGTGCTAAACCTGCACACTGAACGTGGTATGAACACAGCCCTCTTCTACTATGGTTCTTACCCTTCAATGCAAATTGTGGTGCAGAAAGAAAGCTGAGCAGTCTTCTAGAAATTCTGTTCATATCTACCAAAACAATTACCGATGGTAATAAAGGTAGGGCTACATGGCAACACATGACTTACATTGATGATTATGGTTGAAAAAGTCACATACGACCTGCAACCCAAATTTAGCCAAGTTGGATTTTCTACGACTGTCATATCACAGGTTGCAACATGACACTACTGACCATCATTAGATGTGATGTTGCGTGCGACTCGTGTTTCCGTGTAGTCCTAGCCTAAGAGGCACAGAAACAAGCCCTGTACGGAACCATAAAACAGGTTTTTCTTTCTTACCTCCTAAAGCAGGGTAACTCAACAGGCAGACTGTGGTCCGAATGTGGACTGTGCATGTCAATTCTTTTTTTTTCTCTATGGGGAGAGATGGCCACAGTGGAAATGCACGCGGCGAAGCTGCTCCAAAACCCGCAGTTGCGGTTTTCCAGTGGAATTCTCGTGGATTTTCAGTGCAGGCAATCTGCAAGAATTCTGCTGGAAATTCGTCCCGTGTGAACCCAGCCTAAGAGAAACAAAAAACATCAGGGTATTGGTTCAACTTCTCTGTTTTATTAAAACCAGCATGAATGGACCTGTTTAAGGGCTGCGGTGCCCCTTCCTCAGTATTTGCTGGGGACGCACTGCTGGATCATTGGTGTGCGTCTTTTTTGCAGAGAAGACACAAAGGCACACGTTCTGGCGCCACTAATGATCTGGAGTTGTGTTCCCACAAATATTAAGGAAGGGGCGCCGCAGCCAATCAGAGAACATGTATAGTTCATTGGTAGTCTAACACTTTGGAGATCACGCACTATGAAGATTGCATTGGCCATCTTGGATGTCTGGAAAGCGTACCGAGAAGCTCAGAGGGATGGCAGAGAAGACCTGCAGGTAATATACCCTCCTTGCCCTCTGGTCGTGGGACATAATTTTTCAGAAAACTGCAAAGTACTAAGACTTTTAGATCAATTATATGGTGTTCTAGTCTAAAGAATTGGTTTTCCTGTAGGTGTATCCAGCTTCTTTATTATTGTATGTTTTTGCAAGTTCTGCAGTCTGTTTCGTTTCTCCTATGTACCGTGTTTCCCCGAAAAGAAGACAGTGTCTTATATTAATTTTTGTTCAAAAAGGTTTAACTTTTTTACATGTATAGCTGCCTGGACACTATTTAAATTGACTTTTTAAATTAACTGTTAGCAGGGCTTAATTTTGGAGTAGGGCTTATATTTCCAGCATCCTCAAAAAGCCTGAAAAATCATTTTGCATCCTCATTTTGCATTTCCATTCTGGAAAATCATGCTATGTCTTATTTTCAGGGTATGTCTTATTTTCAGGGAAATGGGGTATATGCCTTCCGAGCACCTTGTACACTTTATCTTGTACACCATATTGAGGATGTACAGGAGAGAGTATCAATAAATTTATAATTGGGAAGATGAAACAATTCCTCCACAGCGCCACCTATTAGAAGGCAGCATTCTTGCAAGTCAATGTGTGACCATTTTACAGGCCTTGTAAGAATGACTGAGAATACAAGCTAAAGCCAGAGTATTGTCTAGAAAGATAAGATAACCATGTACAGACAGTTTGGGGGGGTTACCCCCTCATCCGTGTACAGTAGGTTGCTGGCTCAGTGAAAGGCTTATGCGTGGGTCGCAGAACAGTTTCTCCTTAAGGAGAGTACCTGTAAGGTGTGAAGACAACTATAATGCATGCTCCTCTGGGAAATGCATAAATGCGGAGATGGAACAATACTTCTACAGTTCCGCCTGTTGGAAGGTAGCATTCCTACAAGTCAATGTCTAACTTTTTTTTACTGGCCTTATAATGCATATTTCCAAGAATAGCATGCATGGCCTTATAAGAAGCCTGAGATCTTCTAGATGCGCTCCCAAGAAGAAACTAGACCCTTCCTTACCCACATAGGCATCTCATCCAGCCAGCAACTTACTGTACACTAATGAGAGGCAAAACCACCAAAACAGTCTTTCTGTACATGGTTATCTTTTCCTTTGACCATTCCTAGTCATTGTTATAAGACCTGCTAAAAAGTTAGAGATTGACATGCAGGAATGCTGCCTTTTAATAGGCAGTTGAATATTTCTTGAGCGTTGCAATATTATATGTTATAATCACTGATTACTTAAGAGGGGTTGTTGATCCCGGGATTATTCCAATTGCCAGATTGGAGTCAGGAAGGATTTTTTCCCCCTTAAATGAGGAAAATTGGCTTTTACTTCATTGGGTTGTTTTTTTTGTCTTCCTCTGGATCAACATTGGGGGGTAATAGGCTGAACTGGATGGGCATATGTCTTTATTCAGCCTTACATACTATGCTACTATAGAACATGCATGGTCTTCTAAGTCTTCTCACACCTTTTTGAGGTGCTCTCCCTCAAGAGAAAATATATTCCTTCCAACCCAATGAATTTAGTCATGTTGTTTTGGGTATGTGTCTATTGGTAGGATGTGGGTACAGGTCTTGCATTTTCTGTTGTTCTAAGGTAAAGTGCCAGTCTATGATGGTAATGAGAGGGCACATCTGGTGAGGAGATTCCTTAGGTTTTATATTTTTTTGTCTGAGAGCAGAGATTAATCTGGCAATATTTTTTTCATTCTTGTGGAGTAAGGTCCCCTGTCCACGGCCGAGGTGGAATATCACTAGCAATATTCCGCTGCAGGGGAGGAGCGCTGACAGGTCTCCGCAGTGAGCCTATCTGATAAAGAGGCTCATGGCGGAGAATCGTGGAAAACGCAGCATGCTGCGATTTAAATCCCACAAGCAGAGAATCGCTATGATTCTCCGTTCATGGACGCTGACACTGCGCTTTCCATCAACCTATGGAAAGCTTCACAGATCGTGATTCGCGGGCGATTTATCGCCAGCGGATCATCGCCCGTGGATAGGCAGCCTATGGCTGGAGATCAGCAGTGATGTTCATGTGAAGATTGTATGTGACCACTAGGGGCACCCTGCTGTTGCAGCTCTGTGGAATCCTTGCAGGTTTGTGGATCTGTTTATCTGTTGATGGCATCCCTATGTTTTATTTTTATAGCAGAAGCCACATTGCTGTTAGTTCTACTGCACGACTGACACCAATGGTGCCCAACCGACCTCATTATTTATAATGGTCGGCTCTCATTTTGATGAGTAAAATAGGCTTGCGTGCAGCGCTATTTTTGCTGTCAAAAACGATGGATTCTGTGCTGCAGGCTCCTAACACAGATGTGAGGAAAGCCCCAGACTTTACTTAATGCAACAATAGAATCCTCCTAATAAATCCTAATGTATTGTTACTCATTGTGCTATTTACAGATTTTAATGGGTTTTTTTTTTATTTTATGAGTATTTTCAATGCAAGCGGACACTATTTTTATTGCAGTTGAGCCAGATATACCGGAGACTTACTAAAGTTACTATCATTAAAAATTATTTGTAAATATGTGAATGAAGTAAAACCCTTGGGAGTAAATTAAAACTGCTCGAACACTTTGTGCATGAAACAATAGAAGTGAACTCATAAAGTTAAAGTGTGTCGAGTATTCTCAGCATCTTGGTTTTCCGATCAGCCTGCACGGGTGGGAAAACGCTGACCTTGATTACGGCTCCCTGCTCCATGTTATAGATGTTAATGATTATGTGACATCATTTTATTAGATAATCATAAATGCCTGAAAAGTGCTGTATTCACAACGGATATGTGTCAGAATGAGACGTTCATGCTGAATATCACTGCATTGCTAGCACATAAATCTGAATTATCACAACGTCAGGTTCTGCTTACCATCTCATGTGTTATTAGCCTGGAAGCTCAATAAATAGTTTGGCCATAAACTGAACTGGTGAGATGCTAGATTTGTGGATTACCTACTCGAAAATGAGCAATACTTTTAGCACTTATCAACTCAATAAAAGTGCTGCTCCAGTGTTGGCCTTAGGTTAGATGACACCCGGTGTGGATTTTTTTTTTCGGCACCCCCCTGTCATAAGAAAAAAGAAAGATGTATTGCACTAATAGACAGTCTGCCTATATTCTTCTTGTGTAGAAGAACCAAGAAGCACCAGAACCAATTTCATAACATAAATACAGCACTAGAACCAAGCTTATAACATAAAAACAGCACCAGAACCAAGCTAGATGAATTAACACAACAACAAAACCATGTTTAGTACATAAATACAGCACTAGAATAAAGCTCATAACATAAATACAGCACTAGAATAAAGCTCATAACATAAATACAGCACTAGAATAAAGCTCATAACAAAAATACAGCACCAGAATCAGCCACTATACATAGATACAATGCCAGAACCAAGCTCATAACATGAATACAGTAGCAGAACTAAGCGATTGTGTTGCAGGGGCACTGATAAGCTGACGGTGGCATCTCAGAATATCAAAAAGGAGGGGACAGAGCCAGGAGAAGGATGATTCATGTGGTTCTGCAAGACGCTGCCAGACGGAGGAAGATCATCTAGACAGTCATACCTAAGTGGGGCAGTCATCCCTAGCTTACCTCCACATGGTGCTGCCTCTACATGCTGATGTCCAGCACCTTGTGCAACCACACAGGTTGTACATAGCTAAGGTTGGTCATGTCCTCCTCTAGTTATTGCGAGACCAAGCCGTTTTATTTTGTGAAAGGGATCATCCCATGAATAATTTTCATACCAAAAGTCCAGAAATTTGGTTAATAGATGTTTTAAAGTAATTAAAAGTGTTCTTGACCTCTGAAAACACACACAAGTATCCCTTGGGGCTGATTTTAATCTGTGCTGCTAAGGTGAAGCTCTTGACCGAATCAGTCACCTTACCCAATGGCAGCTGATAACATCAGAGTTCCTTCCGACTTTCCATGCAGGTACTGTAGGTAACGAGGTATTAAGGGTCCATTTAGACCCACCGATTTCTCGTTTGAACAACCGATCAATGTCAGAGTTCACTTGGGCAGCCTGTTTATACAGACAGGTATATTGTTGGCTCGTTCAAACAAAAATCGTTCAGTTGTTCACATTCGCTGTATAAGTGACTGAGAATGACTGAATGAGCGTTATTTAAACTAAACGATGGCCTAAATTGGCTTCTGCCTCATTGTTTTTTTTTGCCTTCCTCTGGATCAACAAAGGGGGTGGAACAGGCTGAACTAGATGGACATAGTCTCACTTCAGCCCAACATACTTTCTTACTATGATTGGTGAACGAGCCAATGATGATTTTTATGCCAGCATAAGATGAATGAAAAGCGAATAATTTATTGTTTGTTCGTTTAATCATTGGCTGCATTTACGCAGAACGATTATTGTTAATTTTTGCTTGTTTGAACAATCTTTTTGAACAATAATCGTGTGTAAAAGGGCTTGGAAACCAATGAAATATAATGACATAAAGTAGTACAGGCTGCATGGCATGTCTAGGGTTCAGATCACTATGCAGAGACCTAGCTGTGGCGAGAGTGGCTGTGCATGTGTGTGCATCAGCGCTCGGCTCATTAGGTAGATGTGCACATTCCTATGCACTCTGAATACCAGATGGTGCCATAATGAGTGAGTTAAAGTCGTAACTTCAACCTATGGTTTTTTAAAGGGGTTGTTCCACTTCTAGCTGTTTTGCTACAGGAAGCAGACTGATTTGTACATTGTGCAGTAGCCTGGACTGATACTGTAGGCTCATTCATTTCAATAAGACTCAGCCTGCAGTACTAACCCGGGTCACTACAGAGTGTACAAAGCTATCTGTTTCCTGCAGCAAAATAGCTAGAAGTGGGACAACCCCTTAAACAGCTTGTAAATAGCACACATTGTCAGTTTTTTTATGATTTATGCAATGAATAGGCTGTGTAGAACGGCAGTACACAGAATGGCCTGTAGGGGGCTGTAGACAGGCATTCTGGTACCTGAAAGAGAAAACACCTGTGGGTATGACAGGAAGTACCATAAGTGTCAGTTCCTGCCACACTCAGGGGGAAGTTGCCTAAGAGGTGGTGATAGGAGCCACATCAGGAACTAGGATCCTAAGGTCCAGCACAGACTAGCCTGGGCCCATAACAAGGTCTAGCAGGGGAGGACACCCTCTAGATGCCCCAGAAGGGGGATTGTGACAATGACCCTGTGGGTTGGGAACCCAGAGTTGTGATATGTTTCACAGATGACCGCTGTATATAAAATAAATGCTGGAAGGTGCCAAATTTGCAAGATTCTCAAAGTCTCCTGAGCTTGTCTGCACTTGTGCCAACCATTCTGATGAAAAGATGGCGATCCAGATAAGCGAGGACCCCCCAGGTTGCCATAGCTGCTACATGGAAGGGCAACCCCTCTTCAGATCTGAATTTTCACACTGAAGATCTTTAATATTCAGTGTATCTTCCAGACTTTCAGTTTTGTGTAATTTGTAGAGAATGATGGAATATTTGGAAACCTGGCCCAGATTACAGGCATTTTGCTAAGTGCATCTATCATATGGTAAGTGTGTCCATTAAACATCCCCCAAACCCACATCTGCAGATGAAAGCAGGCGTCAATCCCTTGTGTTGATTCAGGTGATAGGAGTTTATTAAGGAATTCCTCTATATGCACTTGCATAACTCCCACAAGCAAAAGCTTTTCAGAAGTGAATTTTTACTTTTAAAGTTGACAAGTACAGTGAGAGAGCATTGAAAAAAGATGATGGGGGTAACAGAAACACATTTGTATATGAAGCAGCAACCATTAGAAATCTATGTGATACATGTAGATAAGTATACAGATGTGTCCACTCTTACCTTAGTTCGAATTTAGTTAAACATTACAATTTCTCATTTAAAAAAACGGTTAAATACAATATTCCAACAGTTTAACAAAACCCTTGGCAGGCTGCAGTTCACACCATCAACCACTGGATGGCCATATGCAGACGCATAAAGGATTCACATCTCATAACAGAGTATCATGAAAAGATGGTCTTCTTGCGCCACCCTTCTCGGGATTTTTGCTCCCTTCTCTGAGGGCAGCACAAGTTGGCCTCAGTCGCGCTAAATACAGTGATACCGTGTTTCCCCAAAAATAGGACCTACTCTGAGAATAAGACATACCCCAGTTTTCGGGAGAGGCTTGAAATATAAGCCCTCCCCCCCAAAAAAAGACCTAGCTAACCTGCTTTAAAAAAAAATCAATACTCACCTGGTCTGCTGCGTCCCGATGCCTTGCGATGGTCTCCGGCGGCGCTGCAGCAAACTGCAGTGTCCTCCCCCATCTGACTTCTCAGCTTCCTGCTCATGATGGGGCTTTGAATACCCCGCCTCCAGCAAAGCGAGCACTATGATTAGATCGAGCACAGCTAATCACAGCCATTCAGTGATGTCATTCACTGAGTGGCTGTGATTGGCTCGTCAAGCAACGGCTGTGATTGGCTGGCCCTCGATAAGCCAATCATAGCACTTGCTTTGCTGGAGGCGGGGTATTTAAAGCCGCATCACCAGCAAGAAGCTGAGATGTCAGACGGGAAGGACACTGCAGTTTTCCGCAGTGCCACTGGAGACCATTGCGAGGCATCGGGACGTCGCAGTCCAGGTGAGTATAAGCCCCCCTGAAAATAAGACACTGTGCCTCTTTTGGGGCAAAAATTAATATAAGACAGTGTCTTATTTTGGGGGAAATACAGTGTCTGCTGTGTGGATCTGTGCACTTATCAAAAAAGTCTAAAAAATATCACTATTCCAAGAGCAATCCTGCAGGTTTTTTGTATTCCCTATAGAAATTCAGCATCAATTTCACATTGAAAGTCATTCAACCAAAAATGGTCCTAACAAACAGATTTGTTTTTAATATTTTTTATAAAACAAAAATGAACAATGATATATAGAAATGTAAACTGATGCAGAAAATGGCAGCCTGTGAGATAACCGCTCACAACAGTCTGTTACAGTATTCATCAAAAGGGAATTGTTAGTGTAATTCTGGGCTTTGTCATGTAAAGAAAGTCTCCCTATTATTCTTGTCATATTTAGCTCCTTGTATATATTCTAGGCTTGGAAATCTATTCTCCTCCACGCGGCCTTTCTATTTATTTCATAACATTTTCTTGGTTCATAAATAGTTGTTTTAGATTGTGAAGGGTCCTGTGTGATCCATATGGGAACAGGCAAATATTTCTGCCAATCATTCGCTGCATGTAGGAATTTGGGCTGAGCTCGGTTTATCCCCATAAAGAGATGCCCATTCTAATAATGGGCCTTATAAAAAGTTTCTCATCAGGGCAACAGTGTGATACTTCCATATTATTACTAGGATTGTTGTTAGAAATCCTCTGCATTACAAAATTTACTTAAAGGGGTTATCCAGCCTTGTAAAATCGATGATCTATCATTATCTGATCACGGGGGGTCCGACTCTCAGCACCGCTGCTAGTCAGCTGTTTCCAGAATCAATAGTGCCTCAATAGTGCTTGCATCTGTTTCAGCCTTCACCTGAATAGAACAACGCTGCAATACCTTTCATGGCTGCTGTGAAAAGTACTAACCAAGCCGAAACTGATGTAAACTTACAGAGGCTACAGCGCTCACACAAGCACATTGACCCACTCAAATACTTGATCGCCCGGGGTGCAAAGAGTCAGACCCTTACTGATCAGATAATTTTAAAAGGCTCGATAACTCCTTTAAGTATCCTGTAGTAAAATCATGATGAATGCAAGTAGGCTCCATGCACACTTGGATTTGCTTGTATTAGCTGTTTCACATCTACTTGGTTTTGGTGTAGAGGTGGTCAACAATTGAACAGGGCATGCTGCTCTCCAGGAAGTCAAAGTTCTCTTAGGAGAGCACCGTTCTTGAGACATCCCAAGGGTTTGCTCTTACAGCTACTCTAAAACTCAACCTATTGCGCTACTTCCTCATCTGTTCCTGATATGTGCTTATTTCAAGTTGTGAAAAAGTCTGTTTATCTGTTTCTGTGAGAGCTTGGCTATCATTGCAGATTCTATAGCATTTATCGCTCTGAACATCAAGTCTGCCTAGTTATGAAGCAAAACGACTGGGGATGTAACTTTAAAAAATAGGCATGTTTAACATTTGGAAGTTTAATAAATCTGCTTGACACTACTTTTTGGACTGTGATGGCCACTAGAGATGAGCAAGCGTACTCGCTAAGGCAAACTACTCGAGCAAGTAGTGCCTTATGCGAGTACCTGCCTGCTCGTCTCTAAAGATTCGGGTGGAGTTGCAGGAGTGAGCAGGGAGGAGAGAGTGAGAGAGAGATCTCCCCCCCCCCCCGTTCCTCCCCCGCCGCTCCCCTCCCCCATCCGGCACCTAAATCTTTAGAGACGAGCGGGCAGGTAATCGCATAAGGCACTACTTGCTCGAGTAGTTTGCCTTAGCGAGTATGCTCGCTCATCTCTAATCGCCACCATACTGGTTGTCACCCGGCATTATTGAAACCACTCAACAGAATTTTTAATATTTTTGTAGCAGTGTGAAAATAAAGAATTCTTTATTACTCACTTATTGTGGAAGTGTTTTCACAACAGGTTTCCTTGGAACTCTACTCAATACACTCTAAACACTTGCTCGACTGACAGCTATCTTGCCAGGCACCCCCCTATACGTGCACGTGTCGGCGAACTCGCATATGTGTGTAGAGAGGGGAGAAACCCAAGTAGCTTACCCCCTAAGAACAGTTAAAATCTATCTGCTTGACCCGTCTTCACTAACATCTGCCGTTCGGCTAGAGATGGAAGGTCTCTATTACAGGTTAGATGATTGGCTGGTCCTACTTAAGTTGCTAGGTTCGGTTGATATATATCTAATGTGCATGGTCACTGTTGCTCTGAATCTTGTCAGTGCTTTTTCTGAACACAGACCCAACAGGACCTGCTACTTTTACAGTAGAGATGGCAATCTAATTTCAACTTGATCAGAGAGGCTTTGCAAACAGTCAACGCATCTCAACAGAATATAGTGCTAAATGAAAATGATAGACTGCCATACATACCCCAAACTTTCTAGAGTTAGACGCTTACCCAGGCATGAAAACATTTTTATAGGGTTCTACCATGGGGCTAAAATTGGGAGTAACTACATTAGAGGATAATATTCTTCAATATTGGTCAGGTCTTTTGCACTCCATGCCACTATTAGGCTGCCCATAGCATAGAATTAGCATAGAATTGCAAATAGTGCATTGCTGGTTCTCAGACATGTAAATACATAGAAATTCTTCCAATTGAGTTTTTTTATTGCCAGGGATAAACATTATTCTGACCTGTGTTATGTTTAGGCTTGTTATTTTTTCCTTTCTATCCATATAAGAAAAATGAGCTCAGCTTAATTAACTATTAATTGCAGCCACAGAGTTTTTTTCTAATCTCTCCCCGCGCTGTATTCCGGCTGGTGAGCTTTCTTTACCCTCCTGCTGCTGAAAATAACCTAGTTTAAGAGTTCACTGAAAACATGAGGGATTCATCATTATATATTTACTGTCTGAGGCTGATATAGCTGTAAGGTTTTATCAGATCCCATTGATCTATTGCGCATGTTCCCTCCCTAGGTTGCAGAACGTGCTTCTATTTGCATAAGGCCCTGGGCAAGGTTCTTTCTTACATTGATTGGCCTGTCCAAGGGAGCCTGATGTGTTCTCGCATTGATCACTTTGTCTTTTCTTGGAAGACAGTGTTACACGGAGTTCATCTCAAACATTCCAGGGAGAAGGTAAAACTTTACTGCAGATGTCTCAATTTTGTCAGATGCTCCTAGGAGAATACACTCTCTTTCCCCAGAACAGTTAGCTTTGTTTATTTATGCAATTTGGATATATTTGCTCCAAATCTTAACACTTCTTGTTGGCATATCCATTAAAAATACAATAGACATGTCTTCGGAGTACAAGTCAATTAGTCAACTTTTCACAGTGAAATTATAGAATTTTTTTCCCCAGAGTTAAATACAGCCAAGATTTCTGAATTACTCCAGGGGGATGAAATATATCTAAAGTCTTCGTCTCAACAAGACCACACAAGGAAGTTTCTGTCTACCAAAGGAAAGGTTATTCATACAGTAGAAACAGGTGCAGGCAAAAATATGGCTGTCCACATATAACAGCCGTAGAACATGTGTGACCATCCTGTCTCTTCATCGTTCAGATTCTAGAATCTGAACAATAATCATTCAGTGTAAATGCTGGCGGCGACTAAACGATGAACGATAAATCATTTGTTCAATTTCTGCAGGCATAAAAAGCAAACGATGATTGCCTATGTAAATGGGCAGTCATTACTTAACTGTACGAACAACAGCCTGTTTACTGTGAATGGAGGAGGGTGGCCAAAGTGATCTCCAGCCACTCCTCCTCTATTCACTGAGCTCCTGTGTGAAAGCACAGCAACGATTAACCCTGGGGCAACTTTCGGGCATTGACACACAAGGCAATCGTCCCATGTAAAAGGACCCTCACTTTCAGCAATTTCCTCTGGCCTCAAATAGTTTGTTGAGCAACTACTTACTGGTCAATTTGTCATGTGCATAAGATCATTTAAGGTCATGCATGGTTAATCGAGTTTACTAGTGATGAGGGAGCTTTACAAAAGTACGGTTCGGCTGGTTTTGCAAAAGCTTTTGGTTTGGTCCAAATTTGTTCACATTGAACCATAACTTCACCAAAACTCCTAAAGCTGATGTTTAACACCAAGAGCCATGAAAGCCCTGTATGAGACGCTGAGAGTGTTATACACCAGTGTTCAGGACTAGTGTTGAGTGAACCGAGCTGTCTTGTGTAGAGCTATGCTAAAAGCTCGATTTGGGATTGTGCCAAACCAAACTTTTAGCATCATTCAACCTGAAACTGGGTTCTACTGGTTCAATTCACTCAACTCTAGATTTTACCATCACTTAACAAATAAGTGATTTGTTTTGAGGAGCTGTGAAAGGGGTTGTATACAAATCTAAAGTTATCCCTTATCCACCGGATGTCTCTTGAGGGCTCTGACGGTCTCTGCATGAAGCAGAAGATGCACATGCGCGCTGTTGCTCCATTGATTTTAGTGACTGCATTGGAAATTGCCGAGAGCTCGTACAATTTCTGACACTGTCATTGAAATGAATGGAGTGGTGGCACACATACCATGTTTCCCCGAAAATAAGGCACCCCCGAAAATAAGACACCCCCTGAAATTAGCAGAAGTCCGAAATATAAGGCACCCCCGATAGTAAGGCATAGTAAAGTGTGCAGGCAAATCAAGAGGCCTGTCTCCTGCTGCCATCCCCGTTTTCTCCTACCTCCAGATGTATAGGTAGATCTGCAGACAGTCTGCTGTTATCCTGTCCCTGCTGTGCTGTACGAGTGTGCTGCTGTGAGCTCCCCTTGCTGGCTGGAAAAGTCCATACTGTACATTCTGTTCCTGCTGTACATGTCTGCTGTGATGAGCTCCCCCTGGTGGCTGGACGCTGCAATACCATCCCTGCTTACATGTGGTCCAGGAACTTCTGTACGTTACTTTACAGCCCTTATTTTTTTATGGCGCTGTGTGTGAGTCAGGCAACCTGTGTGTGATTCTCGTCTTATTTTCGGGGAAACAGGGTATATTCGTTTTCTGCTCCATTCATGCAGGGAACATCAGGATCTACATGTTCTAGATCAGTGGGGTTCCCAGTGGTTGCACCCTCCATGATCATAAAGCTATCTCCTGTTTTGTGGAGAGAGGATATCTTTAGATTTTGGTACAAAATTTGGTAGAAATTAGTGAAAAGAATGTCATGGCCACCCTTAAAATTTGTGATCTTCAGTTTTTCATATTAATAGTATCCAATTGGCAAAATAAATTAAAGAAACAAACAAAATGTAAGACTCTAAAACTCGAATACACATTAGACATAAGTTTGGTGAACCCCCAGATTTTTGCGGTACTGGACAACTATCACATGTGTATAGGAGCTTTCTGACATGATGTTGGGGAGGGGAAGATTTAGCAAGTTG
This sequence comes from Eleutherodactylus coqui, assembly GCF_035609145.1. Lineage (NCBI taxonomy): Eukaryota > Metazoa > Chordata > Amphibia > Anura > Eleutherodactylidae > Eleutherodactylus > Eleutherodactylus coqui. The sequence goes on along the minus strand of NC_089841.1, from coordinate 107,533,686 downwards.
AATTTCAATTTAAACACCCAATCTGTTTGTTCTTCCTAGAGATAAGATGCTATCAGTGTTCAGCTAACAGCTATTGAAGGTGTATGGGGCACCTAAAAACAGTCCTTTTAACCCTATATATGCCTTTTAACGGCGGCCTTTAAGAGGCTTTATTCTGATGCAATCGCCTATTTTACAGCACTGCATCAAAAGCCAATGATGGGACTCCCGTGCCAGGGTCATCAGGTGCTCGGCCGTTGGATGACAGCCTGGCACTTGCTCAAGCAGCAGGGACTGGAGGAACCTCTTATCCCTGCTATTTAACCCTTAACATGCCATGGTCAATGTGACTGTGGTTGATAAAAAGCTGATAGAGGGAGGGGGCTCGCTTTTTAACCCATTGTACACCTGCGATGTGATTTCTGTGTCTCGGTGGTTAGTTATGGCACCCGGAGGTTTGAATATGGCCTTCGGGTCTGCCAGCTATGGTGGCCTATGAGGTCAGTCTCCTGCTGAGGTTCATAGTAGAGATGAGTGAGTAGTATACTCGGTAAAGGCAATTGCTCGAGCGAGCAGTGCCTCTATCGAGTACCTGCCCGCTCGAGACTGAAGGTTCGGGTGCCGGCGTGGGGGAGCGGTGAGTAGCGGCTGTCAGCAGGAGTGAGCGGGGGGGGGGGGGGGCAGGGAGAGGGAGAGAGAGATCTTCCCTCTGTTCCGCTCCGCTTTCCCCCGCAGCTCCCTGCCTGCCGCTGGCACCCGAACCTTCAGTCTCGAGCGGGCAGGTACTCGCTAACGGCAATGCTCGCTCGAGCAATTGCCTTTAGCGAGTATACTCGCTCATCTCTAGTTCATAGGCTTTTTAATGCATTTCTATACTGAAGTATAGCAGTGTGTTAGAGGAATGCTAAAAGATAGTTATATTCTAGTCACTTAGTGGGACAAAAATTAAAAGTTAAAGTATAAAAAAAAAATGGTAAAAACAAGCTAAAATCAAAAACGTCAAAATCCCATCTTTTCCGCTTTGCTATGTAAAAAAAGAAAAAAATGTGGTATTGTCAGATTCGTAATAACCCAGAGGAAAAAAATGTACATTATTTAACCCACCTAGTATACGCCATGAAAAAAACAACAAAAACATTGTAAAAAAAAAAGCTCATTTTTTGCCTATCTCGCCATACAGAAAAAAAAAATAGAAAGTGATCAAAATGTTGTATAAATCAACAAATAGCATTAAAAAGTACGACTTATCCCGCAAAGAGAAAAACCCTCACACAGCACCATTGACAAAGAGAGAAAAATGTCAGGGGTCTTTAAATGCAGCGATAAAAAAATATATATACAGGTATTTTTTTTTTTTACTGTGAAGAAGTTGCAAAAAAAAAAAAGAAATGAAAACCTATTTAAATTTGGCAGCATTGTAACCATACTGCCTGCAGAAATAATTTAGCACATTATTCAATTGGATAAATGAAGACAAGAGTTCATCCCATAAAAAAACAAGCCCTTGTACAGCTGTCGATAGAAAAAAAAGTACTAAGGCTTTTGGAATGTGGCAACACAAAAGCAAATCGGACAAAAGGACAAATGTAATTTTAATGTACCATAACAGCACAACATAAAACGCTGTATAAAGTTTTTATCGTCGGAATCGTGCTGACCTAGAGAATAAAGTGATCACATGTTTTTACATCCTGCAAATGCAAGACTTGTATGAAGGGAGATCACAGGGTGACCTCCCTTCATACATCCGGGGTGCCGGCTGTTTCTTACAGCCAACACCCGGCGGCAACAGCTGCGATGAGCCACATGGCCTATCTAATGCATTAACTTTTTAAATGCCGCTGTCAATTCTGACAGCAGCATTTAAATTCCCTGAACGATGTTCAGATGTCCCATATGGCACCCCGTGATGAGATCGCAGGGAGATGTGCGGGTGTCATGGCAGCCGGGGGCCTCCTGAAAGGCACCAGGCTGTCCTGGCAGAATGCCCATCAAGCCATGCGCACGGGGTGGCTTGATAGAATGCCTGCTTAATAGCAGTATGATATAATGCTGCGGCGTTACATCATACTGCAGGAGCGATCAAAGCATCGCATGTTGTTGTCCACTGCAGGGACGTGAAAAAAAATAAATGAAAGGCAGAACAATAAAGTTTTACTAATTTTAAAAAATTAATTAATTAATGAAAGTTAAAAAAACATTTTGCCATATTTGTAATAAAAGAATCTCAATAGTAAAACAAAAATACATATTTGATATTGCTGCATCCGTAAACGTCTGATCTATCAAAGTTGTGCAATATGTACCCCGCATAATTAGCGTCATCAGAAAAAAATAATAAAGAACGCCAGAAATGTGCCCTCGCACAACTATGTCGACTGAAAAATAAAAAAGTTATTTATCTGCATTAGATGGCGGCAGAAAATTAATTTAAAAGAAAAACAGATATCTTTGGAAAAAATGCAAGTAGTACAGCAAAAAAAAAGCTATACAAATTTGGTATCGCAGTAATCTTACTGACCCATAGAATTAAGTTATCGTGTCAATTTTGTTTGCAGTTTGTGTGGATTAGAAACAAGATGCACTGAAAGATGTCAGAGTTTTCTTTTTTCACTCCACTTACAATTTTTTAAAAGTTTTTCAGTACATTAAATAGCACCATTGAAAAATACAACTCGTCCCGCAAAAAACAAGCCCTCATACAGCGACGTTGGAGGATAAATGAAGGAGTTACGGTTTTTTAACAAAGGGTAGGAAAAAACGAAAATGAAAAAATGGAAAAAAGCTTAGTCACTAAGGGGTTTACGTGCTCGGCAATACATTCATTGGTGGGTTTGAGCGCTGACAATGGGTAAACAGCATAAAACTTACTTTCCCTGACTTAGCGGGTCAGGTACTTTGCGCCAAAAAGCTTACTTTTATAGGGCTCAAAGTAGCTAACAAAAAAACTTTAAAAAAATAAGATAAATAGATATATTTATTCATTTTTTAGTTAGGAATAACCTGAAAATATTTTTTTTTTGGGGGGGGGGGGCGATTTAATTAAGCTTCACATCAACAGTATGATTGCAACCAATGGCATGACAATTTCCTTGGAAGCACCACTTGGTACTATAAACTTCAAGGAGCTCATTCAGTGATAGCAAAGTGCAACATGCTTGAGTTAAGCCTTTCCATTCCAATTTGTATCCTGGTTTTCCTAGGGGGGCTTACTCTTTTTCTGCCATTATGCAACGGTGCTATAAGCTAGCTAAAGCCAGTACTGCATGAGGTGACACGTTGGAGAAGTTCCGACAGCAGAGAGGCTGGCAATATACAGTAAGAGAACCCCAACGGACGTCTTCCAACATCAGAGCTGTACAGCCTTAAATCATAATGTCTTTAGATGTCAGACAGTGGATTGGAAAGAGTTAAGTCTTGCTTTTTCTATTGCTCGTCATTGTACTTGGAGCCACTGCTCCATATTACAAACAGGAACATCGATAGATGAGGGTACCTAGTAAAGATTAGGGCCATCTGTTGGTGCTGAAAACTACACCTCGCCCCCCAACCACCTTAGTCTGTAAGACTTGTTGCTTGTTTGTACTCTATCTTATTTTCTTGATCCTTGGCAATTCTTTATGATTGTCCACATACTTTTTGCTTATATTGATGGCCCATATAGTTGGTTCTAAGAGGCAATTCCTGCCTAGGTTCTTGCTTCCTATTAAAATAATAGATGGAGCCAACCTGTCCTGGGCCCTTCTGTCTTCAGGGGCCCTTAAGCAGCCATAATAAATGTCTCTATGGCACTTGTAACATAACCTAACAGACTATTTCCAATGAGCCCAACAATCATTTGCTTTATGCTTGCTTGAAGTCTGAAGTTCTCCATAAATTCTATATAGTAAAATCCCTTCATTCCAACACTTCTCATAGTTCGTCTCTTCTGATACAAAACGTCTCTGTTATTTTAAAGGACCGGAAGTGAAAGAGTAGGTTGTGTTTTCTCCTGATTGTCAGTCCCATATCCACATTGTTATAAATAACTTTTAAACCTTGCCTATGGCTTTCTCCGCCATGCTCTTAGATTTTCCTTGCCATTAAACCGTTTAGCTGTATAACTCACAGTGACTGTAAAATAAAACACTTGAGGATGAAATCTGTGTACGTGATATTCCCACAGTAGCAATAATTTTGTTTTTTTTGTGTTTGCTGGCTTTTAAAGCACTATGGATAATGCTTTTCCAGATCACAACATGCCACTTTATACTTTCTGGATACTGTGCTGGGTTATTTTCTGTAACGCTCTCCCCTCAAAGAGGAGGAAAATAATCATAATAGAGATAGATAGATGTAAAGATGGATATAGATACCGATTAGCCATAACATTAAAGCCACTCACAGATGGAATGAATGCATTTAGATATTCTCATGTGGTGGCACCTTCAAAGAGTAGGACATATTAGACAGCAGGTGACTGTCAGTGTCTGAAGTTGATAACTAGTAAACAGGTGAACGCTAGGACCTGAACGATCTTGATAAGGGCCAGATATTGAACGTTAAGGGGGTATTCCCATTTTAGCAAGTTATTGCCTATCCACCAATCCAGAGATATTGTTCCTAGTGATTTCCTAAATTTTGATAGCTGTGGTTATGCATGCACGCTATCGCTCCAATCACTTCAGTGTGAACTGCTGTAGATCGCCAGGTTCAAGCGTGCAACACTCTCTGGCAGTTCCAGTTGATGAAATTTAGGGACGCGTCAGGGAAGATATCTCTGGTTCAGTGAGAATCCCAGTAGTCAGACCCCTACCAATCAACCAGTTATCCCCTGTTCTGTCGATGGGGTATAACTTGCTAAAATGGGAAAACCCCTTTAAGTGTCTGGGTCGGATCATCTCCAAAACAGCAGATACATGTACAGCAAATTGTGGAAACGCTTTGACTGCAGTATCATATACAGGAGGTGGACAAAAATATGGAAACACTGTACTAAATGCATGCCTTAAGTTACATGGGGTTATAAATCATATTTCAATAAGACATGTAGAGACCAATTTTAAGTGGAGGTAATATGGCACAGATGCTGCCAGGTAGAAGCGCACATCTGCCTGAGCAACAAGGTACCATTGGTCAGGGGTTTGAGCAACTCAGCTGCTGTTACCAGCTGGCTCTCAAAACCACCCAGAGCAGGGCAAGAGGTAAAGTAAACACAAATTTGGTGGGAAAGCTCATGGTGAAGGCTCAAGGTTTTTAGCAGAATACAAAAGACTGGCCTGCTTTCTTCCAAAAACCACCCCAGTCGGCTCTATCGAAGTGACTTGGGCTGAGCTGCAATACCACATACAACCCATAGCTAGGTATGTCATTATTTTTGTCATCTCAAACAATTCTTTTAATATGTCCACAGCTAAGTTTTTATTCTAGTCTTCATCCCACGTATTTTGTATAAAGTTGTGCTTTTATCTCGAATTTATTTTCATTGCTCCTTTGCAATGTGCAAAGTTCTGCACAGCACATAGAAATGCTGATGGTAAAGGTACACACAGAAGGTATGCAAACACTGCCAAGCGTTGAAGGATTCAAGATCTATTAAATGCCTTCTTGGACAATTATCATGAAAATAAAAATGTTTTTCCTCTTTATTTGCCAAGCGGGAAAAAAGTGAAACATCAGAAAACGTAATGTTTTCAGAAAAGAAAATCCAAAAGAAGCTTACCGGGGTACTGAATTTTAATTGACTTAAGTGCTTTATGAATAGAGTGTACCTGCTCAGATATCCATGTGGTCCTGCTGTGAGCCATTGCTGAAGTTGTGATTAAAGAAGCAGTCATGTGAAGTGGAGGTGGCACAGAGTAGGTATACGTTACTCTCCGAATGCAGCTGCAGGGGCCCCCGAGGGATCTTTTGCCCACAAATAAACATGAGTGGTCTCATTATGTTTACAATATGGAAATGAATTGAAGAAAAGTTCTCAGCAGGATATTTTTAATATAGAATGGTCTGGAATCACGAAGGGCGGACCTGTCAGCTGTCACTGATTTTCTGAAGCTTACAGATTTGGTGTCGGTCCCACAGATTTCCAGCGTTGGTTGCCGCTAACACTTCAATAGGGTCAGCCTGTTTCCATTAAATAGCATTTTCCACACACGAACACTGAAAATCCGATGAAACGCATGGTGGTTAGGATTACATTCTGCAAACTTTGTTATGTATCAGAATTATATATTAATGGAAAGATGCCGCAAATGTGGTGAGGTCATAAATGCAACTGGTGATCATGTAACAGAAATTAATAATTCTTTTTGTGTTAATTGCTTAAATTTTCTTCATTATGCGATGCATATTTATATATTGACATAGACACACATTTTACACACGCTTTAGTCAATGTCTGCTGAATTCTCATTTGGCCAACATCTAGTTTTCCAGACTCCCCCATACACATAAACCCACAGGTTGAGCGTTCATAGTGGAGAAAGACGCAACCAGACTCCTCTGAGGGTGGCTTACAGTTGTAGCAATTATTACCATGATTGGTGCATTCTGGTAACTCGGTTTATAGCCTTTGTAATTCATTGTAGTTATCACAACGCATCAAATGTTCAGTTAACGTTTGCTATATCTGTATCCCCAGAGAGAGCAAGATGATCAAATGTTAACATTCAATGTGCCTGATCCTCCTTTTACCCAACATCATCTGTCGAGAGAAAGTTAGGAGGTCTCCATACACATCTGACAGTCATCTGGTCCGCCAAAATCAGCGGGATCAGGTGCCTTTTCACTAATATTTAAAACCATGTCCAGACCTTCAACTGTTGAAAATGTGAGTTCTCAGTAAAGGCCCATTTAGACACAACGATTATCGCTCAAAATTCGCTTAAAGGCCATCTTTTGAGCAATTATCGTTTTGTGCATTTACACTGCAAGATGATCGCTCAAAATTACCTTACCCCTTGAGTGGCACGCCTGGAAATTTTCCGGGACGAGCTCCACTGCCGATAGTGATATAGCCCGGAAGATTTCCGGGCTATGTATCACTATGGGAGCTTCAGAGCACAATGCCACAAGCTGTGACAGTGTGCTCTACCTGCACATCCCCACAGAGAACAAAGCAAGGGCTTTGAACAACAGAAGCCGAAGATCTTGCCGATATGCCGGCAATCTCCTGCTTCTAAGTCTCCTGCTTTGTTTATAGGTTGCCATAGAGACCATCGGCTTGTGAGAAGCAAGCCGACAGTCTCTGTGGCAGGGAGAGCTGGTGCTTAGCTATCAGAGGACAGCCAGGCACCAGCTTCTTACAGCAGAGATCAGAGAAAACCTCTGATCTCTGCTGTGTTAACCCTTTACATGCTGCAGTCTATGTGACTGCAGCATGTTAAACGCTGTCACTGCAGCTTGTAAAGGGCTGTCACCATCTGACCCCCAGAATGTGATCAGGGGGTCCTGATGGGTCCCTGTGGAAGTCCCCTAAAGGGACAAAAATAAAAAAAAGTTTAAAAAAAAACAAAAATAAAAAAATTATTAAAAAAATTAAAATAAAAACACTTGTCTCCCTTTACTTTGTAAAAAATGTAAAATAAAATCCGTGGTATCCGTGCGTTGTAATGACCCAGAGAAGGAAGTTGGTACGTTATTTAACCCCTTAATGACATGGCCCCCTTGTTTTCTTTTTTTCCTCCCCGAAACATAAAAACTGTATAAACTTGGTATCGCTGGAATCGAGCTGACTCAGAGAATAATGATATCACATTATTTATTCTGCATGATAAACGCCGTAAAAATGAAATCCAAAAAACAAATGGCAGAATTTCTTTTTTTCCCCCCAATCTTCCTACAAATGTTTTTACAAAAGTTATGCAATACATTATATATACCCCAAAATGATGCCATCAAAAATTACAACTTGTCCCGCAAAAAACAAGCCCTCATATGGCCTGGTCAATGGAAAAATGAAAAAGGTATGGCTCTTGAAACTAGAGATGAGCGAACGTACTCGTCCGAGCTTGATATTCGTGCGAATATCAGGGTGTTCGGGATGCTCGTTACTCTTAACGAGCACCACGCGGTGTTCGGGTTACTTTCACTTTCCTGTCTGAGACGTTAGCGCGCTTTTCTGGCCAATTGAAAGACAGGGAAGGCATTACAACTTCCCCCTGCAACGTTTAAGCCCTATACCACCCCCCTGCTGTGAGTGGCTGGGGAGATAAGGTGTCACCCGAGTATTGAAATCTGCCCTTCCCGCGGCTCGCTACGGATGTATTCTGACATTAGTTCAGGGAAAGTGGTATCGTGTTGGAGCTGCTATAGGGAGAGTGTTAGGTGTATTGTAGGCTTCAAGAACCCCAACGGTCCTTCTAAAGGCCATAAATCGTCTCTATATGCGCTCAGTGGGGCCGGCGGCAGCAGCGCCGACCCCATTGAGAACATATAGAAGACAAATCCTTCTTTTCTACCACAGCTGTAACAGCTGTAGCAGAGAAGAACGATGTTAGCCCATTGAATTCAATGGAACCAGCAATACAGCAGGTTCCACTGAATGCAATGGGCTGCCGGCGACCGCAGGATGAATGGTCGGGAAGGGGTTAAATATATAACCCCTTCCCTGCAATTCTTCCAGAAATGTGATACACTAAAAATATATACCGGCGTATGAGGCGACGGGGCGTATAAGACGACCCCCCAACTGTCACCTTATATGCCGGCAATACAGTGGAGCAAAGAATAAAAAGCATTACTCACTTCTTCAGACGATCTGCGCCGCTCCTGTAGACTGTCACTCCTTCCTGGTGTTCTGCGGTGCTCCTGCAGGCTGTCGCTCCCTCCTGGTTCCCGGCAGAGCATTGCTTTCTCTACGAAAGGCTTTAAATCCACGCCTCCAGAAACACACGTGCCTTCAGCCAATCACAGCCAATGACAGTGATGTCATTGAATTGCTGTGATTGGCTGTGTTTCTGGAGGCGGGGATTTCAAGCCTTTCATAGAGAAAGCTTTAGTCCGTGGACCAGGAAGGAGTGACAGTCTGCAGGAGCTGCGCAGATAGTCTGAAGAAGTAAGTAATGCTTTTTATTCTTTGCTCCGCTGTATTGCCGGCGTATAAGGTGACAGTTGGGGGGTCGTCTTATACGCCCCGTCGCCTTATACGCCGGTATATATTTTTAGTGTATCACATTTCTGGATGAATTGCAGGGAAGGGGTTATATATTTAACCCCATCCCGACCATTCATCCTGCGATCGCCGGCAGCCCATTGCATTCAGTGGAACCTGCTGTATTGCTGGTTCCATTGAATTCAATGGGCTAACATCGTTCTTCTCTGCTACAGCTGTTACAGCTGTGCCAGAGGAGAACGATCTTTACGCTGACAGTGCGGGGGGGGGGCCCACTCTTGCCGCTATTGTGGCTTAATAGTGGGACCTGTGAACTTGAGATGCAGCCCAACATGTAGCCCCTCGCCTGCCCTATCCGTTGCTGTGTCGTTCCCATCACTTTCTTGAATTGCCCAGATTTTCACACATGAAAACCTTAGCGAGCATCGGCGAAATACAAAAATGCTCCGGTCGCCCATTGACTTCAATGGGGTTCGTTACTCGAAACGAACCCTCGAGCATTGCGAAAATTTCGTGCCGAGTAACGAGCACCCGAGCATTTTGGTGTTCGCTCATCTCTACTTGAAACGCAACTGCAAAATTAGTTGAAATTCAATGATTATACCATTTTAAAAAACCTGCCCTGGTGGGCACGACAGGGTCGTAGGAAACCCGCCACTCAAGGGGTTAAACGGCAGCTTGAGTGGCAGTTTTGAGCGTTCACTTTGCATAAGCTCTTAAGTAGCTAATTTTCAGCGATAATCGTTGTGTCTGAATGGCACTTAAGAGAAGCAAAGTAATCTTGTAGATATGATCTCCATCAATAGCTAATAAAAAGACGTGACGTTACAGCAAGCTTTCAAAACTACTTGGGTTTATTAATCAGCTTTCGTGCAGTACATTCTGGTAGTCTCCATCTGGTAAACAGAAAAAAACTTGTTACTGTGTTAGCCAGTAGAACAAAATGTAAGAGAAACCAAGTAATCTTGTAGATATGATACATATTAATGGCCAACAAAAAGACATCATGTTATAGTGAGTTTTCAAAACTACTTAGGTTGAAGGCCTGATGAACAATCACATTTTGTTCTACTGGTTAACATGATACTTAATTTTTTTTCTTCTGATACTGTTCAGACACAAACCATGCATGGAGATACGGCCACTCTGTGTACTTGGCGCTTCCCTAAATAACTTTCTAGCTTGTCCCAATCCTTGAGAAGAAAAAATGCATATGTGCCATAGCAGGCTATATATATTGTGTTACAACTCTCTCTCCCTTTTCCCCTCTCCCCCCCCCCCTCTTTCTCTCCCCCCCCCCTTTCTCCCCCCTCTCTCTCCTCCCTCCCCCTCTCTCCCCTCCCCCCCTCCCTCTCCTTCCCCCCTCCCTCTCCTTCCCCCCTCCCTCTCCCTCCCCCTCTCTCCCCTCCCCCCTCCCTCTCTCTCCCCCCTTCCCTCCCTCCCCCCTCCCCCTTCCCTCCCTCCCCCTCTCCCTCCCCTCCTCCCCTTTTCTATAAACTGGAAAACATCAGTCCTCGTGGCATGCAGAATTTAATTTTAGAATTCTACTGTAATGTAATTGTAAACTTTAAAGTTGTTACTATTAACATGTACAGATTTGAGAGGATTTGGAAGAAACTTTTTTTCTGCTCCAGTATCTGATGTGACGGAGATGTAATCTCGCTGGGCTTCTTGGCAGTAACTGCTATTGATGCGGTCTGCAATACACTGACCTACATGTTCTCAAGTGTCCTCCGCTCTCTGAGTAAGCACAAGCAAACAATTTGTTGCACAAGACATGATGTGTTTCGTGGTTATTCTGAGGATCTTTGTACCCCTCACCAATATCAATACTATATTTCAAAATGCCGCTTCACCTTTGGTGAACTTAAACTTGTAGAGTTGGGAATTGCATGTACCTACACTGACGTATTGCATGCCACTCATTCACCACTGCTTTATTAAGCATCTTCTCCAGTCCTATCTTTAAGTTCGGAGATCCATAGCTATTATTCACTGCTGGTATTCTCTCCAAAGGGAAATGTTATAATGTATGAACTTTAAGAGCTATATTGATAACGATGCTATACAGGTAAATATTCCTTGTAAAAAGGGGTGACGTGGCAGCTTAGTAGCTGCTTCTAAGTGCCAGCCTCTGAGCTCTTCCTCCAAGATGCCTGATGATATCTGGAACCTCTCCTTTCTGTTGACTACCATATAAACAGCAATAAGGCCACTAAGAGTTTCAGATGGGGGTCACAAAGGTAACAGCATGCCATGTGACGGTGACTGAGCTCATTTGGTAAGACATACCACCAAAAGAGCCTTATCTGGTGCAGAGTGTTAAGGCAGCAGAAATGCAGTGCTAAGCTCTCGCTCATGACCTGAAGGTTGCGTGTTCAATCACTGTGTGGCTCAGGTAGCCAGCTCAAGGTTGAGTCAGCCTTCTATCCGTCCAAGGTCAGTAGAAGGAGTACCCAGCTTGCTGATTGGTAGAAGTTGACTGGGGAAGGCAATTGCAAACCACCACAGTCTGCCAAGAAAACGTCACGATGTGACATTACCCTAGGAGTCAGTCATGACTCTGAGCTTGCTTCGGGGGACTTTATCTTTACCTACATCCAAATATCTTAGTTATTCGAACAAGAACTTTTATTTTCAACTGGAAATGTGAGTACAGTGGCTGTGGGAGCGACAAGGCCAGGCACCAGCAGTACTGCGTCACTCCAGCTGGGACAGTCGTAGAACAAGTGGTTCGCTCTCTTAGCGGCATGTATGTCTTTCAGCAGCTCAGCTCTGTATCCCACAAGAGTGTTTTCAGTGCTTTACCAACTCGAAAACATGTCTTCACTCTCCTCCCTTTAGCATTGCTCTGCTCCGTAGGGAGGGCGCACCCTGTGTGACCATGTTCTCCAGTAACATGACCTCATTCTTCCAATCACCTGGCACTATTCTTTAATTAACAAATATTCCAATAAGACAACTAATTGGACACTTGGCCGTCAAGGGGCATATCCTTCCCACCTTCCCACTAATACCCAGGGCTTAAAGGGGTTGTCCCGCGCCGAAACGGGGTTTTGTTTTTTTTTCAAACCCCCTCCCCCCCCCCCCCCCCACCCGTTCAGCGCGAGACAACCCCGATGCAGGGGTTAAAAAAGAACACCGGACAGCGCTTACCTGAATCCCCGTGCTCCGGTGACTTCTTACTTACCCGGTGAAGATGGCCGCCGGCATCTTCTCCCTCGGTGGACCGCAGGGCTTCTGTGCGGTCCATTGCCGATTCCAGCCTCCTGATTGGCTGGAATCGGCACGTGACGGGGCGGAGCTACACGGAGCTACACAGAGCCCCATTGAGAAAAGCAGAAGACCCGGACTGCGCAAGCGCGTCTAATTTGGCTATTAGACGGCAACCATGGAGACGAGGACGCCAGCAACGGAACAGGTAAGTGAAAAACTTCTTATAACTTCTGTATGGCTCATAATTAATGCACAATGTACATTACAAAGTGCATTAATATGGCCATACAGAAGTGTATAGACCCACTTGCTGCCGCGGGACAACCCCTTTAACTATAGTGACTGCATAGAGAGGGTTTTCCTCTAAAATTGCATACTCATCATGTTAGCATTGAGGGAAACGTAATAATGTGCTTAAAGGCAATGTGTCATCTGAAAACATGAAAACAGCCTATTGTGTAAAACACGTTTTTATGTTATACATTTTTTAAATTTTTGGGTTGTCACAATGTATATTTAAAAGAAAAAAAATCCTGCAGTTTTCACACTGACCACTAAGCCTAATAATGTTCAGATACTTTGTGAACTGTAGAAAAAAAAAAACATCAGCAGTCATCTGATTATCATCACAGGTAGAACTACAATGGAAGTTGACATCTATATATAGATAACATAGCATCTGTAATGTCATGGTCACAGCCTACCTCCTGCTTCTCCCTGCACAATTACCTCTGCACAGGTCACAGAACAGGACCACAACATTGTCCCATAGAATTCAATATGTCGCCTCCTGTCCATTGTGTCTATGGCCCATGAGTCTGCTCTAAAGCATTTCTCCAAATACTCTTAACTGCAGCTCAGGTAAGTTGGTCACTCCCATCACTCTGTATAGAAAATAGAACAAAACCTTTACAAGCGGAAAATAAAAACCGATTAAAAACAGAAATTGTTTCACTTTCTGCTCTTAATTATTAAAAAAGATAGGAGATACATTCCCTTCCAGTTGCCTGTTATGAGATTGATTCTGGTATTGAATCCATATACTGAGGTTGGTTCATGTTGTATTTATGCTGTGAACTTGGATCTGATGCTGCACTGAGCTTGGTTTTGGGGCTGTATTTATGTTATTAGCTTGGTTCTGGTACAGTATTTATTTACAGAGTTGTTGTGCAGGAATGCTGCTATCTTGCTGCTTTCTTTACAAACAGTGCAATAAATATCTTTATTTTTTCTTATGATGGGGGTTGCCAAGAAAATCCTACACAAGGTGCCATCTAACGTAACACTGGAACTCAAACCGGTTACATGGAAGTGTGTCCATTGCCTTATCTCAGCCTATAACATTAACATAGTATGCAAGGCGGAAAGAAAGACATGTGTCCATCCAGTTCAGCCGATTACCCCCAATGTTGATCCAGGTGAAGCTACAGGCTGTCTTCCTGCTGCTTGACTACCTAGTTCATACCCTAATGTAGGGGAATCTGTCTTAATGGCAGGTTTCCCTATAAATGAGCCTTGTGTGGCGCAGACTGTAAGCTCTTGCATACAACCTGAAGGTTGCAAATTCAATCCCGGCAAGATTCAGGTAGCCGGCTCAAGGTTGACTCAGCCTTCCATCCTTCCGAGGTCGGTAAAATGAGCTAAGTAATAATTACCTGAAAGCGCTGCAGAATAAGTTGGCGCTATACAAATACGAAGATGTATTTATTTAAATACAGTTATACCAACAATATACACTTGCTACACAGGTTCGAATTCTTATTTTCTAGACCTACTTTGGGAAGAGCGGTAGACCCCTGAGACTGTTACCAGACCACGGTCATTCTTGTGCACTACTGTCATATGTTGTGTTGACGTGTTTTACGCCCAGGGACGTGTTTTATGCTGAGAAATGCACATGTTTTAGACATCTGAATGATCCTGATGTATTTTCTCATTCATAACTACACACACAGAATTTTGATAGCTGTCCAAATATTTGTTCCCAGACTTTGGCAACACTTGTGTTGTCTTTAAACAATTTATAATATTTAGCAGTGCTCGATACCTAACCACTGTGTTGCTAAATCAGAGGTACAGCATGGTGTAGTTGTATGTGGCATGTATTGTTAGTTTCCAAAAATGCAACCAATTTATCTATTAAGTTCTAAAGACAGTAATGAAAGGGTTCTAATATATAGTCCGCGCAGGCTAGATCTCTTTTGCTTGCTCATATGATAAAAGATACCTGGCAGACCCTCCATTATCATTCTGCACCCAACTTTTAGTTCTGGTAGTCTTGACATAAGTAAACGGATGGGATCACTTGCAGATTTGAAGTCACTTGGCTGTTACTTGCAGTCACGTGGGCGTCATTGACTGCTAGGAGCCTCATGGGACCGTTAGGCCTCCTTCCCACGAGCGTGACGGGCTCCGCAGCGTAATATTCCGCTGTGAAGCCCGTCACGGCGCCCCCCAGAGCCCCTATACTTACCTGCGGGAGATAGCGTGAAATCGCTTCCCCGCCCACCGCCGCGCGTCACCGCCCGTCACCGCCCACCACCGCCGCGTCACCGAGCGTGTCACGTGACGCGGCCGGCCGCGTCACGTGACGCGGCCGGACCGCGTCATTTGGCGTCATATGACGCTCGGCGGTGGGCGGGAAAGCGTTTTTTCACGCTATCTCCCGCTGGTTACAGCGGGAGATAGCGTGAATGGACGGCTTCCATTGACTGCAATGGAAGCCGTCAGTGCGTACAGCCCGTCCTCACCCGCAGAAAATAGAGCATGCTGCGGGTGAGGACGGGAGAAATCGCGGTGCGTAATTCCGCGGTGGAATTACGCATCGTGAGCATGGAGCTATTAGGTTCAATAGAACCTAATAGCTGCGTGCAACGCAGCGGATTTTCGCCGCGAATTACGCGGCGGAAATCCGTTCGTGGGAAGGAGGCCTTATTCTGAGTCCATTTAATAAGCTACATATTAATGATTCTCTTGATTCCAGGAAAGCCGTTATAGACTCTAACAATACGTTTGGTATTACTTGGTATACCCATTGTTTAAAGGTACAGCTATACAGTATGCCTACGCAAATATAGAAATAACATGCTTATTATGCATAATTCATGCTGTCCTTGTAGACTTGTAATGTGATGTGAGTATGAAGAGCTGTTGATCACCTGACACGTGCCGCTTGAAATGCTACAAGCACTTATGTGTCACAACCGTTATTGCTCTTTTAACTGACAATAATGGAGAACTCTTCAGTAGACTCTACCTTTTGAGGGGCTCATGGTAAGTTTACACAAAACAGGTCTTAATCATAAAGGAATTAATAGGCTTGTTAAGCTGTGCATATTTCAGTGCGAAGGACTGGGTAACAAAGTGGGTTGAAACCTGCAGCTCACCAGCTACAGTACAGGGAAGGCTGGATATATAAAGTTAAAGGAAAATGAAAGAACTTATGGTCACAGAGTACAGCAGACAGAAGTAGACAGTTGAAGACTCTTCAGTTATCTTCTGCTTGCTGTACTCGCAGCACAGAGTAGAGCACACAGGGCAAGATGGTTGCAGAGACTATCAAGAAAAGCAGACAAGAAAAGATCACACAGCCCAGCAGCTGCAGGGAATGATCCAGCTGATTATAGAAGATTTGCTGTTTAAATTATTTAAGATTTTGCTTTAATGTTGTTTCAGTTTTCCCTGGGATGGCGATAGAGTTGCCTCGGAGGTGTGGCTTACCGCCTTAGAGGTAACTGAAAGGAACACGGGTCCTGAGTATCAGACTCTCCCCTATCAGATTTTGATGACCTATTCTTAGGCAGTCAGTTCTATACTTTGAATGGTTCATGTACTTTGAGACATCTTGTGTCAATATGACAGCCAGCGTTATCACTAGCAAAACTGCAAATCACTTTATTTACATAAAATGACAATTTTGTTTGAAAAATTACTCTAAAGTGCTGGCCACTAGGGCTTGTCCTTCCTCCTAATTTGCTGTTCGCTGCCTGTTTCATGTGAAATCAATCTCTAGTAACAGAGAAATCAAGATGGAGCAAAATAAGTTGAGAAAGGTGGTGTTTCATGCTGCCCATAGACATCTATGAGGAGGAGATGCTAGCTGCTGCCGAATGGGAGAAGCGACTCACACACAACTGCTAATAAGAAATTATTGTGTCGCAGACACATGAATTACATCTACACTGCTCGTTATTGCTGTACACTTTCCTGCATGATGGTGTTATGTCTCCTTTTGTGTTACACAGAGTTAGAGCAGAATTTACAGTTTCATTCATGTGCAGTGTAAGTGACCAACCTAGCAGCAGTCCCCATCCATCAGTTTACAGAGAATTGAGAGATAATGTACAGCCTACAGAGGGGAAAAAATGTGCACGGCAAAAATTATAAAATGCCTAGCAATCGTGTTATTCCTCATGTATACACACAGTAGCTATTTGAAAAGTCATAAAATCTGTATACACTTGAATTTACAGCAGACTTCATAGATTACTTGCAAAGTTTAAGGAAAATTACATTTTTTAATATGTAACGTCGTTACACAATTTATTGCGGTTGTCCACTCACCTAAAAAGTTGTTTGATTGTCTCTAACTGCAGGATTGCAGCCCATCATTCATAGGAAGCAGATTTAAATTTGAGTAGTAATGCTGCTGTGACCCCAGTCATGCGACCAGTCACAAAGGCCACTCTCTGGGTAGCCGTGCCACTTATGCAGTACAAGTTCATATGGGTGAGGAACATGTTGAACCTGCGATTTAAAGAAACTGATATCCAGCTTGTTCCCAATGAGGAGGCAGGAAGTGCAGAGCCAGCTAACAAAGATTAAAATCAACAAATCACCAGACCTAGATGGAATACACCCAAGGGTTCTAAGAGAACGAAGTGACGTGATACCTAGACCACTATTTCTTATTTTTAGGGACTCTATTGAGACTGGGGTTGTACCTCTGAATTGGTGTGTTGCCAATGTGGTTCCAATATACAAAAAGGGGACCTAAAAGGGAGCCTGGTAACTACAGGCCGGTAAGTCTTACTTCAGTAATTGGAGAAATATATGATGGTTTACTTGAGAGATGCCATCCTGGAATACCTGAAGGAAAACAACGGTACAACTACTCATCAGCATGGGTTCACGAGGGGTCGTTCACGTCAGACCAATTTGATCAGCTTCTACAACAAAGTAAGTTCCAGGCTAGATCTGAGAGAGTCTATTAATTTCATGTATCTGGATTTTTCTAAAGCATTTGACATTGTGCCGCATAATAAGTTAATATATAAAATGAGACAGATCGGTCTGGGCGAAAATGTGTGTAGCTGGGTAAAGAACTGGCTCGGAGATAGAAAGCAGAGGGTGGTAATAAACAGTTCATACTCTGATTGGGGCACTGTCTCTAGTGGGGTGTCACAGGGTTCAGTATTAGGCCCCATTCTGTTCAGTATATCTTTCAATGACCTGATAGTGGACTGCATAGTAAAATATCAATTTAATATAATAACAATAATCTTTATTTGTATAGCGCCAACATATTCCGCAGCGCTTACATAGACAGGGGGAATACAGAAAGACAAAATACAAAAATTACAGAACCACGGTTACATAGTAATCAGTTGATGGAAACAATAGGGGTGAGGTAGATGATACAAAATATTACAAGATATTTAACCCCTTAACGACCGGGCCATAGTGTTTTTACGTCCTGCAGCTGCAGGACGTGTATGGAGGGAGGTAGCGCCGCTATCTCCCTCCATACAGCGCGAGCGTCAGCTGTTTATTACAGCTGACACCCGCGGGCATTTAACCGTTTAAATG
The DNA here is from genome assembly GCF_035609145.1 of Eleutherodactylus coqui. Taxonomy (NCBI): domain Eukaryota; kingdom Metazoa; phylum Chordata; class Amphibia; order Anura; family Eleutherodactylidae; genus Eleutherodactylus; species Eleutherodactylus coqui. The sequence goes on along the minus strand of NC_089841.1, from coordinate 107,515,592 downwards.
CCGTTGTCAATTCTGACAGCGGCATTTAAATCCCCCGAACGCTGTTCGGGGGTCCCGCACGGCCCCCCCGCGGTGAGATGGGGGGATCCGTGCAGGTGTCATGGCAGCCGGGGGCCTAATGAATGGCCCCAGGGCTGCCTTAGCAGACTGCCTATCAAGCCATCCACACAGGGTGGCTTGAAAGACTGCCTGTAAAAAAAAGCAGTATGACGTAATGCTATAGCATTACGTCATACTGCAGGAGCGATCAAAGCATCGCATGTTAAAGTCCCCCAGAGGGACTTCAAAGTAAAGTAAAAAAAAAGATCAATAAAGTTTTTTAAATTGTAAAAAAAAAAAAAAGTTATAAAAGTTTAAATCACCCCCCTTTTGCCATATCTATTATTAAAAAATCTAAATCATAAAATAAAAATATGTATTTGATATCGCCGCGTCCGTAAAAGTCCGATCTATCAAAGTAGTGCATTATTTTTTCTGCACGGTGAACGTCGTCCGAAAAAAAAAATAAAGAACGCCAGAAATGCATTTTTTAAGTTACCCTGTCTCCCAGAAAAAACGCAATAAAAACCGATCAAAAAGTCGTATGTATTCCAAATTGATACTATTGGAAACTACAGGACATCCCGCAAAAAATGAGCCCTTGATCAACTACGTCGACGGAAAAATAAAACTGTTATCGCGTGCACAAAATGACCGCAGAAAATAATTTAAAAAAATGTAATATCTTAAAAAAAAACAATACAAGTACTACAGCAAAAACAATACTATATAAGTTTGGTATCGTAGTAATCGTACTGACCCATAGAATAAAAATATCAGGTCGTTTTTGTTGCAGTTTGTGCGTCGTAGAAACAGGATGCACCGAAAGATGGTGGAATGTCGGGTTTTTTTCCATTTCTCTCCGCTAAGAATTTTTAAAAAGTTTTTCAGTACATTATATGGTACAATAAATAGTGCCATTGAAAAATACAACTCGTCCCGCAAAAAACAAGCCCTCATACAGCGACTTCGATGGATAAATAAAGGAGCTACGATTTTTTAAAAGGGAGTAGGAAAAAACAAAAATGGAAAAAAGCAAAAAAGCCCGGTCACTAAGGGGTTAATGTAACTAAGGACAATGTATGGCTGCAAATGGACGTAGATAAGCTGGGAGCTTGGGTAGAAAAATGGCAAATGAAGTTCAATATTGATAAATGTAAGGCTATGCACATGGGCAGGAGAAACGGATGTCACCAATCTACACCAAATGGGGCACTGCTAGGGAAAAGGGATATGGAAAAAGACCTGGGGATACTGGTTGACTGTAGACTCAATTGGAGCAACCAAATAAAGTTTTGGGGTGCATTAAAAGAGGTATAGGGGGCGAGGGACGAGAACATTATTCTTCCACTATGTAAGGCACTTGTCAGGCCTCCTATGGAATACTCTGTACACTTCTGAACACCATTACTCAGGAAAGACATTGCAGTTCTTAAGGAAGTTCAAAGAAGGGCAACTAAATTAATAAACTGAATAAGAGGACTAAAATACTCAGTGCAGATATCAAAATTGGGATTTTTAATCCTAGAAAAAACATGACCTGTTTATACCCAGGTCTCCGACGGTAACAATGGGGCGCCCTCTACGTTTAGCGAAAGGAAGGTTTCATCACCAACACAGAAGGGGGTTTATTACTGTAAGAGCAGTGAGACTGTGGAACTCTCTGCCTGAGGACGTGGTGATGGCAAAATCAATAGAGGAGTTTAAAAGGGGACTAGACGTATTTTAGAGCACTACAACAATACAGGAGATAGACGATAAATAACCAGCAGGGTTGTTCATCTCAAATATTGATTCAGGGATTATTCTGACTGCCATTATGCAGTCAGAAAGGATTTTTTTTCTCCACAGAATGAGGGTAAATTGGCTTTTGCCTCACTGTTTGTTTTTTTTTGCCTTCCTCTGGATCATCAAGGGGACGGGAAGGAAGGGGAGGTGGGGTAGAAACAGGTTGAACTGGATGGATATTTATGTTTTTTCAGCCTAGCATGCTATGTTAGTCTGAGAGTAGCCCATGTGATCGGCAAATGGGATGTCATACCATTGTAGCAGCACTGGATGTTACTGATCACATTACTAGGGTCACAGCAGTGCTACTGCTCACATTTAAACCCACTTCCCATGAATGTTGGGCTGCAATCCTAGAACTGGAGATGTTGAAATAACTTTTAGGAGAAAACACAGCCCCTTTAAATGCACAAAGATGGGTGATTTTTTTAAACATAACTACTCACTGTTTTGACTCTGGAGAATTTTGAACTTGGCTATTTGTCTAAAGTTTAGAGGTCAGATGGTGGCTGCAACATGAAAGCAAGACTATTAACTTTGTCAGTGGAGTGGCGCTAAGCCTCTGTCTTTTCAAAAGGCAGGACAGTCTTGTCCAGTAAAAAAAATATCCATATGTTGCCCTTTGCCATAACATTCTGAACGGTCAGAGTCTGACTTCTGGGACCCCCTCCAATCCTGAAGGGATGAATGTGAATGAAGTTGAATTGTAGTTTCCTGCACAGCTAGTAGCCGGACACAGATTGACTGTTACATTCATGTTGGCTAGTGAGCACCGGGCCCACACAAATGTGAACCAGAATGAAAAGGAACACCAGGTGAACCATCACAGATTAACAGTGTGAGCAGTGCATGATGGGAGGACAGGAGTGTTATGTGTGCTGCTGAGACATGTTGTACTACTGTGTTTCCAGCGGCACAGCACTCTCAGGGTTAATGATTGAGCTGGCTGGGTGTGGTTCTTCCTGATAGCCAATCCCCTGGGTCTGTGCTCACATATAAACCCAGCTCCTGGTCAGTCTCTGTATGGCCCCTAGGGTGAGCAGTCATGAATCCTTGTCTGTTGAAGTTTGCTATGTGACCTGCTATCTGTGGTTTGTTGCAGCTTGCTGTGTGACCTGTGCCTTGCGGTTCATGTCCGTTTGTACGTTTATTTTGTGTCCGTTTGGTCTGCTGAGTTTGTTTGCTATGTCTGCGCTTGGTTGGCCCATATGGCCCTCTAGTAGATGTGTCTTGCTAGTGTAGGGACTGCAAGATATGAGGGGTCTTGCCGGGGCTTGCAGCTTAAGTTCATTGGCCAATGTACGAACTAACACCTCGCATTTATATTCAGCTTATCATCTGCTATTAGTGTTTGCATTTTGGCTGCTGTATGCTGTGTATTCTGGCTCTGTGTGTCCTGTGATTCAGTCCCTGTCATGTGGCAGGTGTGAATGCGTCCTGTTCTGGTGCGTGGCTCCTAGGATCAGCTAGGGCCCAGATCCAAAGACCGCTGGGCTGCCCTTATTGGGGCAATGTCCCTGCTTAGGTAGGGCCATGCCAACCTCCTGGTAGCACAGGGTCCGTTGCTTGAAACCTGTGTGCGAACCTAGTCCTTCTTTGGTCACGATCGTGTGCGCCCCGTGCTTAGTTTTCGCACACAATCGTAACAAGAAGTGGAAGCACTGCACTGTATTGCTTATGTGGAGTTAAGAGTGCTAGATGGTCTAGTCTGTCTATTTCAGCAGCTTTCTCTGGCATTGAGTGAGAGGGAGGTTGGTGCTGGTAAGTTGCAGGACCTGTAAGCTGTGGGCGGAGCTACAGGGCTGGCCGGTAAACAAGCTCTATGTATGCTGGAAGTTGTAGGTAACAGTCTCTTGTGTTTATTGTGGACGTGATGCATGTAAACACAGCGGGAGATTGGTGGCTACATAGGACTAAGAAGAATAGGGTCCAGAGGGGCAGATAAAACGTACAGGTTGCCACTACTTAGCTGTACCGCCTAGATTTTAGCATTTTCAGAATTTCCATTTTGTGCCTGGAAAACCCCTTTAACTAGCACTTCTGGACCCTTTATTTGATGGTCTTTGGAGTCCCAGCAGTTAGGATGTGATGGCATATTTTAGTGATATGTTATCACCTCCGTATAAATGTAAAACCACCTTTAAAGGTTATCTGTCACCAATGTAGTATCAGTATTTGCTTATTCTATAGTTATTTAAAATGGTAACTTTTTAATGTCACATTTTTTCAGGAGATTCTCGTTGGATTGGAAGCAAGGACATCACCCTTGGCACACTAGTGTATTTGGGTCCATGTGCTGTCAGTGTTAATTCATGGACAGCACATGGACTCATTATAACTATGTGCACGCTGCCATGCTTACTGAGTTTAGACTGTTGGCTGCCATGGATGGTTAGGGGTAGGGATTAGAGATGAGCGAGCGTACTCGCTAAGGCAAACTACTCGAGCGAGTAGTGCCTTATGCGAGTACCTGCCCGCTCGTCTTAAAAGGATAAATAGAGGATCGTCTGGGTTCCACCGCTCAGGACCCCGACCAATCTGCTGTTCAGACGCACTCTGTCAGTGCCACAACACAAAGGATATAAATCGGATGGTAATGCTCCAACCCCTATGTATTGTACGGATAGCGTTGGTAATTTCAGATGCAGCTTTCAATAAAATCAGTTAGAGCTGTGCCTGCAATTACCAGTGCTGGTCACTACACAGGGGTCAATGCGGTCTGCTTCTGTGTTGTGGAGCTGACAGCCGGCACCTGAACAGCTGATCAATCGGGCTGTCGAGCGGCCTACCTTAGCCAATCAACTATTGATGACCTACCTTGAGGATAGGTCGTTAATAATATTTCCTTGGAAAACCCCTTTAGGCAAAGCCATACACTGATTTAAGATGGGCATTTTCCGAATGTCTTGTTGTCCTAGGTTTGCTTGTGAAGGTCTGTTAACTCCTTAACGACTGCTGATATGTCTTTTGACGGCCTGCGGCGCTTGGTTATGTATGGAGAGGGATCGCGTGGTGAACATCGTTCCATAGATTGCGACAGTCGACTGTTTATTACAGCCAACACCTGGCGGCAACACCTCCAATAAGCCGCACTGGCATCACATCATACTGCAGGAGCGATCAAAGCATCGCAAGTTGACGTCCCCTGTGGGGACAAAAAAAATGTAAAATTAAGAACAATAAAGTTTTACTAATAATTAAAAAGAAAAAGTAACAAAAGTAAAAAAAAATCTAAATCATAAAACAAGAATACATATTTAATATCTCTGCATCCGTAAAAGATTTATCAAAGTAATGCGTTCTTTACCCCGCACGATGAACGTAGTCAGAAAAAAAAAAGAACGCCAGAAATGCACTTTTTGGTCACCCTGTCTCGAAGAAAGAATGCAATAAAAAGCCATCAAAAAGCCTTATATATTCCAAAATGGTACCAACACAAACTACAGGACGTCCCACAAAAAACGAGCCTTCGCACAACCAGGTCGACAAAAAAATAAAAAAGCTATTGCGCGCAGAAGATGGCGGCAGAAAAAAAAAAATTAAATATCTTTGCTACGTTTGGTGTCGTAGTAATCGCACTGACCCACAGAATAAAGTTATTATGTGATTTTTGTTGCAGTTTGTGCGCCGTAGAAACAAAACGCACCGAAAAATGATGGAATTTCATTTTTTCCCATTTCACTCCACTTACAATTTCTAAAACCATTTTCAGTACATTATATGGTACATTAAATAAATAGTACCATTGAAAACTACAACTCGTCTCGCAAAAAAAAACCCAATCCCTTATACAGCTACGTAATTGAATAAATAAAGGAGTTACAATTTTTTTAAAAGGCGGGAGGAAAAAACGGGAAAAAAAGCTTGGTCACTAAGAGGTTAAACGTGACTTTCTGGACAACTTTCTAGTGCTATTGGCTCTTATCTGTGACCTGATCTGAACTACCAATGAAGTAATGCACACTTGTCTTTTAGCATAAATGACAACTACCAAAAATCTAAGGCCTCCCTCACACAGGGCGTTTTCAGCCCTGTGCTAAACGCTGCACAACGCTTCCATTCATTTCAATGGGGCTGCTCACACAGGGCTGAAAACGCTGCGTTTTGAAAGCGCTGCATGCTCTATTCTTGGGCGTTTTCAGCTGATTCTCCCATTGAAATGAATGGACAGCGTTTTCAGCTGGGTTGAAAAGGCAGCTGAAAACTCAGCTGAAAAGGCAGCGTTTTGCAAACGGCCTGTGTAAGGGAGGCCTAACGCAGCAAATCGCCTTTTCCTCAGATATCTGCCTTCAGTCTGCTTAGAGCAAGCTTGTTAATGAGCAAAACAGGTGCCAAAAGTCATCAGAAAGTGGTCTAAATTGGTGTTTTTATTATTCATCTAAAGTGTCTAGTGCATCATTACATTCAGACATTGGGCACGTTTATTGTCTGGCTTGCACCAAAATTTTGGTGTTAAAAAGTTGCAGTTTTTGACATAAGTGCAAAAAATTGCATCTTTCTGCAGGGTCATGCCAACCCGGCAATTTTTTAAGTAAGCAGGGCTTAGTAGTCGATAACGGTGACCATCGATTTTACCAAAATAGTATATGAACATATTGTAGCGGCCTCATCTGGATGTGGGGTAGTGACCCAGAGTAGTGACCCTCCATCATTTGTAAGTCTATTTGTCTCGTCAGCGTGTTGTGATTGGTGTCTGAGTAGAATAGGAAGAAGTTAGTGAGACAGAGTGGAGTAGTGTGGTGTGTGTCGTTGGAGAAGGAGGTGCTCGCATGAAAGACGGGTTGATGCTGGGGCTAGGCCACCCCTATGTCTCTGCTGCTAGAACGTTTATCACCTCCGGGAATGAAAGCGCAGGAGATGCTGCTGAAGAGTTGGTATGGGAATGCAAGAGTCGTATGTGCCCCCGCTGAGTTGCATGTGGAGGGGAAGCGTCAAAGTCTATTACAGCTAACGGCTAAAGTGAGAGGGATATGAGAGATCGTGTAATCCAAGCAAGTACCCTTTAGATAACAGCGACTGGGGATGTGTATGCTTTGGGAGAAGAACAGCTTATTGTCAAATGTATTGAGAAAAAGTAGAGTTCAGTAAACTGTTCCGAGACCTGTAACCTCATGTTAAAACAAGAGATGAGCGAATATACTCGTTTTGAGTAATTACTCGATAGAGCACTGCGATTTTCGAGTACTTCCGTACTCGGGTGAAAAGATTCGGGGGGCGGGGGGAGGCATGGCGGAGCGGGGGGTAGCAGCGGGAAACAGGGGGGTGCCCTCTCTCTCTCCCTCTCCCCCCCCCCCCACTCCCCGCTGCAACCCCTCACTCACCCATGGCACCCCCGAATCTTTTCACCCGAGTACGGAAGTACTCGAAAATCGCGGCGCTCGGGTGAAAAAGGGGCGTGGCCGAGTAGGTTCGCTCATCTCTAGTTAAAACGTATTAGTAAATTTGCCTGTATTGGAAAATCAAAGTTGGAACATGAGTAAAAGGATACCGCGTGTCCCCGGTTTTGAAAAGCATTTTGTTTGTCTGTGAACTCATTTATTCATCGCGAGTAACTGATGCCTCATCTAGGGACACTGGCGTCACGATTGTAATCTAGTTCTGAATTGTAGTTATCAAATCTTATCTCCCTTGCTAGTGGCTGAGCTGGGTTACGCTTCAGCCTTTGAGGAAAGGAGACAGTAGAGCCACCGTGAACCACTGCCATGTTGTACCCCTCTGTCTCCTCGGCTGAAGGCCTGGTTCTCAGTCACTGCAGTGGCGGACTTCAGCTTGTCAAATTTACTATAATATATTCCAGAAATTGTCATAAAATTATAGCTGAAATCTGTGCTTGTAACTGGCATAAACCTCAGATTTGGCACTTGATTAGCCCGAACAAATATATTAAGAGACATGTGCCTTTTCTTACATTTGTCAGACTCAACAGCAGCTCTAATATTACTTAGGGTGGCTTTACGTGGAACCGCTATCGGCTGAAAAATTGCTCAAACAAGCGATTTTCAGCGATAGTTGTTCCATATGAACACGGGACCTGACAGGCTGCCGAGCAAGAAATCGCTCAGTAGTCGCTAGTTGCTTTGTTTCAGCTCACTAAAGGAAGCAAGTAGTGAGCCAGTTCTCACTCAGTGTAAACAGGCAGTCATTCAATCTTTGAACAACTTCCTGATCACCATGAATGTAGGTGGCTGGCCAGAGGAGCTGGCTGGGGTTTCTGTTGGCTCTGACCCCCTTTTTGCAGCGTGCATTCCATGGACCTGACGGTCTTGGGTCGTTTGGTTTAAAAATCCAGAGGTGTGCTGCGAGTGAAGACAAACGGATTACTGGCCAGAGGAGATCTCCAGCGCACTCCTCCTCCATTAACTGAACAACTATCACTCCTGTGTGAAAGCTTGGGAGCAATAAGTCATAGGGATCACTGTTGAGCGCTTATGCACCCAACAGTCGTCCCATGTATAACTACCTCTATAACTAGCGGTAGTTATACATGTGTAACTAGTGTATGAAATGCTGGTCTAAGTTAATATGTCCAATTGTCCTTTTCTGTCTATTTCCTGTGAAGAAAAATGCTTGAAAAATTGCGTGCAACTTTTTTTTCTTATGATGCCTATGTTATTTTTGTGGTGTTTTTGGTCACACATAAGTTTTTGTTTGGCAGTTTTTTTTCCTACAAAGAAGCTTACGGAATAGCACCGCCATACCCAGACGATGTTGCATTTTAACAAAAAAAGAAAGGCCCTCAGTAATCACTATATGTTTTAAGTTACTCTGCTTTCCTGTTTGGTAGTTTGTCGGATTTATACTATAAGACTCATTTATACTAATTTTACATCATTTTGTACAAGTAACTTGTATTGGCATTGTATGCGAGCTCCGGTACACACACAATATTGGACGTAAACCATACATATGAATCGCGTTGTGTTTCTAGCGAGTGAGCCTGTTCTACAAACTGCATTTTCGAGATCATGTGACAGCCCATTGTATGAGACGTGTAAGAAATTCATAGAGTTCTATTCACATGTATCACTGAGTTCTATCCACTTGTTAGTCGGTGTTTGCTTGATTATGGTGCACAGAACACACTTCTCTCTCTCTTTATTCGCAGGGCTCACAAAAGGAGGGCCTGGGAACTTGCCCACTTCACTCCTCTCGTGCTCTCTTTGTATCTGTGAGCATTCTCAATTCATCAGATGTTGAGCACTATCCCATAATGCTGCTGGATGCTAGTGAACACTATAGCTTTACTACCTTATAGAAATTACGAGCTCCATTCCTTTATTCCACATATCTTTCTAATGTATTTCTATTAGATGCTACTGTATTCTAGTTGGTACAGAGGAGGCCGCTACATATGTTCATATACTATTCTGATATAGTCATTGGTCATCATCGGCTGCTGCCTTCTTAGTACGGTTTCGAAAAGTCCTAAAACTTTCTTACTGCATGTAAATGTAACTTTTTGGTATGATTTGTAAAATATTGATGAAAAGCGTGCTTGATGTTCTTTCATAATTTTTTCACATATTGAAAATTGAAGTTTTAAAATTTTTTGTTTTTTGTCTATTTGCAAAATGTTTATTTTATTTTTGTTTAATGGCTTTTAAATAACTTTTACTAGTGTTGTCATGTAATGAAAAGTTGTACAACTCTCTACCAGTCTTCACCATTTTCTAGCGCTCTGCTCACTGTCAGTGAATGGACACATTTATTATTTACATCCAGTGGCTAAAAGCCTGTTCGGATCATGTGCTACTCACATAGATACAAGCCTTATGAAGGTAGTCTGTCACCACTTTAGGCCGATGTCACACATTGTCTTTTTTTTCTTTAAACTTCAAAAACCCTGTGTTTTTGGAATTTGTTGCCACTTCTTTTGCAGCAAAAAAAATGGGTCCCGATCTTAGCTGTAATCTCAAAATATAAAAAGCTCTATAAACATTACATTTTTTTCAGAATTTTGCTAAGTTTTTTTTCGCAAAAGAGGCATTCTTTGAAAGTTTGCATCATACCTTTTTCTGGCTTTTTTTCCATAGGCCTCATTAAGAGTAAAAGAAAAAGCCAGAAAAAAACGTGTGACAAAAAAAGCCTGTAAAAAGCGAAGGCATCATCTAAAAAATGAGATTGTTTCTTGGGTTTTTTTTCTGTAATTTTTTTCCACCTCAAAATGCCAGAAAAGAGACTGTCTGAAGGAAGTCTTAGTCTGTTTTATGTATCTGTGAAGTAGTCTTCGACATTCATGAGCTGCAGACTAGCTCCACCCACCCTGCGCTGCAGACACTATTTGATGGCTGTCTACCTATTCACAGTAATGAGGAGAATGCAGTCAATCAGCAGGTGAGGGGTGGGGTGGGTGGAGCTAGCTTGTAGCTCATGAATATAGAGGAATACATGCTGTAGTTCTCTATGTTCACTTGTACTGCTTAAACTACTTCACAGACACATAAGACAAACTTTTTGCCACAATCGGCGTACCCGTCACTACCATATATTGCCCTTAGGCGAACTTCACACGGGCCATGAAGCACAGCCCAATATCAAGCTCACCAGCATGCAATTTCCCCACGAATGTGAGCCATTTTTATATCAAAACCGCCTTGCATCACTTCAGATCCTCTGCCACAGCTGACAACAATATGGGAAAAAAATTTTACAAGCTTATTTCAGATAATTGGGACATAAATTTCTGCAACAAACCTGCATGTGAAATTACTCGCAGGCTACATTCACACGGCGAGCGCGATATCGAGCTGAGAAACTGAACCTGATATCGCACTTGACAATGTTCGTTTTAAATAAATAAATAAAATAAATCTTGGTATTTGTATAGCGCTAACTTATTCCGCAGCGCTTTCAGGTAATAATTACTTATTACCCCCCACCAAGTTGGGTTCTCATTTTACCGACCTCGGAAGGATGGAAGGCTGAGTCAACCTTGAGCCGGCTACCTGACGCCTGCGGGGATCGAACTTGCAACCTTCAGGTCGTAGGCGAGAGCTTACACTCTGCGCCACACTTTTCACTTAAGAACGCATTGCTTCTGTGAAATTGTGATCCTCAGGGGCGTGTTTCATGCGCATTAGAGGATTGGGTTTCCCATTGATTTCATGCGCATGCGAGCGCCATGCGATGTGTTTTGAGGCCCCAGTGAAAACAATAGGCGAGGCATTCGGGGGGAACACCAAAAGATAGGACATGGTGAAATTTTCATCCTCGCTGTTGGGGAAAATATTGCTCACTTGAATAAGTCTGTACAAAAGAATGGCGCATGTTTTTAATACATATTTGGTCCGTGTTTTGCATACTGTAAATGGAGCTAATATAAATCTGTACTTTTCCCGGCCATGTTTTTATAACCCTGCATGCGCTACTTTTGTCCGTATTTGCACTCATTGCTATTATTTTCTACTGGGCAAATATGGATCAGTATTTCTCCAGTAGATAATTAAACCAATGACCACAAATGCGAAGGCAAATAAGGATCACGCAGCGCTAAAATACTGATGGAAAAAAAACAGATGGAGAGAAAAAGTATTTTAGACAGTTGTGTAAGGATCCACTTAAACACAACGATTCTCACTTAAAATTCGCTCAAAGCCGTCTTTTGAGCAGTAACTGTTGCGTCTAAATGCACGGACATTGTGCAGTTTTCATGCACGAGTCGTTCCTCGCTCAATTCTAGTTTTCTTGAGCGATGAACTCTTATCAGCGGTGCAGGCTGTTATCACAGTCATCAGCGCTGATAAGATTCTTACAGTCTGTGTCCTGCTGGTAGTTCACAGCGGAACGTGAGCTGTAATTGTGGAGAACAATACAGCTGTTTACTTATGCAGAACAGCTGTATTGTTCGTTGAGCAATAGTGGCAGTGTCCCGCTCCGCCTGCATAGCTCTTAAGTAGCTACTATAGACTATGCAAAGATGATCGCTCGAAACTGTCACTCAAACTATCGTTTGAGCGACTTTTGAGCGATTATCTGCCAGTGTAAATGGGGTCTAACTTTTCATCATACAATGGAACTTGTTGATGATATCTTATTGTACATATTATATATGTCTATAATGTTATTCTTCCGTGTATTTATTGCTATACTGTACGTTATGTTGTAACTTGGTCTAAAAACTGCAAATTTACCTGCATTGTATATTAAGAGGCAGATTAAAAAATTCTCGTATTACTTAGATAAATTCTTTAGGATTTGCCCTTGCGTGACTTATTCTCCGTACGTGATGGGATATTTGCATCCGTGTGCTGCCGGGCTGCGACATTTCCTTGAACAAATGACACCCAGTAGAGACTTTTTTTGTTATCCCCCACCCCTTTTATCCTTCTTTACAGCAAGTTATTTAAAACTTCATTTTGCTGCTTGAGTTGTGATGATTGTTGTTTGCTGCTACATTTATACAAACTACCATTTTCCAGCCACAGAAACAAATAAGAACAAAAGGTGACTTTAATCTTTGAAAGGCGGCACCTGTATTATTTGACATTCAGCAGGGCTTCAAAGCAGCATGTTACAATCCATTACTGCCACTTTTAGGTAGGGAGGGGTTAAAAATAATGGGCCCACAAAAAAGGGAAGCTTTTTTTTATTTCCTTTCCCCTCAAAACCTGCTATTACATAGTATTATAATCCACAGTGCCTCAGAAACCTCCTGACTGTTCTCCAGACATTCCAATTTAGTCATTCAGCCCATGCTGCCTATATTGTGCAGTCACCAGCTTGTATCAGACATCTTCACAGTCAGGGGCTCCGCAGGTTCTGCTGACTCCCGCGGTCATACATAGCCGCTAGTTCTAGCAAATACTCTTCTGTATGTCTCTGGGAATTTTTACACTGTGTGTGTCACATTTAATGCGGGTCTGTGCTGGAATATGCTACGACTACGCAACGCTTACTGGAGTTTCCAAGTAGTTAGGGACTCTGTTATCCTGTAAGAAAGTGTTTAGATGATCATTTATTTAATTGTATGTTATTTTCAGAATTGCTCCCTTTTTGAAAGCTTGAGTAATTCTGATACTAAGGCTGCAGGAAAATTATATCCCACTGCTTCCATGCAGGTACCAGAAGCAGAATGCCGGCACTTGTTATGGCAGACCGTATTCTGTGAATAAACCACTTTGAGAGGCCAAAGTGTTCTTCTTCGACGGAATCTGCCAGGCGTTTGCAGGATGAATGGAAGGAAATACCAGATAAAAAGTGTATTAGATGTTAGAAAGTATGCTGCAGAGAGTATCCGTGTCATTAGGGCCAAAGGACCCCTAAGTATTAACGTATGGAAATAAATATTACTTTTGATTCTTGTTCAGGTGTCCAATTACTTTTGGTAGGATGGTGTATAACATTAAGGCTGGGCTCACACAGGGCGGATTTTTTGTGGAAATTCCTCACGGCTGCAATTCCGCCTGCGGCTGCTATTCCTGGCTTTAGCCAGCCATGTGGACAAGATTTGTCAAATATGTCGTCCACACAGGGTGGACTATCCATCGCAGCAAAGCCGGCATTAGTCAGCGCTGTGGTATGGATTTTCTGGACGCAGCATGTCATTTTTTTTTTATTTTTAACCGTTGCGGCCTCGCTCCTCTCTATGGGAGAGCCGGCCACAACGGAAAAGCATGCCAAGTGCCGCGGGTTTTGAAGCTGCGCTTATCCCGCAGAAATGTCACGGTTTTTTGCTGCGGCAAAACCGCGAGATTTCCGCTGGGAATACGTCCCGTGTGACCCCAGCCTAACTGCTCCTGGGACATTTAGAAGCCTCTGGGTTTGTTTTATATTACACTCTAGTTTTCTGATATTGTACTAGTGTATAGTTTATATCGCTGCTATTATACTATGCTGTACTTCACTGTAGTTTTGATTCTCCAGTTTTGACTTCTGCAGCGGCTTTCTTATTACACATGTATGCTTTTAGCTTATTTACTGTTTGTCAATGCTGTGTATTATGCCGTTATATTCCATAGGACATTAGCGGTAGCTTATTTGTATTTATTATTATCGTTGACAGATGTTTTCAGAAAGCTCTGAGATCAGACAGAAATGTCACAATGTGACATTCATGGATCACCTTTGATGGGGTTGTAATACTATTTTTTTTTATGTATCCACACTTGTTTAAACAATTAAAGCGCAGGTATTTACCTCCCCCCCCCCCCCGCCCCTGTCAGTAATCAAGCAGTGTAGACCCATAGTCCTCCCAGTCTTTGTTTCGGAATGGCTACCAACTGATCGCTGCAGCCAATAAGAGGCTGCAGTGGTCAGGTGCCATTTTTCTGGCATCACCACTCAGATGCTGGAATCCATGATGCCATGGCACCTGACCGATGCTACTTCTGATTGGTTGCAGTGGGCAAGTGACTTCTGTTCCTAAACAAAGACCCTGAGGACCACAGGGCTGCAATGCTGGATCACTAGATTAGAGGATGGGCAGTACCATTGGCCTTATTGAGTTAACAGTTTTTAAATAATTGTTTCACACCGGGGCAACCCCTCACTTTGAGTGCTGGGTTCTTCATGGAAATTCTTTCCTCCTTCTATGGTATAATGATAGTTCACTGCTTTTCTCTTTTCAGGTTCATTTGACAAGGGAATTCGGTCTCAGTGACCCTCCAGTTTCAGGACAAAAGTCTATTCCGGGGCAGAGAATTACACTACCTGTTGTTCTTTTCTACCACCTGTCCAATCTACCGGTGATCACATGAGCAGCTCCGGCCAATCTGAGAGCAGCTATAGTGCATTAGTAGTCTAACATTACCAGTGCACTTTAGGGCATTAGGTCATCTGAAAACTGTGTCAACCCTCTTGGATGGCTGAAAACATGACCTGGAATCGGCAGATCAGAGAGACGGAAGAGAAGAACTACTGAAGGTTATAAACTGCCCTACCCCTCCAGTCCTGGGATGGAATTTTGTCCTAAAACCAGAGGGTCGTTTTAGATCTGAGTCCTGTAGCAGTTGCAGTCTCATGAACCCTAGTTGTAATATTACTAATTCTGACCTTCGTAGAAACCCACTTCATGCTGGAATCACACGTGCAAAGTCAGGACTGGATTAATGGGAGTGGAAAGAATAAAGCAAGGATTTCTACTTCGCCTTCCTGCTCTGGCTCAAAAACTGGATCAAAATTGCATTTCAGGCTGCATTAGAGCCATGTGCTTACAGCTATAACATGACAATGTTTCTCTGCACTACATTATGATAGCACAATAGTAATCTTTCTATGAATGTTCTTGCATTTCTGTCAAGAACTTGTGTAAGAAGAACCCATCTACTTTGAGGGAGGGGTACGGTAGAGTATCCATCAGAGATAACCCCTCTCAAAATTTGGCCACTGTGGCAAACAGCTGATTTTGCCGGTGAAGCCATGGTCAGCCAGGCATTTCTCTTCCAGCGTCCACTGCTGGAGAACTATAGTATTACATTGTGACTAGAGATGAGCGAGCATACTCGTTAAGGCGATTTACTGGAGGGAGCCCTTTTAGGGTATATGGACACCAGAAAGGAGGTCTCCTGCTTCGATGAGCCAATAAGGGGTGAAATTATGTATAAATCATGTTATTCATTCATCTGAATAGTCAAAATTAGAGATGAGCGAGCATACTCGTTAAGGCGATTTACTCGAGAGAGAGCATTGCCTTTTTCAAGTACCTGCTGGCTCGTCCCTGAAGATTCGGAGGGGCGGCGGAGGGAAGCCAGGTGGAGAGTGAGAGAGATCTCTCTCCCTCCCACCCCCCACCCCCCCGAATCTTAAGGGACGAGCCAGCAGGTACTTGAAAAAGGCGATGCTCTCTCGAGTAAATTGCCTTAACGAGTATGCTCGCTCATCTCTAATTTTGACTATTCAGATGAATGGATGACATGATTTATACATAATTTCACCCCTTTCTGGCTCATCGAGGCAGTTTCCAAGCTGGGGACCTCCTTCCTGGTGTCCATATACCCTAAAAGGGCAAACTTTGTCCATGAGAAAACACTTTTTAACCCCAACTTTTCTCGACACCACCTGTTATTCCAACCAAAAGTTACTTTAAGTGTAAGACCATATTTTTTAGTGGTGGGATTTTCTCTTTTTCATCAGAGAGAACTCCTAGTACTTGAATAATGCACATGTAATAGGTTAGGGATGATAAATACTGTAGACTATGGAGAGTTGGCCAGTTGTGTCCACTATATATACTCCGACTGATGTAGAGATTGAAGCTCCGTTCCGCACGTGCACTGAATTGCTCCGTTTGATCAGTTATTACAAGGGTTATTTATGCACAGTGGTAACACAACGCTTCTCACTTCTTCATTTGACACTAGAGGGCAGTGCTGATCCTCAGTTTTCGCTCTACACACGAATGTTCAGTAAAACTCTCCGACTTGTTCTATCATTGTTTTATTAAAATATATATGTGCATAAAATTTACAGAAAACATAGAGCAACATGTTCAGCTGAGCAGCCGGCAAGTGTTACTGTCATAGAGGAGATAGTCTAACTAGACTGGAGAAGCAGAGCCCTCCTGCATGCACTAGAAATGTCATCCCCATCAAAGTCAGGAGCCCAAGTTTGTCCTGTCAGGAGGTTTGTGTTCCTTGCCAGCCGCACTTCCAGCCAGCATGTGGGCTGAACATCTTTAGGGAGGAAGTAGGAGCAGGAATTAAAGAGTTACAGAGATTTACTTAACACAGGTCACATGAAGATCAGCCAACTTCTCCAAAGTAGTGGGAAAAACGAGAAGTGTAGACATTCACATATATTCAAAGCTTACCATATAGGTATGTACACTCATATGAAGAATTGCCGCAGTCAGATCTTCCCCTTTATTTACTATATTCTACAGCTTTGGGTTCAGTCGTTAGCACAATGTTATTGACCTATTTCATTCTCGTAGGGCAATTCTATAGGAAGTCAATTGACCTACCAGCATGGCTTTAAACATCTACATGTCTCGAATACGTGTGAGGCTTGGGACTATGTAGAAGTATATATGTATGGAGCTGTAGATAGTTAACATTTATACATGACCTTTTCTTAGTAAGAATTGTTCACTTTTTACCAATGACACCCTGGTTGGTTGTAGAACTATGACGTTTTAGGTCAGTGTGGCTGTGAAGAATCAAACATAGTTACTTCAAAATATAGTACAATGCCCCAAAAAGTTTATTATTAGTTGATACTTTGACAGTGAATTCAGCCTCATGGCATCTCTTTTGGTTCTTTGGGTTGTTGTTTGTTTGCTTTAAGTTGTTTTGGGGCTTTTCTAATCACCAGTGCCATAAATAAGTATATATAGATATACAGAATATCATACAGCCATGATGTAGGCAAATTGAATGTTAAATATTTGGATTACAGGTATACAGAGTTTTGTACAGACATGTTATAGCCATTACAAAATGTTGTATGTTCACTCTATAGGCTTACAGAACGTTGTATTGTTGAACTGTACACATACAGAGTCTTGTAAGATAGCACTGTGGGCCTGCAGAGTGTTGTGCGGAGGCTCTGTGGGCCTGAAGAGTGTTGTGCGGAGGCACTGTGGGCCTGAAGAGTGTTGTGCGGAGGCACTGTGGGCCTGCAGAGTGTTGTGCTGAGGCACTGTGGGCCTGCAGAGTGTTGTGCTGAGGCACTGTGGGCCTGCAGAGCGTTGCGCGGAGGCACTGTGGGCCTGCAGAGCGTTGCGCGGAGGCACTGTGGGCCTGCAGAGTGTTGTGCGGAGGCACTGTAGGCCTGCAGAGTGTTGTGCGGAGGCTCTGTGGGCCTGCAGAGTGTTGTGCGGAGGCTCTGTGGGCCTGAAGAGTGTTGTGCGGAGGCACTGTGGGCCTGAAGAGTGTTGTGCGGAGGAACTGTGGGCATGCAGAGTGTTGTGCGGAGGCACTGTGGGCCTGCAGAGTGTTGTGCTGAGGCACTGTGGGCCTGCAGAGCGTTGCGCGGAGGCACTGTGGGCCTGCAGAGTGTTGCGCGGAGGCACTGTGGGCCTGCAGAGTGTTGCGCGGAGGCACTGTGGGCCTGCAGAGTGTTGCGCGGAGGCACTGTGGGCCTGCAGAGTGTTGTGCGGAGGCACTGTAGGCCTGCAGAGTGTTGTGCGGAGGCTCTGTGGGCCTGCAGAGTGTTGTGCGGAGGCACTGTGGGCCTGAAGAGTGTTGTGCGGAGGCACTGTGGGCCTGAAGAGTGTTGTGCGGAGGAACTGTGGGCATGCAGAGTGTTGTGCGGAGGCACTGTGGGCCTGCAGAGTGTTGTGCTGAGGCACTGTGGGCCTGCAGAGCGTTGCGCGGAGGCACTGTGGGCCTGCAGAGCGTTGCGCGGAGGCACTGTGGGCCTGCAGAGTGTTGCGCGGAGGCACTGTGGGCCTGCAGAGTGTTGCGCGGAGGCACTGTGGGCCTGCAGAGTGTTGCGCGGAGGCACTGTGGGCCTGCAGAGTGTTGCGCGGAGGCACTGTGGGCCTGCAGAGTGTTGCGCGGAGGCACTGTGGGCCTGCAGAGTGTTGCGCGGAGGCACTGTGGGCCTGCAGAGTGTTGCGCGGAGGCACTGTGGGCCTGCAGAGTGTTGCGCGGAGGCACTGTGGGCCTGCAGAGTGTTGCGCGGAGGCACTGTGGGCCTGCAGAGTGTTGCGCGGAGGCACTGTGGGCCTGCAGAGTGTTGCGCGGAGGCACTGTGGGCCTGCAGAGTGTTGCGCGGAGGCACTGTGGGCCTGCAGAGTGTTGCGCGGAGGCACTGTGGGCCTGCAGAGTGTTGCGCGGAGGCACTGTGGGCCTGCAGAGTGTTGTGCGGAGGCACTGTGGGCCTGAAGAGTGTTGTGCGGAGGAACTGTGGGCATGCAGAGTGTTGTGCGGAGGCACTGTGGGCCTGCAGACTGTTGTGCGGAGGCACTGTGGGCCTGAAGAGTGTTGTGCGGAGGCACTGTGGGCCTGAGGAGTGTTGTGCGGAAGCACTGTGGGCCTGAGGAGTGTTGTGCGGAGGCACTGTGGGCCTGCGGAGTGTTGCGCCTCCGGAGGCACTGTGGGCCTGCGGAGTGTTGCGCCTCCGGAGGCACTGTGGGCCTGCGGAGTGTTGCGCCTCCGGAGGCACTGTGGGCCTGCGGAGTGTTGCGCCTCCGGAGGCACTGTGGGCCTGCGGAGTGTTGCGCCTCCGGAGGCACTGTGGGCCTGCGGAGTGTTGCGCCTCCGGAGGCACTGTGGGCCTGCGGAGTGTTGCGCCTCCGGAGGCACTGTGGGCCTGCGGAGTGTTGCGCCTCCGGAGGCACTGTGGGCCTGCGGAGTGTTGCGCCTCCGGAGGCACTGTGGGCCTGCGGAGTGTTGCGCCTCCGGAGGCACTGTGGGCCTGCGGAGTGTTGCGCCTCCGGAGGCACTGTGGGCCTGCGGAGTGTTGCGCCTCCGGAGGCACTGTGGGCCTGCGGAGTGTTGCGCCTCCGGAGGCACTGTGGGCCTGCGGAGTGTTGCGCCTCCGGAGGCACTGTGGGCCTGCGGAGTGTTGCGCCTCCGGAGGCACTGTGGGCCTTCGGAGTGTTGCGCCTCCGGAGGCACTGTGGGCCTGCGGAGTGTTGCGCCTCCGGAGGCACTGTGGGCCTGCGGAGTGTTGCGCCTCCGGAGGCACTGTGGGCCTGCGGAGTGTGGCGCGGCGGCCCTGTGGGCGCGCAGAGTGTGGCGCGGCGGCCCTGTGGGCGCGCAGAGTACACGGTAGTGCGTTTGGCTCAATGAATGTTGTAGTGCGGAAACTTTGTTTTAACACAGCAGGATAGATCCTTTTAATACATTATAAGCTTATATAGGAAGATCGCATCCAATGACACTCGTAACATTTTTGCAAGTTGCATTGACCTGTTAATTGTCTTAGTTGTGCAAACATGTATACAATAGAGTATCTCCAAAAGATGGAATCTTGGAGAAGAGCGCTCCTGACCCACAGTAGATATCTGGTGATGTATTTTCAAATCTTCTATAGTCTATATATATTCTACAGTATATATCTAAAACATGAATACAGTTCAAACCTACAGCCCTGACCACAAGTGTGCATTCAGACAGTACTAGAGAGGAAGCTGTTCGGAGATGAACAAGCAGTGCTTTGAGATGTGTAATTGGGATTTTTTTTTTTTTAAGTCGTGATTAAGACATTTATGCAAAACGGTAGATTGAAAGAGACAGGCTTTCAGCATAAAGTACCGTAATCTGTCAGGCCTGTACTTGATGCCCAGTGCAGTTGTGGCATGTTCAGCCTGGAAGATTTCATGGACCTTTTTCACTGCTGGAGAAGCAGGAAGGTATTCTTTAATCGAGTAGTACCAGTTCCACCAGCAAGGAAACGGTCAAGAGGAATTCTTAATTGTTTCAATGTGAAATTCCTCTTTGTTGTGCAGAGTCCTTGGCAGTGGACAAATTACACAGCTAATGGTACAATATTGAAAGCATTCAGTGTGATCCCAGTCTAAATGTGTACTACTTGAGAAAGCCTTTGGGGTAAGCCTGGATACCTCTGTGTTACTTCTACACACTAAATAGATTTAATTGGCAAATCTCAAAGAGCCATCCATCTGCAACCATAGGTATATTCTTCTACTTTCTTCCCAAGACCTCTGTCTGTGTATACCTTTATATTAGATGAACTTAAATTTTTTTTTTAACTCTTATTATATAGTTCTACTTTTGAGCGTACAGTTTGTTTTTTTTGCTTCGACTCGAAGACGGTTTAAGTCTCCGTCTAACCTTTTAGGCGCTGCCGATTCTAGTTAAATGACAGATCTATTACTGTTCTACCTTTTATCATTTCATAAGCAAATTACTGATTAATCAATAAGAGGCAGATTATGGTATATCCGCCGTTTCATCCTATGAAATGTTACGTAGCCGCTCCAACTGTCTACCAGCAATCAGATGCCAGCACAGTTATAATAGGTTTTCCTCCCCCTAGCAGTTTATTGCTCTTAGCTATCAAAAGTTAATTTCAAATCCCGATATAGTTGCATTAATTTTCGAGACGTTTTCTGGGTGTAGAACAGAAAAGAATAACATGAACTTTACACCACGGCTCTGTAGCTAATCGTTTTTTTCCTCCAGCTAAAGGGAATAGTACTAATGTCAGTGGACACAACATCTGTTTGCAAGGATGAGAGGAGGGGGAGTTATGGAAAGTTGGAATATTTTATTCTTTGAAATGGCAAATTTGCCCAGGAATAGGAGAAGGTCGCTTCATGCAGCATAAAGAATAATTGGACGTTTTTTTTTTCTTATTAGGGAGACTGTAAATTTGTAATTATATAGTATATTTACTGCATGGTAATACTGCAGACTACTTATTAGGTATAAATTCCCATCACTGCTAGCAAATAATAATAATTATATTTTTTAAGATGGGAAATAGAAACTCTGTTTTGTATACATCTGTTATAAGTTGGTGCTTGCTAGAAATAGAATTGATCTGGGGTGGATACTAACTGTATAAGCAAGCCAGTGGTCATCATAGGGGCAGAAGGGTTAATAAAGTATCTCCTACAGCTGGCCTGCCTATAATTAACCCTCCATTCCAGGTTGCCTATAGCAATTCGGTTATTTTCTCTGTCTTCTCTGTATTGTCAGTGGGTGCAGTTAGGTTTCCTCTAGCAGTAAGCATGAAGTAAAGCCCTTTCAGGTGCCAGCGGTTGTTTAGTGGAGCATTAAAGAAAGCGAATAATGAAGTAATTACTTTGTTGTAAAGTTTTATCTTGTGGTATAAAGTTTTGTAATTTTTTTAAAGTATTTTTGGGCAGTAGATACCGTAATTATAATAAAAAAAATATATATAAAAAAGGCACAAGGCTCGTTTCCATCTCAGAAATTACTTTTACCACTTTTGTGAATTAGATTTTATTATCTAAAAGTTGCCTAATTTTGTCCAGATTTATCGCAACATTCTCACTGCAGATATAGTCAGGGAAGACAGTCATCATTTTGTGTATTTACATGCAGGAAATGGAACGCAAAGCTTTTTTTCTAGTTGTAATTTTTCCCACTTTATGACGATTAACGATTTTTTTTCATTCGCTCTAATATATTAAGCCTCTTGTAATTGACTCGACTTGGGTAATGACTTCAACTTCTTAATATGTCACTTTGTCACAGCCCGTATTTTTCGAATAAAGATTCTGACAGTAAAATTGAACTATTCGTGTGATTATAAAATCATCTAGGCAGGGATTATATTTATTGGGGGTCTATTTGTGCCTCTTTGTGTTTATAGAAGCAATATGTTTCACTTTAACTGTAAGGACTGCTTAGAAGTGAAGTTGGTTTTATTCTGGAAATATCAGAATTTATTCTGGAAGTTCTACAGTTTTCTCTTCTTTTTTTCAGTATTGGTTTAAAATTAGAAGGCTTGATAAGTTTAATGAAAGAATTAACTTAGGTGTTTTTTACTTGGTTTAGAATTGTCTATTTTTCGGATTTCGGTGTATATATATTTTTAATTAAACATTAGAAATGATCTCCTTGTATGGCTATTAACTTGCTAAATGTTTTTGGACATTTTTTCATTTTTTTCATAGTTTGAAAAAAAATTCTCTAAACCTATTTTGGGGAGGTTTTGAGCACCCAGTTAAACCCCCCTTAAACCAATGGTGGCAATTATTTTATAGAAGTGCCTAGCATTACAAGAATTACAGAGTCGTGGAGTTTAAATACTGATAAACATTGTTTCCAGACTAAATCAACGGTTTTGGGGTTTATTTTGCCCCCAAGATGCTGTCCTGTTGATATTTGGGCAAACCTAGTTTCCAGTCATTTCGACAAAGGAAGACCCTTTAAGATAACTAATGTGTAGTCTTAAGTTCTTCCTGTGGTCACTCATAACTCTGCCGAAGTTATTAACCATTTCCGCCCAGCTTGAGATAAAGCAGTGGTAAACTAAATTCCTGGAGTACTCTACGGTCTCTGGTATCTTTTACACTGCTGTCAGTTCTTCTATTTTATCACCGGGCTAGGAAAAAATAAATAAATGGCGTGTGAGTTGATTTCCAGTGTTTGAGAGTAATCGTACACACACGGCTTGTAGCAAGTGATCTATCAGCCTCCTGCTATAGGACGTGTGTGGTGATCCTCACATCTGCCTGCCATGAACTGTGATCTTTGGACTTCTCAGAACTCCTTTGGGTAATTTCTTAGATAGTGTTTCCACTATGTTCTCTAAAAGATGACACCGAGGGCAGCTTTAAAGTATGTGAACAATAATATTGAGATTCCTCATTAGTGATGAGACCAGTATTACACTTTAGAATCTGTGAACCCTGAAGACTGTGAGCGAGCACTAAATGTGCAGTATGCTGACTACTTGTCTCCCCTTCTTGCAATGTGCAGGTTCTTCTTGCAAATTGAGATTATGAAGTGCAGAGACAGGTTTCTTGGGTATCTTATTTGCTTTTTTGTCCAATTGTAGGCTGGTACATCTGGATGTTTAGTTCTAGTTTATTGTTGTAGACCTCCTGGAGTTGGTGAAATGAAGGCATACTGGCATATAAACTTCCATAACTGGCACATTGTTAGTTTTTAGTGTGTGTGTGTGTGTGTGTATATGTATGTGTGTATGTGTATATGTGTGTGTATATGTATATATATATATGTATATATATATATATATATGTGTGTGTGTGTGTATATATATATATATGTATATATATATATATATATAATATAGTGTGTGTATGTGTGTGTATATATGTATATGTATGTATATATATATAATGAAATTCAGAAAAATCGCACCTTTAACTTTTTTGGCCGGTACTACTTGATTTCTGCACTTTTTCTGCGTAATATATACACTTTTAAGATTTTTCATAGTCGTACGAGCATACCCAGTATTATGTCACTCAAAATTAGAGCTAAGTTGTATGACCGTAATATTGTACCCACATAAAACATCCAGGTCCTTGTTCTGTCCAGTTTCTTATGAAAATCAGGGATAATGGAAAATTCTACATGACAACTCGATAAGGTATAAAGCGCACTGACATAGAAAGAACTAAATGCACTAAATTTTAAACCGTTTCCCTTTTTTTTCAATTTTTTATTCCAGGACCTGATATGTAAATATATTTTCGCAAAAAGTACGAAATTTCATTTTTTTTCTAAATCCACCTCTGAGCTGTCATGGAGAATGAATTTGCATTGATGCTTTATTGATCTTAATACTAATATTAAAAGTGTGACATTTTCTTAGACACTTTTCTGCATATCTGCCATTCCGAATATGGTCGTCCTCCATGTAGCTATCGTGTGTCATGTGTGATAATATAGTGTGTAAAATCACCAATGACATGCCTGCAGATATCCGGTTAGCTGAGTGTTCTCAGTTAATCCCTCAGTATGGCCGGCTCCGGTGTCTCTGAGTAACAGGTACACTTTAATTTACATCATGCTGTAATTTAGCTGGTCCTAATTCGGGATTTATCTGTGGAAGCCGGTGGAGTGTAGAACCGCCACAAATGTGTTTTGCTGCATTTGAATCCAAAATTGTCTGCCTTTGTGTCTGAACCAGAAGTTTGATTGCCGTATCACACTGGAATTAAGAGCAGCTAAAAATACACAAGCATTTGTATCTCATTTACTGGAAATGTCTGCAGGCTTTTTCTGACACTGCAGTTTCTATTCATTGGATAAGTCACTAACATTTGGGAGCGTTCATAGAACAAGTTATAAGCACAAAAAAGCAGAATTCTCTCCAGCCTGTCACCATATAGAAAGAAACGCACTGAAATCTGGTGAAAGGTAGACAGGATTCCAGGCATTCTTGTTAAATGCTTCAGAGTGTTATTACTGTATTCACAGCGGGACGCGACAACATTTCCCCGTCTGGAATTTTATAAACAGTTGTCACATAGTGTGTGTATATCGCTATATTATCTACTTGGTGACACTGAGTAATCCCTCACCTCTATCCAGGTGTTTGCTATCATCATACTGCTCATTTTTATTTTTTTGATATTCGCATTACAGTGGAGTCTATGACTGCAATGACAAGCCTATTATATATGCATGGGTCAGAGTGGTAATCTGTTTTATTTACTGACAGTGAAGACGTCTTTATAGTTGTAAATGCCCTCATTAATAGGAGTGATATCATATAGTATGATCACCGATGCTTAAAATCAAGTATGATTCATAAAATATGTAATGGGATGCCGAAAAAGGTGTAAGGGGGTTACCTTTTCACTCAATGGGCCAATAAGAGGGTAAGACTATAGGAGATAGATATACATGTATTCACCTTTTTAAGCACAAAGAACTAACCTGATGGTCTTGTTAAAACTGGCACACGGGATATGTATTGTATTTATCAAATACCTGCGCCATTTTTTAAAAGTAACATGTTTTTTTAAAAATATTTTGGCTTCCATTGAGGCATTGACAAGTCAGCGGCAGTGAAATGGCTTATCAGTCACAACAATGTGACAAATGTATCAATTTTTATAGAATTATGGCAAAATTAATATAGGGAAGGTCAAACTCTGACCCCAATCACGCGATCCTTTAAAACAGTGTTTCTCAACCCCAGTGCTCAAGTACCCCCAACTAGACATTACTTGAGGATATCCCATAGGGAGAAAATTTATAGTAATTCCTGATGCAATGACAATAATTAAATCTTAAAGAAAATCCTGAAAATGTGACTTATGGGTATTCAACGACCAGGCGTATCCCAGATATTGTAGTTTTACCAGCCCTCAAAATGATTCCTGATAAATCTCCCAATTGCATCTACACATCACGGGTTGTATGTTCAGACACTGTCTAGCCCAAAGTACCAAGATATGCAGAAAAAAAAGAGTATTCTACGTTTTAGGAAAGATGTAAAGTTCTCCATGTGTTTTTCATCGTTCACTTTCCCACACCACATGTCGGCTGTAAAGCTCTGGTCACAGGAGCAACATGGTCTCCGTAGGTGGCACTATTCTTGCTGTCAAAAATATTGGGATAAGAGACAGAAAGAGAGCGTGAAGAGAGCCTTAGCTAATACAAGCTCTCCCATGGTGTTGGGATACAATTGTGGGTTTTAAATGAAGGTTTAGTTATTTTTATCGTTTTGCTTGGATATGTGAGGATATTCTAGTTGATCATGCCAACTAAGAGAAAACTTTGCAAAAGTATTGTCTTGTCAAAAACTTTTAATATTACAGTAACTAGTTTGCAGCCTACAGCTTTAGGTAAGTGAATGTGTTGTTAGTAGAGGGCTGTAATTATGCTCTAAAGCGTCACATAGAACTAAAAACAAATATATTTTTTGGACATCTGGTACTTAATTAATTGTTCAGTTCACACCTTTTAGGAAAATGTTATAAATCAGTTTTTTTGGACATTTTTTTGTATATTCACATGGATTAAAGAGATTTGATTAGGTGTACCACCCTGCAACTTTTACTAAATGCTAATTCTATTTTATTTTTAGGCTTTTCATAACTGTAAATGTTGCTGCATTATTGACCATCCATCATTTCCATTAAAATTCATAGACTCATATGTAAAGATTATAATTTGTTACTCGCCACCTTGTTGGGTTTATGTAGATTTTTGCAGAAAAGCAAACATGCCCCCATACTGTTGCACCATGGCATTTCATCGATACAAAGGTTCTGCAATTCAGTTATACTGTCATAGTTCTCCAAGCCTAAGAAACAAAGATCAACATGAGCTCCACTTTGTAGTGTAGTATAAGTAGGCGTACGGTCCCTGGGAGAACATCTTAGAAGGAATAGAGTTGCAGGATTTGCTTTATTTTTTAGTCTTAGATATGTAATAATAATCTTTATTTGTATAGCGCCAACTTATTCCGCAGCGCTTGTATGTGCATTCTTGTTACTTGACCAGCCAATTTCAAGTACACATAGAAAGAACTAGTGCTATCACTGTATATGATGTGTGGACCACAAAACCCTTTACAGTTGTTATGGGTGCGAGGTAAAGTTTTCCCTTGTTATTGTCTGTCACAAGTTAAACTCCTCTTCCTTGAATAGTTTTGTATAGGCAAAACAGTTGGCATGCAAACTTGGCATGCAGTTACATCTCAGGCAGATATGCAAATCATTACAGTTGTGGCGTGATTAGATGAATGGTCTTGCCACTTGAGGCTGTAAAAGTGATTCCACCCTTGACCTATAAAAAGGCTCTCGGAGACTATTTGTGTGGAGTGGACCTCTTGTGTAGAGCTTTCTGGCCACTAGACATGCTTCTGTGAAGAGATTTTACCCAGTTAACAGAGTTTGAAAGAGGGCGCATTATTGCAATACAAGAAGCTGGATGGTTGTATTGAAGAATTACATGCCATCTGTGCCATTCTGACCAGATTGTTAAAAGGTGTTGGGACCAGTGGATGTGTGAGAGCGTGCACACAAGGCAACTGGGCTCAGGAAGCCCTCAACAGACCTCCAATAGAGAGAATTGTCTGATTGACCAACAAGCATGAGTCTCCAAGTGTTTCATTGTCTGCCATCCAGAGACAGGTTGCACCATTGTTACACCCCTGTGTCTGTCGGAACCATTTCCAGGTGCTTGGCTGAAGGACATTTGGTCTCACAGTGCCCATTATGTGTACAGCCTTTCCCACACCCACTGTCACTTCTATTTGCAGTGGTGTAGTGAATGACTAAACTGGACTGCCACAAAGTGGAACTGGGTTGTCTTCAGAGATGAATCCAGGTTTCGTTTGGGCACTGACGAATCTGTATGCCTCCATGCCCACTCGTATCACATCTTACATCCAAACTAGAGGCGGTACAACAGGGTACTAGAGCCTCTATGCCCACCCATATCACATCTTGTATCCAAACTAGAAGTGGTACAACAGGGTACTAGAGCCTCCATGCCCACCCGTATCACATCTGGCATCTAAACTAGAGGCGGTACAACAGAGTTCTAGTGCCTCTATGCCCATTCATATCACATCTTGTATCCAAACTAGAGGTGGTACAATAGGGTTTCTAGAGCCTCCATGCCCACCTGTATCACATCTTGTATCCAAGTTCGTGGCGGTACAACAGGGTACTAGAGCCTCCATGCCCACCCGTATCACATCTTGTATCCAAGCTAGCGGCGGTACAACAGGGTACTGAAACCTCCATGCCTGCCCGTATCACATCTTGCATCCAAGGTGGAGGTGGCCCAAGAAGGGTACGAGGTACATCATAAATTGGTCACCATTTTTTCTTCATATGTGTAATTATTTGTGATTATTGAATTGTGTGTCATTTATTTTTTTATAATACTTGTATGTTTTTCTACTGCTGTCATTTTAAATAGCTACAAAAAAACTACAAACAAATACAATAAAAGCATGTTGCTCTACTGTAACTTGGGACAGGAATTCAAAACACAAAAAGACCCAGAAAGTTTCTTTTGACAGCGTTTATCCCTTACAATTGCTTGTTTTGTGGCTTTTCCTTCCTCTGCACTGACAAAGGTTTCAAGAACTGAGGTTGAATCTTCAAAGTGCAGGAAAGTGAATGTTGGTTTATCCTGTTGAGACAGTGGAAATCCAGCTGGCTCTGTTTAAATAACCTTGCTGTAAAGCTTCATATCCATGTGATATGTGCAGAGAACAACCCTGGTACCTTCCCTTGTCATCTTTGCTCATCACTTGGCTTTGTGTTGGTGTTAAACATGGCTCGGAGTTTTGCTGACCTGAAAATTCTCAGTCCAATTTAGTTGTTGAGCGAAAGAAGATTGATGTTCATGTTAGTGGTTTGAGCCTTACCTACGGATGTTATGTACCCTGGAAGTCCGATTATCTATGCCTACTTTGCTTCAGGCCAAGTAAATAATGTGATATTGCAGAACAGTATCAGGTTTGATAGACATGGAAAGAAGATGCTGGGATATTGATATGTGGATCACCTGAAATGCAGAAGAAACACTAAACCCAATTGTAGGGGCTGTAAGCTTGTAAAGTCCAGATAATGCCAATAACTTTTCTTTCTAGAGCCTAATGTCTACTAATAATAAAGAAGTGCCTCCTAAACTAACCTTTCCATGATGGTTTATTGATGTGTGGGGTTATCCTAGTACATTGTGTATGTATCTGTGTTTATATAGAGCTTCATTTGTCATTTACCTGTTTCTTCTGTGCACCATGATACTCTGTCATTTGGGATAAGATAGCTCTATAGCTTTACCTACCAGAAAAACCCAGAGCGCACAATGACCAACTGTTTTGCATTGCACTGTCAGCAATACTACATTGTCATGCATGTACACCATATTAATATACATCCTCCTTTTGTAAATGGGAAAAAAAAAATCACACCATGTGTTGCAATATGAGGGTGGGGACTGCGCAGACCGTAAACACTTTAGGGATGCCATTTTCAAATGGTTTACACTGATGTCTGAAAAGTGAATTAGCACTTCCACTCAGGTTAGCTTTCCTGTCAATTGTCTCCAGTAAGAAAGTCATTCTTAGACATGTTGACAGCTCACGCCATTGGAAATAAACTTGGGGACCCTCACTTATGGAGTGGATTGCGGAGATGGACCATTCAATGAGAATGGAATCCGTCACATCACATTCGAAGCTGGAGGCTCACATCAGACTCGATAACGCTATATTGATCTGGCAATGCTGGATGACATTAAGCAGAATCTTAGGTTAATATTTGACTCTCTAGCTAATATTTCACTGGACGGTATGGATAACTTTACTCTCACCCCCTACTTTATCTTTCTCTCTTTCTACTTTGTTTCTCTACTCCACCTTCTCTTCTTTCTCTCTCCTTTGTCTTTCTTTCCTCTTTTTTATGTGTTTGAAGTGTGTCCATTAACAGGTATGTTGTAATCACTATGCTTCATTGTAATACTAAAGTTTGTATGTTGGCCATAGACATTTTTGTTATGTGGTGACTAGGGATGAGCGAGCATACTCGCTAAAGCACTACTCGCTCGAGTAATGTGCTTTAGCCGAGTATCTCCCTGCTCGTCCCTGAAGATTCGGGAGCCGCCGCAGCTGACAGGTGAGTTGCGGCGGGGAGCGGGGGGAAGCAGGCGGGAGAGAGGGAGAGAGAGATCTCCCCTCCGTTCCTTCCCGCTCTCCCCCGCAGCTCCCCGCCCCGCGGCGGCCCCCGAATCTTTAGGGACGAGCAGGGAGATACTCGGCTTAGGCACATTACTCGAGCGAGTAGTGCTTTAGCGAGTATACTCGCTCATCCCTAGTGGTGACTTATCTCTTTCACTTGCTATTCTCTATTGAACTAGTGAACTGTACCCCACATGGGCTAGTAGATATTTTTACAATTCTCTTGAATCAATAAAATTTGAGTATGAAAAAAGTGGATAATTAGCATTGCTATATCTGGTGGGGGTACTAGGCTACTCTCACACATACCATCGGTAAAACACTTCGATATCGATCGTGGCACTTTGCTGTGAATTTACTTTTGTTTTTAGATGTTTTCGACTTTGATGGGTGATGAGGTGCACTAAACATAAAGAAAAAGAGCAGACAGCTCTTGAAAATCGGGGTGCTGGAAGGTGCCGTCCAGCGCCGCGATCAAGCACATGTCTGTGAGGCCCCATTGAAAATAATATAAGCGTTACACTTGAATGCCGCGGTAATTGCGGTAAACTTTACACTTAGATCTGGATTTATAGGGACTCTGTCAGCTCCTATGAGCCTCATAAGTAAAGAAAGAGTCACATAAAAGCTAACACGCTGATTATGTATTATACCTTCCCCGCCTTTCCCTTGCTGTGTGCCTAAGATGGGTAAATGAATATCAGTAAACATTCTTATTTAAATGGATGCAGTAAGAAAAATGCTCTAGAAAATAATAGCTTACAACAAATAAAAGTCAAGTGAGCTGGTAGAGTATGTAAAGAAAATTAGTGGTTTTTGGGGTTTATCTAGCCTGGAAGAGGGGGTCCAGAGAAGCAAGTATCTGTTTATCTTTGACAGAGAGGTATCAAATCATATAGATGACCTACATGTGGATGAAAAGGTAGAGACCGTCCAGTTTTGCCATGTGATGGCATACAACTCAGAGAGAACCTTTGTTTCTTCTACCAGTTCCTCCATGTACTGTAGGTGGTACATTTCCTTAAAGTGGTTATACAAAAATCAAAACATATTCCCTACCCATAGGTTAGGGGATAACTTTATGATTAGTAGAAGTCTCACCCCTGATATCCCCACCGATTTCAAGAACAAAAGTCCTGGATCCCCCTTCCTTCTCATTGCAAGCTTACTGCATCCTCCACAGCAGTGATTCCCAACCGGGGTGCCGCAAGAGGCTGCCAGGGGTGCCGTGGCTCTCAGGCTGGAAATCACGTCACTGGAAGCTAGGAGTGTGATAGCTGTCACCAGTAGTGAACACCCCTGTCACGCCCCTAGCTTTGCATTGGCGGGGCTGCAGGGAGGAAGGCGGTAGTGCAGAAGGGAGGCCGGGGGCGGTGGGGACACTCCCGCTGGCTCTTCAGCGAAGAAATCAGAAAGCCAATCCCCCCTCCAACCAGGACAGTGCAAGTGGGGTTGCCGGTGCCGAAGAAAGAAGGCCGCCAGGGCACTAGTGTCACAGCAGCTGGCAACAGGATCGAACATGCTCGTTCAGAGCAATTAGTCGATCGAGCATCGCTTTTTTCGAGTAACTGCCTAATTGGGCAAAAAGATTCAGGAGGCGCCGGGGGTGAGCGGGGGGGTTGCGGTGGGGGGGAAAGAGAGAGCGCTCCCCCCTGTTCCCCCTTGCTAACCCCCACTCCACCCCGCCGCCCCCCGAATCTTTTCGCCCAAGTAGGCAGTTACTCGAAAAAAGCGATGCTCGATCGCTCATCTCTAGTAATGTTGTTTCTTGTGCTTTGTACATGATAGGAAATGTGTGATATAAGAGGAATGCTTTAGTCCAATCAGAAAGTAAGAAAGACCGGTTCACCTCTTCTTTATTAAATAGTTTTATGTAGTTCACTTGAGGAAAATAGAGAATATGGAATTCTTGAATTTTATTCAAAGTAATCTAAAACCCAGCAGGATTTTTAAGGCAGCTGAGAAGGCGCAAAATCGTAAAGGGACACATAAGTGACTTTTATTTTTTATTGTTTCCCTTCTTCCACAGCCTTCCCTAGATCTAGCCTGCAGCTGTGGTTTCTTTTACCTTATCCACTTTTGTTCTTTTCTTTGGCATCTTTATAATTTCATATATCCTGGTAGTCCCATAATGAAAATAGGAGGTTTTTATTTAAAGGGGTTATCCCACCCAAATCCACGGGATAGGCAAATAAATAATTGCTCTCTGAGAGTTAAACTGCTGGAACGCCTTTACAATCATGAGAGCAGTGCAGCCTGGGTGAATAGAGCAGTGGAGTGCATGCATGACTATTGTTACATTCATTTCTATGGGGCTCCTTGAGATGGCTTGAAGGAGCACTAGGCTGTTTTTCTAGACAGTGAATGGAGCGATGATCACACATGTGCACTGCTCAGGTGAATTGGGGTACACCATTTTCATAATTGCAGGGGGTCCCAGCAGATGAATTGTCATCAATCATTTATACCTATTCTATGGGTAGGTAATAATTTTGCAGGACAACTCCTTCTAACAACTTTTTTTTTCCCATTTGAAGCCTCCTATACATTACTTTCTTGTACTAATATTGTAACCGTTTCAGCGGTTTACCAATCTATTGCACTGATATAGGAAGTGGTGCATGCCCTGTTAAGGAATATGGTTCGGATTTTACCCTTTCCAATCCAATGTCTGACATCTTCCTACATTCCCATTGAGGCTTGTATATCTCCAATGTCAGAAAACGTCCAACAGGGTATTCTTACCGTCTATTGCCAGCCACTCCGCTGTAGGAGGCTCTCCGGCGCACACACACTGGCTTTAGCCAGCAGATAGCATCGTTGTATTACAGCAAAAAGTGAAAGCCTATTAGGAAACTCTGCATCCAAAATTGGATTGGAAAGGGTTAAAACACAACATTTTCATAAGCTTCAAAACTATAGCGTCTGACTTTTTACCTACTACCATTAGATGGTATAAAAGGATTTTGAAAGCTGCACGGCATGTTTAAATCTACAAGATAATTGTTTCATTATTTGCATTATATGTGGGGATGATACATTGTTAACCCCAATTCCAAAAAAGTTGGGACGTTGTGCAAAATGTAAATAAATGTAATGAAAAGAAGAATTCAGTGATTTGAAAATCTGATATAACTACATTTAATTCAGAAGAGAGCATAGATCACATATTGGAAATAGACTGAGACATTTTTTCTATTTCATTATAAAAAATTTTTTGAGCTAATTTAGAAATTGATGGCAACAAAACATCTCCCGAATTGGGCCAGGGCCATGTCTACCATTGTGTAGCATCTCGTCTTCTTTTTACAACAGTCTGTAAACGTCTGGGAAGTGTGGAGACCAATTACTGATGTGATGGATACATAATGCGGTTTAGCATTGTCTTGCGGAAATATGCAAGGTCTTCCCTGAAAGAGACATTGTCTGGATGGGAGCATGATTTGTTTTAAAACCTCTATATACCTAGTGGTAAGCATTGATAGCGCCTTTCAAGATGTGTAAGCTGCCCATGCCATAGGCACTAATGTTAACCCCATACCATTAGAGATGCAGGCTTTTGAACTGTGTGCTGATAACAAGCTGGATGGTCCCTCTGCTCCTGAGTCCTCAGAACAAGTCATTCGTGGATTCCAAAAAGATTTCAAATTTGGATTCATCTGACCAATGCCAGCAACCCCTGCAGTGATTTTTCAGGGAAGGGCTTTAAATATAAGCTCTTACCTGAAAATCATTCCTATCTGGTGTAAAAAATAAATACTCACCTCTTTGCCGCTGCCAGGTCTCAGGCGCGTCTAGCCGCTCGGGTCCCGTCACTGTAATGAAGTTCTTTCAGCAAGCGGGTATCCCCACCTGCTGAAAGGGCTGTATCTGATTGGCTGAGCGCTCAGTCAATCACAGGCAGCACTCAGCCATTCATTGAATGACAGCTGAGCGCTGCCTGTGATTAGTCACAACGTTCAGCAATCACAGGCAGCGCTCAGCCATTCATTGAGCGCTGAGCCAATCAGACGCAGGCTCTTTCAGCAGGCGGGATACTTGGAACACACTTGGAATTTATAGGGCTTGTCCAGGGCAGAACCATTTTCCAAAAGCTGCTTACCATAAAACAAATCATGTTCGCCTCACATTATCCTGTCCTGTTCCTGTCCAGTCCCTTTCTGCTCTCCTTTCATGCTGCAGCAGTGATGATGTTCGGAAGCAGGGACATGTAAGCACTGCATTTCTACACCACCTGAAGTGAGATGCTGATTGTCTGCAATGGTCACATGTTGGTGTTGATGATCTCATCAGAGCAGCAGGAAACTGAGCAGGAGGGACTGGTAATCATGTAAGGTGAGTGTGACTTCCTTTGTGAAACCCGGTGAACAGTTTTCCAAAAATTGTTTTTCCCTAACACAGTTAAAGGGATATTGTGGGCTTTTACAACTGATTACCTATTTTCAATAGTTTATTGTTGGGGATCCCCACTAATGAGCAGATTCTCTAGGCCACTATCAATGCAGCAGAGCCAGAAGTTTGCATCGGTGGTCAGTCCTGTAAGTGTTATAGATGGCTTTACTCCCATTGGACGTTGCAGTAAAAGCTGGGGGTATAATAGAAAGCATTACTCCCATTGATGTGAATGGGAGCCAAGCCTTTTTATTACACTTTAGGCTCTGATCACCAATGCACTGACACTGAGCCAGAGGATCAACTGATTGTTGGGGATCTCAAGCAGTAGACCGCCACCGATCAACTAGTGATGACTTATTCTCAGGGTAGGTCATCAATACTGAATGCCTGGAATGCTCCTTAAGGTGTTCCCTTCATTTCTATTTATGATGATTTGTTGAATGATTGGTTCATGGAGTTGACCCAGAGAGGGCACTGAGCAGGTTGTGTACTCTAATGACCTCTTTTAGAGCTGTATCTACGCCAGTATTAATGTTCTATCTACTCTTGTAATTTTAAAGGATTTCATGTTTGTATCTTATCTGTGCAGAAGTCTTTCAGCTGCAGGAAGTCATTGGCTGAACTTCCTGTGGATAACAATTATCAAATCACACACATGTCATTCAGTCTTATAGGCAGAGACATTGATAACATTGTGTAAAAGTTTTACTGCATAGGAAACCCGTTAACAGGCTGTTAACTCTCCTGCTCAAATAAGAAGAAAATAACTTTGTAACTTGACAGCAAAACCTTCATTATCCCCGGGAGTCCGTCTGTCAGTCTTTGCTGCTTCATTTCATTTTACTTGATGCCTCCTCAAAGCCTTTGGCAAAGAAAGGTTTTTATTCAATGCCCAGAGTTTTATGAATTTCTACGTCCATTGATTGTTTGCAATGAAAATAATTCTGGGATGATAAACCTTTCACATTATTTATCCTGCACTTTATTTTTTCATTATTTCCTAATGTTTTCAGTATCTCAACTAAAATAATATTGTGAACTCACATATAGGTATAGCTTCTATATATAACAGCATCCCCATCTAAGCAAAAAGGGACCCTTACAAATAGTTGCATTATTTGGGCGGCAATGGGGGTCCGACTCCTGTCAATCAGACTGCAGTCTCTACTTTGGCCTACGGTGTCACGTGGCCTTTTTGCAGATATGGTCCCTTTTAAGTAAATCTACGGTGATGTGTCTGGCATACAATGAAGAAGCCCATTCAAACAACCGATTAGCAGGGATGCTCGGAGTGAGACTCCCCATCTATTTGTACAATAGGTCCTCAATATTTAAGTCCTGGAAAATGCCTATAAAGATGAGTTTGATGGCCTATCACTAGATAGCGGTTCAACCTCCGGGACCTTGATGATCAGCACGATGAAGAGCACAGGAGTTCCTGCCAGTGCTGTTTCCCCTATGTACGCGGTTTACATATGCTTAGCTTCTTGTCCGTTCCGCCTGTTATGCCCAGCACTTAAACTCAACCTTTTTAATGGAGCACTGCAACACATTGATTGTGTTTATGGGCGATGCTCATGGGCGAGTTTGAATAAGACCCCCACTAATTACGCATTAATGGCTAGGTTTAGGGCCTCTCTGATCTTGCCCCAAAGAACCACTTGAGAAGTCAATCCCGCACACCAACCAGCATATATTTCTCGTTCCTCTTATACGAATGAGATGGTTAACATCAGAGTTTCCATCTATCCTTTTGATTGGTTTTCTGGTTTGAACAAAGGAAAAGGTTTGCATGTTTCTGATATGTCTTTGTTTCAATCACCCCCGCAATTAAAGCTCTCTGCTAATTATTTGTGTATCAGATCATAATTACATCCCATGCAGACCTAGTTTTACAGATTGATGTGAATGAAGCCAATGTATGTTTGGCGGATCTGATACAAATGGATTTGAATTGTGCATTCCGTGATTGCTATCTGTGAGGAAGATCTGTGGTAAAACGCAACCATTGAAAGGCATCTACTTTTCAATTTTCTACCATAATCGCGAGCATGAATTACACATTCCGCGAGCGGAAGAAAAATGGCAGCACGCTCTGTTTTTCCGTGTAGACGAAGTCAATGGATGTGAGTGTCCCACAGCCCATACCCAATTAACATTATGTATGAGCAGCAGAATCCCTCAGAACCAGCATAGAAAAGCCTCAAGTCTTTCTAGAGCAAGAAATGTACTATTTTCTGCTATAATTTCCCAGTTTGTGATCTTTTTTCCATGTGGAGGATATGCAGTGCATACGCTTTTATCCATGGGGAAAACTACACGCATCCGCTATCTTTAGCAATCATTCGCAATTGCCTTCTCCGATTGATCACAGGTGCGGAATCTGACCTGTTCGTGTGACCCGGCCTACCCTCTGCAAACTAAACGCCTCTTTCTTCTGCCTTCATAGTTTGCTACTATGCAACCGTATAGATGCAATGAAACCTTCAGTCCAGACTGTTAACCGCATGGAGGACTGCTTAGATCTAATACTGTACCGAACTCTCAGCTGTAAGAACTAAAAGGTTTACATGGGTTTTCAGTCTCTGGAGGCAATGGATAATTTACATTCACTGACAAAAAGTAAAGATGTTCATTAAGTAAAAGCAAGGAGAAGGTTGGTTGCTAGGGATGAGCGAGTATACTCGCTAAGGCACTACTCGCTCGAGTGATGTGCTTTAGCCGAGTATCTCCCTGCTCGCCCCCTAAGATTCGGAGCTGACAGGTGAGTCGCAGCAGGGAGCGGGGGGAAGCGGGCGGGAGAGAGGGAGAGAAGATCTCCCCTCCGTTCCTCCCCGCCCTCCCCCGCAGCTCCCCGCCCCGCGCCGGCCCCCGAATCTTCAGGGACGAGCAGGGAGATACTCGGCTAAGGCACATTACTCGAGCGAGTAGTGCTTTAGCGAGTATACTCGCTCATCCCTATTGGTTGTATAATTTTTCACTATATAACAATTTAGATTCATTTGCCTAAAACCAGAAAACCTTTTTTTAGGGCCATTTCACAATAGCGTTTTTGCTTTCCATCCAGCTGTTCCGTCATGGGAGCAGCAAAACAGAAAACGTTTGCTTTCTGTTCCATAGAAATGCATTGAAACTGAAGACCTTCTTTTTCAATCTGTTTCTAAATTTTCCATCTCCATTCCGTTTTTTTACACTGGAACAGAAACAGACCTTGTATTTTTTGCGTTGTTATCAATGGGAAACTGAAAAAATGGAAAGCAATCTGATTTTTTGGGGGGGATCTGCTGAAAAAAAGTTAATGTGAACTGAAGGCCCATTTACACGGAGTGATGATCGCTCAAAAATAGCTAAAAAGCGATTGTTTGAGCGATAATCGTTGCGTCTAAATGTTCGGGCATCGTGCACTTTTCGTGCACTGCTAGCTGATCGTTAAATTCAGGTCAACCTAAAAATCGTCCTTTGGGCGAGTGCTCCACAGTCAGTGCTGAATAGCATTGGAACAAAGAAACTGAAAGCAGATAAGGGCCCTCGGGCTAAAGGCTTCATTTGCACACTAAATTGCTATTAAGTGGCTGAGTAGCTACTTAATAGTTTATGCAAAATGCTCGCTCAAAGCTGTCACCCAAACGGTCGTTTGAGCGATCATCGCTCTGTTTAAATGGGCCTTTAGCCTTAAAGAACAGTTCTACCTTTTCATCACATTTTTACTGCACGGTCTGTCTGACAGTTCAGATTGCAGTGGTGAAAAACTATAGCACACCCCCATCTGCCCAGGAAGTTGCCCAAGGGGGCTAAAAATCAGTCTCTGCTCTTCTCTGACTTTTTAATTGAGAACAAGTGTTTCATTTTATATCTTTGTTCTAGCAAATAATTAGTTTCTTTTTTCAAGCAACCTCATGTCATTTCTGTACAAAACTTCGTACTGGTTATTTTTGGATTTTACTATATCAATTAGCTTTATTGGGAACATTATTAGCACATGTTTTGAGCAGTTTAACACATGTCAAATCCTGCATTGTGGCTCACAAAAACATATGTAGCTCATGGTTTCATTCCAAGGATGTGCTGTAACTACATGGTTATGTTGTACCGAGTGATAGTGTTATTGTCATAGTGCATTCTGGGCACAAACTGCCCTCCTGCTTAGTATCATGATAATGTTTTGGGAGGGATGCGTCCTGCAAGGCAGTTCAAATGCTTCATGCATGACCTCAACTTTATTCTACAGTGCTCTGGTCCAATGTGAAAACTTTATTAATGTTTCATTGCTAGTGCCAACACTCTCATTGCAAATCTACTCTAGTTATCAGTGATTTTAGTCTATATCTAGAAAATTGCAATTGTTCAAGACTTATATTTATAAAAAATAACCGATTGTAGCAACTACCATGTGTACCTTTTTGAAGTGATTTTGGAGGTTACAGGCAATGTTCAGTATCCACTGCCTCTGAGGACTTGTGAGCAGTAACTAAAACATTGGCCTTGCCCATGCAGCTTCATTATTACTTCAGGCTTATTTAAAGGGAATCTGTCAGCTTGATCAGGCTGTCCAAACTGCAGACATCATATTATAGAGCAGGAGGAGCTGAGCAGATTGATATGTAGTTTTATGGGGAAAGATTCAGTATAACTTGTACTTTATTCATTTATATCTCTGCACATTCTGAGCAGTGGGCGGAGCTATCAGTGATTGACAGCTATGACTACATACAGGGGCAGCTGTCAATCACTGATAGGACCGCCCATTGAACTATTCAGCTCAGGATGAGCAAAGATATAAATGAATAAACTATGAGTTACATTGAATCTTTCCCCATAAAACTGTATATCAATCTGCCCAGCTTCTCCTGCTCTGTAGCATGCTGCTTGCAATTTGGACAGTGTGTTCGATTCAACAGACTCCCTTTAAAGTAGATCTGCGAATTGAAACTCAATAATCTTTTTCCCCACTGCTGGTTTATTTGCTTAAATCTTAAAATTATCCTCTTCTTACTGTAATAGAAATCTGCTCTCCATGCTCTGTAAAAAAAAAAAAAGAAAGTGTTTATATTGTGCAAAAGTGGTCTAACCTAATAAAACCTCTATACATTTGGTATTGTCATAATCGTAATAGGCCACAAAATAAAGGTAACAATATTTATACCACACTGTGAAAGCCATAAAAATAAATCACAAAAAAACTATGGTGAAATTTCTTTTTCCCCTTGCTCCCAGCAAAAAAAATAATTTTTTTTTTAGTTATTGTATACATACCCAAAATTGGTTCCTATAAAAAATGAAGCTAATCTCACAAAATACAAGTTACACAGCTACAATGACAAAAAATAAAAAAGTTATGATCACTGAAAGACAAAGGCTGAAATTAGTTATGTCACTAAGGGGTTAAAACGGCACTTAAGGCGACTGAGTTCTCTGTCAAATACGTTTACTTAATAAATTCAAAATGTGCAATAAAGAAGTGACATTTTCAGGTGGGTTTTTCCAATTTTAAGGTGACTATTGGGGGTAAACCATTAATTCACATGTAAAATAACCAAAAAACCTCCCACAGGCATCATTTCCATTTGTGAAGGTGCAGCTATTTTTAAAAAAGCCCATGCTCTTGGAACTATATTAGAACGTTCAGTTATTATATTTTGCACCTCGTGTGGATTGTTGAATTCTCCTGTACCTGTTACGTAGGCAATGGTTCACTTTAAATAGCACTGCGTTTTGTCAATTCTGCTATAGAACGTCTATAGTAGAAGTAGAAAAGGGCTTCAAGAAGTTGCTAATAAAAAGTGCACTGCTAAACTTGTAAAAGCTTTAAAGGCATCCCACCAAAGTTGGCTCATACACAGGAAGTCTACTTTGAGTAATTGCTCAATCTATAACACAGCTGGATTAAAATCCTACGTTTTGCATATGTTTCTCAGACCTGTTTTTGTTCTTTCCCCAACAGATGATTCAGCGTGAAGCTGATGTGAAAAGTAAGGTCACCGCTGTAGCACTGACAGATTCCGTTCACAATGTGTGGCATCAGGAAGCCAATAAAACGATTCGAGAGTGGATGCGCGAGGTAATAATTTTCTTTGTGTCTTTTGTTGAGTGAAGATGCGAAAAGGAAAACATAATGGAATATTTAAATGCACATAGTAACAAGTTTTCTTAATGAAACCTCAGATTTCACCCTCTTTTCCAAAACTTTCATGCACCTAAATTTATTTGCAAGTGATGCTGCTTTTTCTTTTAGCAGCTTTATCTTCCTGCAAAAATGTAATATTGGTGGGTCTTGTTTTTTTTGTTGAAAAGATAACGGATTCCCTGGGTAATTCATGAAGCATAGTAATGGGGTGAAAACCTCCAGAATGTGCACACTTTCTGGCCTCTATTCACACCTGCTGATGAAAAGGCATATAGCTCTGCATGTAATTTCTTTAGTTTTTTCCTTCTTCCATTGTCTACCATGTATTTCTGTCTATTAAGACATGCCTGTGGAAATATCATTTACTGCAACACTGATGTATTGCAGTATATGGTAGATGCAACCAAACAATCAGAAGTTCAAGACCCTTTGAGGGACTAACAAAAAGCAAAAAGAAGTTTAAAAGAAGTTTTTCACTATTGTAAAAAAGAAAGGATACCGTGTATACTCGAGCATTAGCCGACCCGAGTATAAGCTGAGACAATAAGTTTCCCCACAAAAAACTGGGAAAACTTATTGACTCGAGTATAAGCCGAGCTATACTCAAGTATATACTAGGTAAAGACAAGCTGCTTGAATTTTCCCTGCTGTAATCCTCCTCCATCCTCTCTGCTTGGCTCTGTCAGTGCTGTGTAAGTAAGCGCTGTGATTGGATTGAGCACCAGCCAATCACAGCTGGCGCTCAATCCAATCACAGCGCTTACTTACACAGCACTGATGGCAGGGATTTGAAAGCTGAGCAGGGAGAATTCTAAAGCAGCTGGACTGGCTGTGAATGATCGACCACCGGCTGTGATTGGCCAGCGCTCAATCCAATCACAGCTCTTACTTACACAGCGCTGACAGCGGGGGATGACAGAGCCGAGTAAAGAGGACGGCGGGGAATGACAATGGAGAGAATTCAAGCAGCCTGCCGCATCTCCGCCGGAGACACAGACACCGGCCGGGAGGTGAGTATGGAGGGTTTTTTTTAGCCTTCCCTGACTTTAGTATAAGCCAAGGGGGGCTTTTTCAGCACAAAAAAATGTGCTGTAAAACTAGGCTTACACTCGAGAATATATGGTAATAAAAGTTTAAACACTCTTATCCCATTTTTATAATTTAAAATCAAAACAAGAAAATATTTGGTGTGGCTGCATCCGTAAAACTTCAGACTATGCCTTACTTGTCTGGCATGGTGAACGTTGTCACAAAAAAAAAATACACAATGCCAGAATTGTGCTTTATTGGTCACCCTGTCTGCAGGAAAAATTTTAACAAAAAGTGATCACAAAATCATATGCACTTCAAAATGGTACCAATAGAAACCACAGGTCATCCTGCAAGTAAATTACCTCTCACAGAGCTACAGAAACAAAAATTAGAGTTATATTGGTCAGAAGATGGCAGCAGAAAACATTTATTTTTTTAAGTAGTACAGCGAAAAAATTGAAAATAATTTTGGTATTATTGTAATTGCACTGACATTTTTAAAAGTGTTTCAGTATGTGATATGATACGTTAAATGGCACCACTGGAAAATAGAACTTGCCGTGCAAAAAGCCCTCTGTCCG
Organism: Eleutherodactylus coqui; assembly: GCF_035609145.1. Taxonomy (NCBI): domain Eukaryota; kingdom Metazoa; phylum Chordata; class Amphibia; order Anura; family Eleutherodactylidae; genus Eleutherodactylus; species Eleutherodactylus coqui. The sequence goes on along the minus strand of NC_089841.1, from coordinate 107,473,628 downwards.
CTAACGTCGCCAAAAATATATGGGTTGTTGATAGAATTAATTTTTTGTTTTTAAATGGCCGCATCCTTCAGAGGTTTAGGGAAAACAAATAAAGTTCTAGGGGGTTGTATTTTTTTAACAACTGGAGTACCACAAGTTAATTGTTAACAGCATGAATTGTTGTCATTGTAATACAAGGCCAGCTTAAAGTCTGCCAGAAGGGGAGCTGCTTTTTTTAGTGAAGGGAGGACCCTGCTCTCACAGCTATCATTGATCTGCTAATTGCACTGTCCAGAATTTTGGGGGGCCAGGAATCAGATGATTGCTAGTGACCCGACCCTCGCTGATCATCTTTTGATGGCCAATCCTGATGATAGAAAAAGAAAAAAACTCAAAAGGCCAGGACAACTTCTATAACCGGGTTGTCCCAAGTAGACAATCGCTGTTCGCACATACTCTTAGGCATAGAGCGGGGTACCCACTTCACGAAAAGAAGTACTCCAGTTCTGTCAGACTTTGAGCTGCCTCAAAAGTCCTGTACAACCTCTATAAAGAAATCGTCCATTGCAAGATTTGTGGGGGGTTTTTGTTTTTTTTTTTGAACGGTCATCTGAAAAATACATTTTGCCCTAAGTTAGGGTTATTATTACCCTACTTTTTCTTCTTTAGAATTTTTTTCATATTTCTTAACCAGAATATTTTGTTATTCATTTTCTGTAGCAGTTCTGCTTCCGCCCTTCTATCTTAGAATACATAATTTCATGTAATTTTATAGCTTGTTCTGTTGTTAAGGGCAGCACACCACAGACCTTTGTTGGTCTATGCTGTGATTAGACACAAAATACTGTACTTTAATATAGTTATTTAGAAAAAAATGATTATATTGAGAACTGCACTTATAATCATTTTTCTGCTAAAACTGGAGGAAATCTTTAAGGGGAGTCTGTTAGTTCGAACATACTGTCCCAACTGCAGGTAGAATATTCTATAGTAGGAGGAGCTGAGCAGATTGATATGTAGTTTTATGGGGAAAGATTCAGTATAACTTGTATTTTATTCATTTATATCTCTGCACATTCTGAGCTGAACAGTCCAATGGGCGGAGCTATCAGTATGTGGCAGCTTTCCATGTATGTATAGTCATACATATAGCTGTCAATCACTGAGAGGACCTCCCATTGGACTGTTCAGCTCAGAATGTGCAGAGATATAAATGAATAAAATACAAGTTATACTGAATCTTTCCCCATAAAACTGTATATAAATCTGTCCGCTTCTGCTCTATAACATGACGCCTGCAGTTCGGTCAGTGTGTTGGATCAGACAGAGTCCCTTTAAGTGACCTCTGAGATTCAAAATATAAATAAAAATGTAATCTTAATTGGGTCACATGCTGCATCCAGTATATTCTGTATGATCTTTGCTTCATACCACAGAAGTTATTAGTCTCAGCTTGGATTTAAAAAAAAGAAATGTAAAACTAAAACTGGTAGACTCTATTCATATTTGAAGGAATATTTGCTTAATACGATATTTACATTTCTCTTCATACTCATCCCTTTATATTTACAGCTTAATTCTTTTAGCTCTTCTTCCAGCTTGGAAGCTTTTACATTGATTTTCTTCTTTCGGAACTTTTTGAACTTATCTATGCATTGAATGTACATACTTTTAGTGGATGAGTAACTTAAGGGAAAGGGGCTTGTTATTTGTATAGTGCCAACTTATTCCGCAGCGCAAAATAATTTTTATTATTTAATACCTATTATTTAATAATAGAAGGGTGGAAGGCTAAGTCATCAACCTTGAGCCGGCTACCTGAACCATGTGGGGATTGAACTCACAACCTTTAGGTCATGAGCGAGAGCTAAGGACTGCATTCTGCTGCCTTAACACTCTACACCACATGATATATAAAAACGTACCTATATTCCGATTACATGTAATTGCCCAGTTTACATTTTCCAACGTCCTCCAGCAGTTGTCTCATTAAATCCGCAATGTTATTTGAAAACAGTCTTTACATAGCCTTGCAAAAATTAACATAAGGTTAATATTTTTATCAATTTTATTCTTGTAACAGTACTCTGTTTTTTAATTGGCAGTGGTCATTCCTGTGATGAGGAAAATAGACTAGTAGATTGTCACCCACCTTTGCCACCTTTCTGGTCGTGAAAATGTTGAGTGGATTTAGATGCATTAGTATATTTCCTGCCAAACAGAGCTCATTAATATTCATTCAACTGCTTTTCACACCTGTACCATTGTAGTAGTGATAACCAAATTATCCATTTGCATGAAATCCTATTTTCTCCCTGTCTCCCCAATACACATTCCCCAGACTTATTGACTGCGATTTCCCACTATTAAGATTGGACAAGAAAAAAATTAATAACGGGAATTATGGGGCATTCGAAGGTCCCAGCTCAACAGCAATTATATTTTTGAAGCCATGAGTGTACCATAGACACAGTGCATTCACTCCTGTCACTGTGCAACTGCCAGAACCAACAGAATCGCATACCTTCAAAGCATGTTTGGTATCCACTTGTCGGTAAATTGATTATATGAAACATGGCAGCCATAACATCCCTATTAGAGAAATATGGCTTAAGGCCTTAGTCAGACGGGCGTTTTTTCGCCCGATTTGCACATGCGCATGCATCCGGCGATTTTTTTAAAACCATTGCTTTGCAATGGTATCGGACACATGAGCGCTTCTTATGCGCTCGTCCGATAAATTATAGAACAGAAATCGCAGATCGCACCTATCTGCGATCTGCGATTCCCGTTCTCTTCTCTATATGCGCTCAATGGGGCCGGCGGCAGCAGCGCCGACCCCATTGAGAACATATAGAAGACAAATCATTCTTCTCTGCCACGCGCTGAACTCCGGCTACCGGGACAAGGTGAGTATATATATTTTTTTTATTTTAACACATTTCTGGATGAATTGCAGGGAAGGGCTTATATATTTAAGCCCTTCCCGACAATTCATCCCACACTCGCCCGCAGCGCATTGCTTTCAATGGAGCCGGCTGTATTGCCGGCTCCATTGAATGCAATACGCTGGACAGCTCCGGCCTGTTTCTAATGAAACACGGCTAGGAGCAGATTTTCGGGCGATTTTCGGGCCCCGGTCACGCGATTTGCGGATGCGCATCCGTCATGCGATCCGCAAATCGCGCGAAAAAACGCCCGTCCGACTAAGGCCTAAATGTTAAACTGGGTTTCCATACAGAGTATCTGCACATCTTCTTAGCCAGCCTTTAGTGATATCATATGGAGAACGGTGGAGGTGGAACCCAGAGGGACTTTAAAATTAAAGGGGGATCTTCACCCCTTTATTGCCAGAAACAGGAGTTATATCTAAATGCAGGATGGTCCACCTTTCCGAGTACTCCTCACTCCAGGGCTATTTGAAACTATTTCATAGACTAGTATTTTCTATTATTCTATTCCTTACCATATGCTGCTGGTTGGTCACTGTCCCAGGTGAAGTGCTTCTCTAGCCTGGACGCTTTTCCATTCCTTGAGGCACCAACATTACCTAACATTTCCTCTATGACTCCATCATTGTTCTGGACTGGATAGGAGCCCTGAGGAAGGTCACTGGTGTTCGAAAGCTCGACTTGCAGACCTTGTTTCCTTCATTACATGTCCATCAGACCGTAATAGAAAATAAATCTTGTTATTTGGGTTGCGCCAACTTATTCCACAGCACTTTTAAGTAATTTTTATTTATTACCCCCCAGCAAGCTGGGTACTCATTTTACCGACCTCAGAAGGACTGAAGGATGAGTCAACCTTGAGCCTGCTACTTGAACCATGCAGGGATTGAACTCTCAGCCTTCAGGTCCTGAGCAAGAGCTTAGGACTGCATTTCTGCTGCCTTAGCACTCTGCACCACAGTAGAGTTGTGCCTACACATGGTACAACTCCTTCAGGTGGGAGCATGTCTGTAATTTCATCTGTTTGAAGTTGTCAATATTTGCACCACAATTCTGCACTTAGATCATACGTGTCCCCCCCCCCCCTCTCCCCCTTTTTTCTAAGCAAGCTGTGCTCTGGCTCCACTTTATTTTATCATCGCTCTAGCATTGGTCAATTATATAGAGGCTCACTGATACATCTGAGACTGCAAATAATGGCGTTTGTAGGAAGTCTTCCATTTCTTTCTCATGTATGTCATCTGGCTGCCGTTAACTTGGCATTTGGTACGTCCTATGACGTCATTTAGGTAAAACGTCTGTCCTCGGTTTCCATACAGTACGCAGGTTCTAACATTCTTAACCTTCCTTTGAATTAGATGTCACTTGTTTATGCAAATGTGAGATACACTTCTGGTTTTGCACGTGTGTTACATTTTCTATTTTGCTAACAAGAAAGAAGACGTGTGGTTTCTGGTTTTGCAGCCATGTGCTGTGTATTATCTTGATATAAGACTCCGCAGATAGCATAGTTGTGTCTGCATAAACCACATGAAGTTAACATTCCTGTCAACCAAGAGTTTTCTGTCAGGATGTGAAGACTTTGGATCCATTTTCACATGCGAACACCATGTTCATTCAATTTTAAGTCTCCCAACGTGCAAAGAACTCAAAGGGCTGCAAGGACTGCTTCTTTGAATATTCAGAACTGATCCATCAGTTGTCCATTTTTCCTAAAGGGAATGTACCACCTAGATTTATTTACTAATTGAAAGCAGTCAAACCTTTTCCATTTTTCTAATCTGTTTTTATTTTCTGATTTGTAGATTTTTTTTTCTATTTTTGAGACATGACAATGGGGGTGGCAATCTTGCTTGAGCTGCACTTAACTCTTTGCAATCCAATTTTGGATTCAGGGTTTCCTAGGGGGTTTTCTCTTTCTGCCATTATACAATGGCGCCACCTACTAGCTAGAGCCAGTACTGCGGTATTGGACATGCTGGAGGGCCCTGACAACAGAGCGGACAGTAATATACAGTAAGAATACCCTACCGGATGTCTTCCAACATCGGAAGCTGTGCAGCCTTTAATCAGAATGTCTTTAGACGTCAGACAGTGGATTGCAAAGGGTTAAAACAGCATTTGCAAAAGATCTTTACAGTAGCCTCATGGGCCATAGACACAATGGACAGGAGATGAGTTCTATGGAAGAGTGTTTTAGACAAGTTTCTGACATGTAGAGATGGCAGGAATGGGAAGGAGGTGAGTTGTAGTCATCACATATTGTCAATGGCGGATCCTGTGGAGGTGTTATTCTGCCGATGATGATGATAAGATGACAACTGAAAAGTTTTCTCTACTGAACAGGAAGCATCAAACTATTATTAGGCTTAGTGGTGAGTGTGAAAACTACAGGATATTAGGATTTCCTAATAGGATTATAACTAGAGATGAGCAAGCGTACTCGCTAAGGCAAACTACTCGAGCGAGTAGTGCCTTATGCGAGTACCTGCCCGGTCGTCTCTAAAGATTCGGGTGCCGGCGGGGAGTGGCGGGGGAGAGCGGGCAGGAACGGGGGGAGATCTCTCTCTCACTCTCTTCCCCCTCTCCTCCCTGCTCACTCCCACAAATCACCGCTCTCCCCCGCCAGCACCTGAATCTTTAGAGATGAGCGGGCAGCTACTCGCTCGAGTAGTTTGACTTAGCGAGTACGCTCGCTCATCTCTAATTATAACATCGATAACATAAAAAGGTTCTTTAAAAATGTTTAAAATAAATGATTAATACAATATTAATGTACAATATGTTGTCTGATGACACATTTATTAGTTTCCATAATGCTAGAACAACTACCGTATTTCCCTGAAAAAAAAGACCCTGGCTTATATTAATTTTTGCCCCAAAAGAGGTGCTAGGTCTTATTTTCAGGGGATATCATGTTATACTCTCATAGCAGGTGCTGTCTAGGTCCCTCCTGCTGGTCTCCGGAGCTTCGGTGCACTTGCTTGCAGTCCTCAGACGCTGACAGAAGATCGCTTTCAGGAAGCAATGGCTCTGATTGGCTCTTGAGCACCGCAGCTCAACCAATCAATGCAGCGCTCGAAGAACCAATCAGAGCCATTGCATTGGCTCATCATGTGCTGCATTGATTGACTCAACTGTGGCGCTAGAGAACCAGAGCCATTGCTTGCTGGAGGTGGGGTTTAGGAACCCTGTTACCAGGAAGCACTCTGCTTTCGCCGGCTAAGGACTGCAAGCAAGCGTGCCGGAGACCAGCGGGAAACATCCGGATGGCGCCTGCTAGGTAATGTATTGCTTTTTTTTAATATAGTTTAGCTTGGGCTTATTTTCAGGGTGGGGCTTATATTTCAGCCCCCATCCCCCTGCGAAAATCAGAGTAGGGCTTATTTTAGAGGTAGGTCTTCTTTCTGGGAAACATGGTATTATCCATTTTCATGTAATCTGCCATCTACATAAGATTACAGGGCCATATAAATTGCAAATATGAGTACAGTGTCAATAACTGTTTAACCCTTGATACGATTTATTAAAAAATTCCTGACTTTTTTACTATGTTTTTGTGCAGCACTTTTATCCATATTAAGTTGCTCCATGTATTAGTATTAGTTGATCTCCCAGGAGTACCCAGTATGCTTTTGTCCCTGAATCTAAAGGGCTCTATAATGTCATTTTTTGGGGGGGGTCACATATGGTTAATTATTATGAAACTACAAATATGCAGCGTTGCAATGTAAAACATCAACAATAAGGGAACCCCTAAGGCCTCGTTAAAAATCCCCGCCTGCTGAAAGGGCTGTGTCTGATTGCCTGAGCACTCAGCCAATCACAGGCAGCACTCAGCCATTCATTGAACGACAGCTGAGCGCTGCCTGTGATTGGCTGAGCGCTATGACCAATCACAGGCAGCGCTCTGTGACAGCTGTGGCAGGGGGTTCCTTACTCCCCGCAGGGAGTCCCCTTGTCATTTAACACTGTGACAGTGCTGTCACAGTGTTCAGTGATGAGGGAACTCCCCGTGACCTATGGTGCACGCATGTTCTATGTTTTGCAGGTACGCACATTTGCATGCCTGTAAAACACGGACATGTGAACACACCATAGAGAACCAATGGTTCTAAAAGACGCACGGCTTTGTGCAGATGCCTGAACGAGTCCTAAGATTGTTTTCTAGGTTTTACTTGCTCCTATTATATACACTGTGCACCTGTCTGAATTGTAGAACTATTACTGTAATGGTTTTATATGAACATTGATTTACTAAAACTTCTCTGTATTCTCATTTAACCCTTTGGCAACATCCCCATCCAGCCCCTATAATGGTAACAATGAGACCAGAAGCCTTCTTAATTTTCCTTTCATCTGTATCAGAGCCTCATTAAACGGGCTTTATGTATTATGATGGGGTCCAGCTGATGTTTGCACTATACACGGTGTATCTTAGACCTTTTACAAATTTTTTTTGCTTTTGTTTTGAATGCAAATTTTTTATATCGATCCAGGGTCAATACTTCTTTTTCTTCCATCTTTTTTAAAGTATGATTAAACTGTAACATTGGCTTTCCGTTGCAATTTTGTAGTATAATGTTGGAATCCTAATAATTACACTAGCACATCTTGAGCCTCCATTAGGGGTTGCAACAATTTTTGTTGCCTCCTTGATAATACAGTGCTTCAGAATATGGACATTAATTATGCCAGGAGTGTACGCCAGATAGGACCTGTTGTACATTCCTTTCTGGATGCACGGAGATGCCCAGATGCACCTAATACATGATATGGCGTGCGCTTCTTCATTTATTAGGTACATTGCGTGCTGGGGAGAATTATTCTAAGACCAGTGTTGGAAATGCCAGGCTTAGTAAATTTCCTGCATAGTATCTTATGATTTGATACAGTATTTTTGTGCAGGGGTAAAGAGTAAAGTCCCATGAGAAACTTTTGAAAGTCCTACCTCTTTCCGCATGTACATCCTAGATTAGTTCCCGAAGTCAGACCTAAGACCAACCTCTAAATTATTCCCCAGATCAGACAAAAAATGGGCATTTTGCTTCTCTCCTCGTTCTTGCTGTCTCTTATCTTTCTTAACGACTGCTGAAGTCTTTATAGTTATGCCACTGTTTTTCTTGTTAAAGTTCTTTAAATGCTGTCAGGACTTACAGAGAAAGCCAATGAGTCCTGCTTCCCAAACAGTGATTTATAGCTCTTCCTGTTTTACAAGAAAAACTGTGTATCACTCTTTATGGGTGGGGAACTAGGACTCATGGGCTTTCTCTATACCTCCTACTTGCACTTAAAGGGGTTGTCCGGGAGTAAGATATTGATGACCTTTCGTCAGTCATCACTTTCAGATCAGTGGGGGTCGGTCACTCGAGATCCCCACCAATAGGCTGTCTGAAGTGACTGTGACACTTGGGTGCACGACGCTGTCACTTCACGGCATACCATGCACAGCGCTGTATATTTCATAGCAGCTGTGCCGCTGCACTCAGGTCATGTGACCAATGAATGTGATGTTGGAGCCTAAGAAGAAGCTGCAGCACGTACTCCAGCGCTGTAGTCTCTTCAGTCAGCTATTTGGTGGGTTCCTGAATGGTGGGTCCTCCCCCCCCCCCCATTGATCAGGTATTGATGACTTATCCTGAGGATAGGTCATCAATATCTTTATCCCAGGCAACCTCTGTAAATTGCTTTCTGCATGAAAATACTGAATCAAATGATAAAACTACATCCTAGAATGTTGTGCCACCACATCAGGACCATCCAAGTTTGGATAGATCAGCTTTATAATATGTTGGTATCGAGGATGCTCATTTAAAAGCTAACATAGCAAAAATATTATGAGTAAGGGCAGCCACCAGGTTTCCCTCATGGAAACCTCTGTTAAAATCCTACATAGCACATATTTAGTGCCACAGAGACTGCACCACCTGTTCCCATCCTCCTCCCCGCTTTTGTTTCTGAGGCTGTCTGGTTTTGGGCAGTATTCTTCACACTTGGTGGTGCTGTCCGGAGGTGGAGAAACTGTGGATGCAGATTCATAAGTTACTAAACCAGCTGTTTGTGGGCCCGATACCTAAATCACCCATGGTCTTCTTCCTGGGGATCGCACTCCTAGGATTAGATTCAGAGCTCATAAGCTTACACAGTTTATTTGTATGGCCGCAAGGATTCACATCGCCTCGAGATGCAAATCACCGAACCTCTCTTCCCCAGAGGTGATTAGTGGAGTTTCTACAACTATGCTATACGAAAGGATCCATGCTATTAGGATGGACCTTAACAAATTTCCTAGTTATGTGGCAACCCTAGATTGGCTATCTTGAAGTCCCAGGACTACCTCACTTTTTCTCAACTACTTAAAATTCCCCATTGGAAGCCAGCTGCAGTTCTTTACTAGGCTACACAAGGAATCTGGATCCTTGACGACCCCCTGTTTTGTACCCTTTGTCACCCCCTCCCAATATTCTATACTAGGAGTAAAATGTTGTATTAAAATCTCGTATACATTAAGAAGGTAGTAATTACCCCCCCGCATGGGGACGTCAGAATGTTATGTTCCTGTACCACTTCTGAAAATATCTTAATAAAACCCGTTGAAACTAAAAATATAATGAGCCTGGTCTTAAAGTCGCCATAAACAAAAGTTGTCCAAACCCTCTGATTTTGGCAGGTTTGCAAGACTCTTGTATGTGTATGGGGTACTCCTGATTTTCCCCTGACATACAATGTAACGATCGGACATGTTGCATTCCACTGGCCAATCCTTTTGTTAACACCCCCCCCCCCCCCCCACCTACCCAGAAATAACAGGTATCCTCCTATCGCTTTCTCCACACTCCACATTAAAGACACACAACCTCTCAGGCAATCCAAGTTTTCATGCATATGAGGGAGAAATACCAATCAGTGAACCAGCATATAGCCAGCAGATAGTGAAGGTGTACGGGCATATTTACACAGATCTTGCAAGATTCTCCAGGCCGGTGAGCTGTTGAGTTGGCCATTGTCTATGTAGAGACCCTTCCCGTTATTGTAGTATCAGATCACAAAACCTGCTTCGCTTTTCCAAAATAGTCTTTTCTAAAACTGTAGAAGAATTTAGGGATCCATGTATGTATTCTAAAACATACACCTGTCCCCAACCCTACTGCTACAATCCCTGACGTTCATGTTTTTGAGGACCATATAATCACCCATAGTTTCTCTTGCCTGTAGAATGATTCTTATCAGTCTTATAAATAGCTTTCCTATTAGTATGAGTAATGAACACCACACATTGTTACGCTCGGTCTACATTTTTATGTTGAAGTCTCGTTAGGTCTGGCCTCTAATGCCTTTTATATTTCATACAGTGGCTCTGTTGGGTCATAACCCATAACGATTATTGGGAATTTCCATTCCATCCTAGTGTCACTTGAGAGTATACAAGCAATTAAGTGCTCAAGGAGTAATTTTTACAATTAAATATTTTCAAATTAAGGACCTGGATAGTCTCTGAAGTAATGATTTTCATATGTTAATCCGTTCCAGGGAGTAGTCTGAAATAAAGGTTGAACGAGACTAAATCATGCTGCAATCAACCACATTAAACAAATTATTTTGCTTATTTTACTCTACTGGGATACCCTTCATATGGTAATTTTTTTGCTATGCCACGCTTTTATCCCCGGATTCTATGCTTACTGCAGATTTCTAATTGCCTATACGAATATACATTAAGGTGTTGCATGTCTGGTAAATGCTACATTCTAATAATATAAAGTTCTAATTGACTCATTTAAGTGAGGCCAAGCAGCCAGATATTCCTTTAGTCTTATCATGAACAGGGCGGGGTGTGTGAAAAGATTGAATGATATTTAAAATATATAACTAATAGCTGCTTGTCTGACTCTCTAATTGCTGTCATTACAGAAAGATGGGGGGGGGAGTCGTTCTAGACCTTTTCTGTTGTAACATTGGCGGCCTATTTTTAGCTAGCATACAAGTCATGGATTTTCAGTGTATGAGGAGCTGAGATGAATGATAAAGGCACTCGCTCATTTGCATATCTTGACAGTACTCCTTGTAGTATTTTCCTCCCAAGCCAAAGCCATGGTTTACATAAAAGATGTCTTAATTGTGTGCTAATGTATAGCGTTTTACAAGGCTCTGATACAGTATTCTGTCAGTGGCAATACTAATTTAGGTACTTAAAATATGATGCAATCGTTTCCAGATCCTTCTAGGACGCCTGTCTCTGCGTGAGAGATATAGATGGATGTATATAGGTGTGTATATACAAAAAAATATACATATGTATATCTATGTGTGTGTATGTATAATATATATCTAATTAATTTTATTTCAATCAAGGATTTTTTTTTTTAGAGTTTGCGTTCTTTTAAAACTGGATTGTACTTTTCAGTTTAGTCTATTATGTCAAAAGGTACAAGAGATGCAATAAATTCATTAAATGAATAAATAGATATTTAGAGAACATATATATTCTTTCAATACATTAAATAAATAGAAAACAATCTATAGAATGTTTTGTGATCCTCACCCCCTACCTAATCTGATACAGCAACCTTCTCTTTATCTCCTCGCTGCACTCCGTGGACTCTGAACAGTAGGTTGCCTTGACAAATCTATTGAAAACGCCGTTCCTTGGCCATTATTGGTGGGGATTCAAGGCTTTCAAATTTCTCCTCACTGCTATACAGCTGACATCTTCTTCCAGACAGAATGAATTAAGGAAATACAATAAGACACTTGATCTACCAGTCAAGGATCTTTCCATGTCGAAGATAGATTCCATGGTGCACAAGCAGGGTAGCAGGCATCTAAAAATACACAATGCCGGCTTGTTTACCAGACTGGCAATCAACTTTTTTCTCTCTTTTTGGCAGAAATGATTGATGGGTCAAATCTCTCTTCATATTTACAAAAAAAGAATAACAAATAAAAAAGACGATATCCAGAATGAAAGAATAAAGTGATACATTTTGAAGTTTGAAGGATTATTTTTTTCAGTTTTTTGTTTTTTCCTTGTTTTTTTTCTAGAAGTTTCAGCTGTAAAGGGATTCAGCGTGTCAGTGTTGTAGGCAGAGCGATTTTTGTCGAATGTTCTATTCTATTGTTAAGACTTTATGATGGATGTTTACCAGTCAATCAAGGATGTTGTGTTTACATGGCCCTATAATCCCATTTACATTAGTAAAAGAATAATTCATTGCAGTCCTCTTCTTTAGATTCGGAGTTATTGACATGCATCAACATTTAAAGTTCAATTTCTGTCATTGTTTGCGAAATATAATTTAGAAACTTGACAGCGTATGCCGACTGAGAGCCACACAAGTGGGAGAATGGAAAAAGACAAGGGAAAATAATAAGGATATTTCATATTTTTACAATGATGTAAAGACACATGAAAACAAACATCTATAATATACAAGAAAGGAAACGCACCACTTGTCACACATTTATACAGAGGCTTTTTTTCCGTAGAGGGGAAAGATTCAGTTTACTTGTCCTAGCCCATTACAAGACAGAGTGGCTTGTTGGCACCTCCTCCTGGTAGCCATGCCTAGCTACCTTCTTCCAAACTGCACCCCCTATGTGTGGGTAGTAGTTCCAAGCTGATATGTGTATTTTATGGCATGTAACTGACAGCACTGAGATGGTCTGAAACACATGTATAAATTAAAGGGGTTGTTTGAGTTTTTTCAAAAAGGGGTTACATAAAAACTATGCTGTACTTACCTATGTGATCTGTTGTCACTTCAGCACCGCTGCGCTGTACCTCCCTGTCAGGCTCTATTTTCATGGCTGCAGCAGTGATGTGCCCATATACCCACATAACCGCTGCTGCCAATCACTCAGTGGTGTACAGTAGTGTAACGGGTCACGTGGTAGGTGCCCAGGTACCGGGATACAACACAGCAAATGGAGTAACCAAAGTACTGTATGTTATGTTTATTTAAGGACTCAGAGAAAAAAAGTGAACAATAGTCTAGCCATGAGTAAGCAATTGAATCTCCACCTTTGATTATGTATGCACAATGTACTATTCATGCTAACGGTCCTTTTACACCAGATGAGCTGTTGGCAAACGATGCCCGACACTCGTCCCAGTGATACTCGCTCCTGTGCTGTTACACGGGAGTATTGTTGGCATTGCTCACAGCGCTGCCGGCATGGAGGTGGAGCGGGCCGGTGAGCGTTCTCCCCTCACCGGCCTCCATTCACTGTAAGCAGACAGTTGTTGAAAAGTAACCAACTGCTGTTTACACTGAACATCACGTCATTCAGTTTACTGCATGCAACAACTGAACTATTCTCGATAATTCGCGACAAGCATTGACACGGGACAATTATCATTCAGATTACCGTCGGAGAGCTGGAATCGGAACGATAATCATCCAGTGTAAAAGGGCCATAACATAACAGGGCCTTCTGAGCAATATCATTAACACCCTACTGATATCAATACAGTCTCATATTATTATAGAGTGTAGAACACAACTCAAGTGTCTTTCATATTTAAAGCTTGCATACTACCCCAGCGGCCATTTTACTTTCCCTTTGCAAATAATGTCTGTCTGTGAATGGAGCTCGAGAGAAGTTTGTTAATAGTCATATTTCCTCAGTTTAGTCTCTGACTCTAGCAGCATCTTCCAATCAGTTAGTGCCCTGTGAGCATGCTCAGTTCTGCTGTACCAAATTTTGACGCAATTTTTGGTGCATTTCTTCTATATAGGTTTCTATGGCAACAATAACCCCTTGGGGTGGGTCCCTTAAGGGCATATACACACAGATGATCGCTCAAAATTTCGTCAGAAATTGACAGTTTTGAGTGATCATTTTGCATAGGTACTAATGGGCTAAATCAGCCCTTTAGTACTTCATTGCATGTATTTAGAGAACAGCGAGTAGTCTGATCTCTAAATACATCACTATTGTTCTCCAGCAGGACAGTGGCTGTTAACAGCTGCTAAAGAATGTTATCAGCGCTGTCCGCAGAGAAAACAGCTTGCGGTCCAGCTTATTTTCTTGTCCTAAGGGATGAGGATTTTATACGGACCTGAAGTCAGCGATGGGCGCACATTTACACGCAACAATTATCGCTCAAAAGATGACTTTTGAGTGAATTTTGAGCGATAATCATTGTGATTGAAAGGGCCTTTACTTTAGACTGGAATGTCTAAGAAAATAAACCGCAATGTATGTAATGCATTTCATATGTCCTAATCCTAACAGTAGAACCTCATACTATGGCAAATACAAACACTTTAAAGAGACACTTTGGGAAAAGTTCACTGTGTTATGCCTAGTGCAGGGCTAAAAGTTGCAGTGCATAACATCTATTGTGAGCGTTCTAAGCATCTGTGTCATGCTCCGCCCCGTCAGGAGTTGCGCTAGGCATAACACAGTGTGTCATTGTTTTCCAAAATGCTAATTTAATTTATTTAAAAATTTGGTTTAATTTTTCAAACTGTATGCAAACTGCTGAGCTACCAACTTTCAAAAATTTGCATAAAAAGCAGAAAGTGCTTGTATGTATAGTAGAACCTTAGTCTTCTTAGACAGTGAAAGTGGAGATATCCCTTATGGTGTATGGATCTTTTCACATATTTATGCTTTATCTGTTTTCTCGTTGCAGAATTGCTGTAATTGGGTATCCAGCAGTGAACCATTAGACACGTCGGTGGAATCGATGCTGCCGGACTGCCCTCGCGTTTCTGCAGGTATAATTCTCATTCTTTTCCAGTACTGCAGTATTTAGGCATCAGGTGTAAATAAATACATTTGCTGTCTGTCCAGTAAGGAGCAAACTCTACTGTTAACGTGCCGATTATTAATTTCTTTGTAATAAAACCAATCCAGCTTTTATGTGCCAATAGCAAACTCCAGCAATGCATAGTGGGGTGCTCAATGGCTTCCAAGAGGGACAGATATCTTGCGGTCTGCGTTGGTGATATATCCTCTTCCATTATGGCCAGTCTGAGGCAGCTTGTGGAAATACATATGGGCATTCTCACTAGTGGAATGGCATTAATGTTACGTTTTCTGTACATTCAAGTGGTGTTTTGTTATATGTTTTTCGTGGCAGTGGAATCTTCCTGTGTTTAAAAAAAAAAAAAAAAAAAGGATTTTAGAGGGTTTTCCGAGACTTTCAAAAACCGATTAGGAAAAAGAGAAACATCAAACTATTCAGTTCTCTGGTCTTGGAAACTTCTGCAGCAGTCACGTGCCTTTCATCATTTATGTGGCCAATCGGTGGCTTCAGCGGTCACTTGCTGAATGTGGCAGTATTACCGTTAATGGCAGTGATAGGCTGTGGTGGTCATGTGAATGCAGAGCGTCACATCATTCATCCTGGAGCCTCCAGGACCAAAGTATCTGTGCTGGAGCAGCAGGATAGTTAACTGCATAGTTTATTTCGCCGCATTCACGGCTTTTAGCAACTTTATTTATTAAGTCTCAGGATAACCCCTTCAGGCCTCCAGCATACTACCGTATGTCCATGTTACTCCATGGACAGCACAGGGCCCGCTATAGGCCTATGAGGCTATGCACATTGATGTTTTTCACACAGATAAGAAATAAGACATGCCAACATGCTGTGTCTATAAATCGGTCAATATACGGACTAGTGTCAATGTTCTGTCCCATGCGAATTGCACCTGAGCCTCTTGGTCACAACACATGATCACAGCTAACGTGCCAGAGGCCTAAAGGGAACATTGGCACCATCTGAAACCCGTAGCACTAGGACAGCCTATGAAAACTTGTGGGAAGGCATTACAATCCACCTGCGATAAAACTTTAAATGGGTTATCTCATGACAGTCATTGATGGCATAGTGCTAGGATAAGTTATTAATGTTCAGTTGGCTGGAGTCACTATATTTGCACCCTCTCTAGGAAACCATTTGACTCCATTCAGCTTTCTGCGATTCCCCATGGTTGGCCCATTACACTTAATGGCCAACCATGTGGTTGGCGTGAAAAGAAAAGCAAAGCTTACAGAAAACGACGTGCCCAGAAGCTTTCCCAGAGTCGTTGACACTTTGTACTAGATTTGACCTTGATGGCAGATCTAAGGATATACTTTATGTATTACATGAAACAATGCCCTACAGTGGAAAAACATTGCTTTTCATTAAATATTACGTTGTAATGTACAGTATGCAGTAATATTTGTTGTCTCTGGCCATGGAAGCAAAAGACTCATCTGACCTAAAAAAACAAAATGTGACTAAGGGTTAATGTCCACGGCCGTTTTTTCACCGCATATCAATGGACTTTCATTCTTCAATGTATACAAGCACGTGGACACAACGTTTACATATGGCAAAAAAATAAATCGCAGCATGCACTATTTCTCTGCGTATGATACGGAGCCCTCCTATGGGCTCCGTATCTAAATGTTGCCCCTAAGCAGGCATTGCGAGAGGGCAGCACTTCAAAACGCATCCCCGGGGGGTGGGGAATTGAAAAAAATATATATATCACACTGTGCATGCCCGTGACATTAGATTCCTGGACATGTGCAGTGCATACCCGTCCGATACTTGATAGGGCTCCATATGTAAACCTGCGCCGTTTAGTGCCTTATGCGAGTACCTGCCCGCTCGTCTCAAAAGAGGAGAGCGGTGAGTTTTGGGAGTGAGCAGGGGGGAGCGGGGGGAAGAGAGTGAGAGAGAGATCTCCCCCCCCCCCCCCCCTCCCGCTCTCCCCCGCCCCATGCCGGCACTAGAATCTTTTGAGACGAGCGGGCAGGTACTCGCATTAGGCACTACTCGCTCGAGTAGTTTGCCTTAGCGAGTACGCTCGCTCATCTCTAGTTGTTTCACATCTGCGTCAGAACCTCTTGCTGGAGGTTCTGTCACAGATCCGGCTGAAAATACCGGAAGAAAAAGCACTCAATGCAACCCTTTTTCTTTCATCCGAAAGCCAGAAAGCAGGCGGATCCCATTATAGTTAATGCAGTCCCCTCAACGCTGTTCGGTTCTGACCAGAGACCGTTCGGCTGTGGGGCTTCCCCTCTCCTGCTCCCTGAGCAGTGCAGGAAAGCGGAATCCCCAGCGCAGCACCCTTACACTTTTCTTATGACTTCCCCTCTATTCTTGCAGGCCAACACAAGTGAATGGGAAAAGTTGCGCTTCTACCTTGTTTCGCTATAAACGAATACATTTTGAGTAAGGCTTTTGCACCACTGTTCCGGGCATCCTAATTCCATGTCCCCTGCCTCCTAATGACATGATTAAAAACCATTAGAACAATGTAATTATACGTGTATAGACCACACACAAGCACATCCATACAGCGCTCCCGTATATATCTGCATGTGGCTCATTTGTTAACGCACTACTGGTACATAAAATATTGAAATATGCAGAGTAATTTGCTGGAGATGTCAGACAATGTGTTTAATTAAAATATAGATGAAAGATAATACATCTTTCATGGTTTAGTCGCTTGCATTATCTTGAAATGATATCAAGTAAAAACAATCTCACGCATGTGTTAAATGTAATTAGAAAAATAATTCTGTTACATCAGTGGGAGGATGGCGCTCATCTGAAATAACTTTTATAGGTTCACTCTTATGCCTGAAATCTATTGTTCTGTTTTACATTTACAGTCCTTTTATCTCATCAGTAATTCTCTGGCTTTATGTGTTTATTGTATGAAACCTACTGATTTATTTTACCAAGGCAGCAACGACTATTTGATGCCCAAACCCAGGTGGGCAGAAGAAGACACGTTGATGCCCCTCACTCCTCCTTGTACAGTAATGCTCTCTTGTGAATTTGTGGCTTGGGTAAATAAAAGCTTTTTACTCCCTGCAGTCCGGCAAGAGAGATACAGACAGTCTGACAGCTTCTAATGTTTGAATGGGGGAGCTATATGATAAGATATTCACCATATGTTCATTGTGTGGGGCAGAAGCAGCATGGGCCCTGAGTGGAGGGAGGGTGCATATGGGAGGCATGCTCAGAGTAGTTTTTTTTATGGGATGATATGCAGAAGCATAGTAGACAATTGACAACATACGGTGCACATCACGCATCGTGATTTTAATGTATTAGGGGAGAACGGGCATTTCACAGCAATTTAACATATTTAAGTAACTGTAGAGAAATATTAGCATCCTGTTTTCTGTTGATTTTTGTCAATTACCGTAATGGGATATTTTGGGGTCCGTTTTGTTTCGCCGTTTATGCCTTTCCTTATTCGTTAACTTGAATTAGTTAAATATAATACAAGCAATTTCAATGCTGATTTAAGTTTGCAAGGCACACATTAAGTAAATGAAAGTTAAATCGGTAATTAGAACAAACTTTTTACTGTAAGACGTGATAATAGTTAAGCATGCAAAATTATTTTGAAATTCTGAAATTTACCAAAATTTCCAGATGTTGCCATCATTTATGTGTAAACGTTTGTGTTGGTATACTGTATAGGTGGTGATATATTTGTAAACGGTGTTTGTGCATATACAGTTATCTGTTAGTGTGCTGCATGTATGTGTTGGTATACTGTATTAGTGGGACTGTATTTGTGTGCCTGAATGTTTTTTGTTTAAGGGCTTTTTGGACGGAGTGATTATTGTATAAATAATCGCTATATTGAGCAAATATTCCCAGTCATTGTCCGGTGTAAACATGTTCAATAGTTGCATGATCAACAAGAATTCACTCATTTGTTGTTGATTGATTGAATGGTGACCTAAAAATTATCATTTATTGGTGTTTTATTACCTCATTTGAAAAGGCATTTGCTGTTTCTTGGTAGGGGAGATGAAAGGGAAGACTAGCAATGTCAAAATTACAATAAAACATATTTGCTACATATTGTGAATTGGAGCTCATTTTTACAAATTCATCTTTACATGTAAAAGGCTCCTACTAGGGCTGGGTGCACTTACCGTGTGCCCGAGAGACTTGGGTGCAACTTGCATCAAACACCCCACAGACACCAGTCCCTCTACTGTCCGATACTTTGACTTCCCGCACATTGACTTGCATTTGCATGTCCTCATTTTCATCTGTGATACGGACAGGAATAGGAAGTACAATGATTTTTAGCACTCAGTCTGTGTCTGTGTTAGAATGCCCGGTAGCGTGCGCTACTACATTAAATATTATGGGTCCGTATTCCTTCCGTGAGACGTCCGTTTTTTTCATGTCTGATTCGTGAATAAACGATGGACGATGAGCTGATCGTTCATCGTTCAGTGTAAATAGCAGCTGTTCAGTACTGAATGGCCGCTATGTTAAGTCAATGGAGAGCGGCAGGGGAGAGCGCGGAGAGAAATCTCCTCCTGCCGCCCCGCTGTGAGCCAGAGATACTAGCTCCTGTGCAGCAGCACGAGACCTAGTATGTGTGGGGACAAGTGTTGGGCATCGTTTGCCCAACACTCGTCCCGTCTAAATGGCCTTTAAACTAAAGTTGTTTTAATAGTTGTTTGCTGTGTTGTTGAGTCTAATTGTTTTCTCTTAGCAGCTGTTTCAGGATGGGGGAAGGGCTGACTATAGTGTTCTTTTTTTTTTGTTGAGATTACTAATAGGAAGTCAGGAAACATGTCTGCCTCCATATTCACTGTTTTTTATGTACTTCAATTTTGAGAAACTTTTATATATGTGTGAATGAGGTTTACCGCGTTGTTTACAATTTTTACAAGTTACAAATTTAAAGGGGATCTTTAAGATCTAAAAAATTGGCGAGTTGCATATAAAAGTGTAAAATAAAGAGGAAAAAAAAAATTCTCACCTTTTGAAAATATCCTGTTGCTCTGGTACCGCCGGTCTAGTCTCAAAAGCTCCCACTGTGGTCTTGTGCCATTCATCATTCACATGACCACTGCAGCCAATCACTGGCCTCAGCGATCATGTGTGCAATAATGGCTTTTGACTGACAAGTCCAATGATTGGCTGCAGTGGTCACATGAGCGATGAACATAACCTCCGCAAAAGCCTTTGGGGCCAGAGCGACAAGTTTGCCAACATGAATCTGACTACCCTTTATGCAAATCAGTGGTGTTTAAGCTGTCTGTATTACGTGCATAAAAATATGCACGTAATATGATTCACAAATATGCCCTTGGGAAAGAGCCCTTATAATGTGTTTTCCCGAAAATAAGACAGTGTCTTATATTAAAGGGGTTGTCCCGCGCCGAAACGGTTTTTTTTTTTTTTTTTTAAACCCCCCCCCGTTCGGCGCGAGACAACCCCGATGCAGGGGTTAAAAAAACAACCCCCACAGCGCTTACCTGAATCCCGGCGGTCCGGCGTCTTCATACTTACCTGCTGAAGATGGCCGCCGGGATCCTCTGTCTCCATGGACCGCAGGGCTTCTGTGCGGTCCATTGCCGATTCCAGCCTCCTGATTGGCTGGAATCGGCACGTGACGGGGCGGAGCTACACGGAGCCCCATAGAGAAGAGGAGAAGACCCGGACTGCGCAAGCGCGGCTAATTTGGCCATCGGAGGGCGAAAATTAGTCGGCACCATGGAGACGAGGACGCCAGCAACGGAGCAGGTAAGTATAAAACTTTTTATAACTTCTGTATGGCTCATAATTAATGCACAATGTACATTACAAAGTGCATTATTATGGCCATACAGAAGTGTATAGACCCACTTGCTGCCTCGGGACAACCCCTTTAATTTTTGTTCAAAAATGTTTAACTTTTTTACATGTATAGCTGCCTGGACACTATTTAAATTAACTTTTTAATTAACTAATAGCAGGGCTTAATTTTGGAGTAGGGCTTATATTTCAAGCATCCTCAAAAAGCCTGAAAAATCATTTTACATCCTCAAAAATTCTGGAAAATGATCAACTACGTAGCGATCCCGGGGCTGCATAACATCTCCTCTACCACGTAAGAACCCTAAACACAAACAGACCTTAAACCCCCAACAAACCCATACTGAGAGGGAGATGTGGATCCTCGACGACCCCCTGTTTCGTTTCATTCCCCCTGTTATCCCCTCCCCAATACTTTAAACCAAGAGTAAAAGACTATACTGTACTGCAAACCAACTTGTACTAGAATGCTAAATATAAGCCCCCTGCGTGGGGAAACAAAGATGTACATACTTGTTACACTCTTGGAAAAAAACCCTTAATAAAAACCGTTGAAACTAAAAATTCTGGAAAATCATGCTATGTCTTATTTTCAGGGTATGTCTTATTTTCAGGTAAACAGAGTAATAGGTCCTTTGTAGGCAACCATAATGCTTATGTGTCCCTCGGGGAAAATGAGTTTGACAATGGTCTAACCAGTTACGGATATACATTACGAACTTTCACCCCCTCCCAAACTCGATTGAGTACAATGGGGCAAATAACCCTCCTACATGCAGACAAAGCTTCTAGTCAATGGCTTACACAGTTTGGACAATATTAATTAAAAACTCGCCTCTTTGTTTTGCAGTGGTAAAGTGCTTTCATCTCTCCATCGCATCGTGCCGCTCGGCTCCCCTACCTTACAGTAGCATTAAAAACCTAGTTGTGAGCATCGAGATGAGCTACCTAATCATTTCATTACCAATGGTTTAGGATATGGGAAACTTTAAAAGCCGTATAACAATAAGACTGTCACCGTACCGCCACATCCCCCTAATAAGCCATTCAAACCTGTAGCCAGTGTCTTTTTGATATACAAGCACTTTATTAATAAAACTACCCTTTAAAAAAAAACCTCCCTTCGTTATATTAGATTGCTCTTTTATTATCACGCTGGCAGGATGTTAATCTGCAAAAATAAGCAGGGGGAAATGTAAAATTGCAGGCAAGAAAATACATTTCCCCAGCTCTAATACCGGTGCCGAGTAGTGAGAGTAAACACGCTCTAGGTAGCACGCTGTTAATGCTTTGGCAGAATCAAAGTAGTGAAAGTACACACAGTACATCAATGCTCAGGGCTCAGCTTTATGGGCTGGGAGAAGCTAGTTCACAGCATGTTAGACACAGATCTCTGAAGCTGATTTTAATAGCGTTCTCTCGTTTCACGTATTCGCCCTACAAACAAATTAATAACCCATTGATGGGTGGCGTTCTGTAACCTTTTTGGGTACTCTCCCATTAAGAAGAGTCAGTGATCGCAGCGAATACGTGCTGGTGATATTTGCAGAAAGCCGCAAGAAGCTTGCTATAAATAAGGCGCGCCAGCTGTTGGAACGGATTGCTGAACGACTGAGGCTTGTTCAGAGTAAAATTGTAGTTATTTTGTTGATTGCTGTTGCTTGGGGGGGAAAAAAAAGACAAAAGGAAGTTATTTAAACTGAAATTATATCTTTCTTTAGGGGGAGGAGTTGCGTCTGTGAATGAAACGCTTCATTGGGATATGTTAAATGGTGTTTGCCGGTGACGAGATACATGGATTTTTAATTTTTTTTAGTAGGGCTTTTCTACTGTATGTGCTCAGATTGCCCTTTCTGCTTGTTCAGAAGGGTTAGAGAAGTTCCTGAACCCTCCACATGTGGCCAGCACTGTGACGGGCACTAACAATGGTATAATGGGGACAGCGAGCACTAGGGAAAAAAAGAGGGGGGAAAAAAAAAAACCATACACAAGAGATAGCAGGCAGCCTATAATTATAATGTGCTGCGGCACTCCGGAGTACATTGTATCCTTCTATGAAAGGGAAGATAATAAGACAAGCAGCTGGTAGTAGTGGAGAGTCAATCAAATTGAGGCTGGAAATGAATTAGCTTCAACAACTATGTTAAGAGACCCCAGATAAAAAGAGCAGCCACAGTTCGGAGTGATCAAATAAAACCATACATGAAAAATGATAGTAAATATTAGTACTTCAATTACAAGGGATATTAGTAGGGTCCCTGGGCTAATAGCAGAAAACCAATCAGAGCCAGCCCAGCCACAGGCTGCAGGGGTTTCCTCTAAGTGGTCCATTAAGCTCAAATAATTAAAATGTTGTGAGGGATTTTATTTATCCAATTAATTATTTGTTAATTGTAACCTCTTTCTGTAGGCCTCAATGAAAGGAGGCAGTAGAATCCACTTTATTGGATTTCACTTCTAATTTTGGCTAGGTAGCTGAACGTTAATGTAGGTAATAATTATAGTTTGCAAATTAGAGAATTTAAAAGTGTTTTTTATTATTTTATGTTTATATAATCAGTGAAGTGAGGATCAGGAAGCATTTTGTGGAAATGAATTACTAATATTATTAGTATTATCATCGGTGTCTTCATATCTGCATTGGGGTCTCTGTTTTAAGGTGAATCCCTTGGCCCAAGTTGATCCATTTTATAATGGAACCATTATGGTCCCCATTGACTATAATGGGGTCTATTCGGTTTCCGATCAGCTGGTTGGAATTTTACCAGAAGAAAAAGTGCTGCATGTAGCGCTACTTCTTCCGATAATTTGGTCCGGATCTGCGGCAAGGAGGTTCCAGCGCAGATGTGACCCCGGCCTTATTTTATTATGTCTCTATCTATTCATGTTGTTTATATAGTGCCAACTAGAGATGAGCGAGTATACTCGCTAAGGCACGTTACTCGAGCGAGTAGTGCCTTAGCCGAGTATCTCCCCGCTCGTCTCTAAAGATTCGGGGGGCGGGGAGCGGCGGGGGAGAGCGGGGAGGAACGGAGGGGAGATCTCTCTCTCCCCCCGGCTCCCCGCCGCAACTCACCTGTCACCCGCGCCGGCCCCCGAATCTTTAGAGATGAGCGGGGAGATACTCGGCTAAGGCACTACTCGCTCGAGTAATGTGCCTTAGCGAGTATACTCCCTCATCTCTAGTGCCAACAGATTCCTCAGAGCTGTATACAGATTATGATCAGTCAGTCTGTGTCTCCTGTGGGGCTCACAGCCTAATTTCTTTGTCTTGGACACACACAAAAATATGCATGCTAGAGCAAATTTCATAAGAAGAAAGTTATCATCCTCACCATCATCATCATCATCCTCACCATCATCATCATCATCCTCACCATCATCATCATCATCCTCACCACCATCATCATGAAGATGTGGAACATTACGGTGTTCTTTTATGGTAAAAATCTGAATATAAATACTGCTATGAGTGACACAAGCATAATATAATGTAGCGTCACCCCACCCCCCATTGTATCCCAAAGGCGATATGTGTACTTCACTCCCCGTGAGTCTGTTGGGACCTTGCTTTCCTACATAAGTGACGATGCCCATCTGGACACTTGTTAACTTTTGTCAGTTTGCACAGGACAGATTTGATGAGGTTGCTATGCTGCGGAGAAACTCTAGCACCTATCAGAAAAATAACCAGCAGCCGTTGCATTACCTAGAATTGTGTGTGTCTCATACAGATGTAGCAAAGTTTAACTTGTCAGTGATAACTTTCTGTTATCTTAAGCCATTTCACAAGCCATTATGTCATATTGTTACAACAAAAGCCATTGCAAGAGCAAATTGTGGTACAGAGAGTTATCATTGGATGTTATGACCTATTAAACTTTGCTATATTTGCACCTAGAAGGGTTTCCATATAATATATATAAAATAATTAATGCTTTGATAGACTTAAACCATAAAAGAAAACAAGGGAAAGTTAAATACAGACCAGCATACTAGCATGTGAGTTTTATGACGTTTAAAGATAAATTAATCGATACACTTGGACTATGTGTTATTATTACATTTATTAAAGGGGTTCTATTGCACTTTTACTTTTGATGGCATATCCTCACTTTCAGTCATGATTGGTCGATCAGCAGGAGTCTTCTGCTCGGGATCCCTGCTGATTAGCTAATCCGTGGGTTCGCTGTCAGCGTGGAAAGTGCTGGAAGCAGATAGCACTGTCCACACTGCAGTGGCTTGGTGAGGTACTACAGGCACACCTCCCATTGAATTCATTGGGAGTTATGCCTGCTCTAGAAACTACAGGCAGCGCTATCTGTTTGCAGCGCTATCCAAACTGACCGCAAACCCACGGATTACCTAAACTCCCTCATCGATCAACTATTAATGACCTAATTTGAAGACAGGTCATCAATAATAAGTCCACGAAAACTCCCATTAAGGCCTCCTGCACAGGGGTGGATTTGAATTGCGAAATCCAGAGTGGGATTCTGCCTCCGGATTCTGTAGCAAATCCAGCCCATAGCATGCTGTGAGAAAACGCTATTTCTTGCCCACAAGCAGAAATCTATTGCGATTTTCCGCTCACGGAGGAGAAGTCGCAGCATGCTGTTATTTTGTGCGGGCTACACACGGCCGACTTCCATTGAAGTCCATGGAAGCCATCTATCCTGTGGCCATTCTGCAATCATCATTTCATCATTGCAGAATGCCCGCAGGAGCCGCGTCATCGCCACAGCGACTGCGTGGCGTCCTTTCAACTGCACATGTGCCAGCCGGCACTCCAGCCGGCACATTTGCAGCAGAAGAGGCTTCGTCATCACCATAGCGATGGCGCAGCGTCCTCTGTACTGCGCATGTGTTAGACGGCACATTCGCAGTAGAGGAGAAGACTGGCAAAGTGGTAAGCTGGAGTCACCGGCCGGGCATTGGGTCGAACTGCGCTGCGGGAATCTCGCATGCGGGTCCCACCCGCCCATGTGCAGGCAGCCTAAGTTAGATTTTTGAAATAATCTATCCATATAATATTATTGCATAGAGAAAAAATTCTGCCCAGTCCTTGCATTCATTTGACTGATTTCATGCTATAAAATTGTTCTATAGGACTATAAATGTTATACACTGGAAAGTCACACTTTGGCATTTGTAATGCTTTTTGCATTCCCTATGTCCTTCAATATTCAGGAAATGGGATAGAAGTAGGCGCCAATGGTTCTAGATTCTGTCTCCAGTGTGTTAATGAGTCTACACAGATGAACATGATTTCTAGTTTTTAAGTTCTATTAAGTTTTATAAAGTTAGGGAGGATATGAAAAACTTTTATCGTAGGAGCCTCAAGTGAAGGGTTAACAATCGGTGCTTGTTGGTCATAAGGCCACACACCGAGCATTCCTGTAGTGTCACTGTCCTCAGTATAATTGGAAGGGAAAACACATGAGAAAGCCTTCTCTATATGTAGCTGTCTCTTAGAAGATCGCTAAACCACATGTAGAAATGGCAGCATTAATTAGGATGTGTCCACATGCCTATATGCCATGCTTATGTGGATAGATGGCCATGAGACCATTTTTACAACTTGTATTATATTCCAGAGCAGCATGCATAATTCAGTGCTGAAATTTCCCAGCATCCTCTGCGACTAAATGCCCCCGCACAACTTATACCACCCAGTATACGATGGTGTGATGTAGAGAAACTAACTGCCCCTCTCTGTTATAATCAGCTCAGCTACACTTTTCGGAGTGAATGTGGCAGTAAGACTGTCTGGAAGAGATAAGCGAGCATACTCACTAAGGCAAACTAGTCGAGCGAGAAGTGCCTGATGCGAGTACCTGCCCGCTCGTCTCTAAAGATTCGGGTGCCGGCGGGGGAGATCTTTGAGTTGCGGGAGTGAGCGGGGGGAGAGAGTGACAGAGAGATCTCCTCCCCCCGCCCCCCTCGTTCCTCTCCCCGACGCTCCCCACTCCCCGGCGGCACCCGAATCTTTAGAGATGAGCGGACAGGTACTCGCATAAGGCACTACTCGCTCGAGTAGTTTATCTTAGCGAGTATGCTCGCTCATTTCTACTGTCTGCTGTTTCTAGTAACAATCAACAAAATTATAACTAGAGCTATGAATTATGTGGCAAGATCCCTTCAGTAATGGTGACAGCCCAGCAATCCCAGTTCGGGGATGGACTTTAACCCTTTCAATCTGTCCTTTTCATCAAGAGATAACTGGAACCAGAATTGTTTGGCAGCCAGGTATCTTATTGTTGTAGGAAAGAACAACCAGACAGGTGGGAATTTTGTTGCAACGGACAATTTTTTACAAAATTGATTGTAGTGGCCCTTCAGATGGGGCCAAGAGTACATTCTTCAATGAGTAGCCTCCAGAAGCAGTGGGTGACATAGGTGCGAGGGAAGTCACTGTGGGCTCTGTTTGATAGCACCTGAAGTTGGCCCAATTGCAGGGCTGACACATGTTCGACAAGAGTCTCGGACAGGTTGTCAAGAAAGGAATCGACCACAT
This sequence comes from Eleutherodactylus coqui, assembly GCF_035609145.1. Lineage (NCBI taxonomy): Eukaryota > Metazoa > Chordata > Amphibia > Anura > Eleutherodactylidae > Eleutherodactylus > Eleutherodactylus coqui. The sequence goes on along the minus strand of NC_089841.1, from coordinate 107,446,603 downwards.
TGCGGGTTCTGATAAAATTTATTGTGACAGAGTTCACGACTGTATTGTAACCAAATATTGTACAGTTCATCAAAAACTAACAGAAGGTCTCCCAACCAGGGGAAGGTTGCTACAGATGCTGGGGGGTCTTTCCTGGTTATAGCCACTCCAGATTCAAATGCCGAAGGAATCTTTTTCAACTGAGGTTCCTAGGGGTGGAACCACTCTGTCTTTTCGTTGCAGTCACGACTGGGTAGCAACTTGTAACAAGTCACGGCATGACTATTACAGTATCCCTACTGCCACACTCCACTTCCTGCTGACTCAGCCCCTGCTCCATTAGACACAGAGCGTGCTTTCGTTCACAGCATCTGTGTGTCTTCTCATGTGATCATCACGCATAACCAATCACATCTTAGTGGAGCAAACAGGCATAAAAATATGAAATAAAGTAGTTTTTCACTTGGCCGCTAGAGGCCGGGCACAATACTTTAACCAAGTAGTTAAAGAAAGAAAATGTGGGCAACATAAGCATCCTAAGAAGAATAAGAGGGGTATCTCATAACATGATAACAGGAAGTGCTGCCATATTTATTGCTACTTTTTGCATTAAGTTTTTGGACATTGACCAAAAATATAATTCAGTTGCATGTGCTACCATAGGCAGAGGAGCGGTTTCAGCACATTTTTTTTTGGCTGTACTTTCCTAGTTGGTGTAAACTGTTGCTAACTAGGATCATCCAGCAATCGTAGAAATAATACAATTACAATTTATTCTTAAATTATGGGTGATTTAGTGGAGCTGACCTCTACCTCACTCCCCATCCAGCATAAACTCCGTGAAATGCTGCAAGTTTCCGTTTACCGAGTGGAAATTGATTCCGTATGGAGTTCTCCTTTAATAATATAATACAGTTTAATGCTCTTTATTTTTACTTTCGGCCAACTGGTACATGGGGACATGCAAAGCCCATTGGCCGCTGTGTTTCCACGTGGAATAGGTAGATTACTAATTTCTGACTCTAATAATAGAAGTGCTGCGCAAGTCCTATTTCCAGCCTGTGGCACCTCTCTGCATTGCAACAATTATAACAGTGCTCTAGAGACCAAGACATCTCTAGAAAGTTTTCTGTGACATTGTCTTAATTCATTTCTTTAGAATGGTCTGTGATCATTCATAAACTCATTTCTTGTTAACCCATTATGTATTGGCAGAGTTCTGTACATTGGCTCTAAAGCTGGCATTATACAAGTGGTTTCAAGAATGTGCTCCATATTTATCAAACAATTGTATTTCAGAAGGGATGTAACTAGAGAAGAGCGAGTATACTCGCTAAGGCACATTACTCGAGCGAGTAGTGCCTTAGCCAAGTATCTCCCCGCTCGTCCCTAAAGATTCGGGGGGCGGGGAGCGGCGGGGGAGAGCGGGGAGGAACGGAGGGGAGAACTCTCTCTCCCTCTCTCCCCCCCCCGCTCCCCGCCGCAACTCACTTGTCACCGGCGCCGGCCCCCGAATCTTTAGAGACGAAGGAGGAGATACTCGGCTAAGGCACTACTCGCTCGAGTAATGTGCCTTAGCAAGTATACTCACTCATCCCTAGATGTAACCACTATCTGGAGTATGGTCTGTTAGTCTTAAATTGTCACTGTATTTGGAGACCACTTGTGTTAATGTAATAACTAACAAAAGTGCAAATCCCTCTAAAGTGCTGGCCACTAGGGATCTTCCTTCTAATTTGCTGTCCATTGTCTGTTTTCAAGTGAAGTCTGTCTCTAGCAATGGAGATAACAAAATTGACAACAAGAAGTGAAGGACGGTGATGACTCCTACTGACTATAAATTTCTATGCAAAGAAGAGGAGGGAGTAACTGGAAGGAGACAGATGCAGATATACACACAGATGCTGCAGCAGCTGATGAGGGATTAATAGCTACTAAAATTACCTCTGGACTGCTCAGGACTTTTCTAATGTCCATAATTTTTTTTATTGATGTTGTGTGCTACAGAGTGTTAGGGAGCAGAATCTGCTGTTCTTTCCATTTATAGTGTATAAGAAGACGTCACAGCAGTGATTCTCCACCCACCAGTTCAGAGAGAGCTGAAATTAGAGATACAGCCTGCAGAATCTATGAACCCTTCCTATCAGCTGCTCAGTGCATGTCAGTACCTGCATGTAATTTGCAACAACTACAAGAAGCTTCCTGTCTGCATGGGTCTATATTCCTGATGAACTATTTCAACACCTAGTGCAATCTATGCCATGCCGAAGTACTGCAGATTTGAAGGCCAAAGGAGGTCTAGCACACTATTCGATAAGTGTCTGTAGTAAAATAGCCATTCAGTATACATTTGCATAAACCAGTTATTCATAATGGGTTAAACTCCTATAGGCTTTTCTACAGCAATATGATTTCATGTAGTGCTACAGCATCTCATAGGTATTCAAATAATTCACAGAGTGGAGGAATAATACAAGTAACCCATTTAAAAGAAATCCCATCCGCATCTTTTTTTTAAGAGTTATAGATTTGGACGCCGGGTCACATGTGCCGCTTACGTTCCAGCTTTGTGTCAGTGCAATGAATGATATATGGCATATGAGGCGGCCTTTGAGGTTAGAGTATTGTAATAAGTGGTTTGGAGAATTGCTCTTGATCATATCCATTTACAGTGTTTACCACAAATAAATCATCAGGGAGGATTCTATTATCTGTGATGTACTGTCTTCTGCCACTGTCTACTGTGCTTCTTGGCCTTATGAAGACACTACCGTAGAACTGATCTTTATAGACCCATGTGTGCACCTCGCAATAGTACTAGGCAAGAATACTTCCATGCCATAATAACGTGTGGTTCTTCAAACGCCAATGTCCTGTATGTAGCCATATAATTCTTACAGATTAAACACATTACATATGGAAAAGTAAAGAAATAATCTGAACGAAACTCAAAATGTTATTTCCCCAATATTAGCGGTGCTTCCTCTATCACGGATGACGTTACCATTAGGGGCAGCTCATTACAAAGATATAAGGTTGCCTCTCCTTCCTGCAGGCCAACCTGACTTACGGTACATTTTATCTGTACTTGGGTTGAAAATGCATGTGTCATGCTACACCCCTCTTGCAATTTCTCTAACATATACAAAATTTATACACATTGTATTCTTGTACCGCAGTGCGTGTACAGTACAACTGTGTAAAGAAAATATTTAGTTATATGTGTTAAAAGGGGTTGCCCAGTTGTAAACTGTTGAAGACTTATCCTTGGGTACTGAGCTCATTTCATTGGAAACTTGGTCTGCAATACCAAGCCTGACCACTGCAGTTTGAACGGAGCTGTCTGCTTTTTGCAGAAGTCAGCTCAGTGCTTGAGTATACTGACCCAAAGAACAGCTGATTGGCAGGGAGCCCAGATGGCAGACCCATGCTGGTCTACTATTGATGGCTGATTCTGGGGACAACTGGACAACCCCTTTAAACAGCATCATTAGTCTAACACGCTACACCTGCTTTGATTGGCTAGTATGAACAGCACTGGCCAGTCAAAGCAGCATGTAGTGTACTACCGATACACATAAATGCACAATGTGCATAAGGTAGTCAGAGAAGCAGTGCGGCCATCTTTGTCCAGGGCAAGTTGTTCGCTTTAAAGCTCACTCACATGGGCGTATGAGGCTTATATAATAACAGCTAGAGAACATGCTCAAAATGTAAAAATGAATATGCCTTTTAACATTCCTGTGAGTGCAGATAGTAGCCAGTAAGTGGCGCTCTTTGGCTACTTTCTTATTGGTTCCTTTCCCATCCAAAAAGTGTACAGTAATTAAGTTTTCTAACTTTATGAAATCCTTAAAGTGAAAGGTCCATTGATTGGTGGTTACAATTTTACAAGGTGATCTACTGCTTGAGCCTGTAGGTCATCTTCAGTCTATACGTGGAGGGAGACTGCAGCGGGTTTCATAGAGGAAGAAAGATTTATTCCCAAATAACTCCTTTGCTCTAAATATCTGTCCTCTTTTCCTGCGGTGCCTGATTTAATAGGTGTCTTAAAGCAAAGTGTTAGCGCCTGATTTACTGCATCATGGCAGATGGTGTTTTACCATTAAAGATGCTCTATACAAACCATTTCTAGACAGTGCTAGCCTGGTGTTAATATTAATGTTGATAAATCAGTGATGATGGAGTGGGCCAGCAGTTCTATAGTCTCTAATTCAGCTCCACGTCAGCTTTGACAAGTATCGCAGGAGATATTTTATACCAGAATGTCAGCACTATCTTGTGTGCTTGGTGCAGTTTATGTCATGGATCTCTATAGAACGTGTTACACATCTTCTAAAAATGTACAGAGAAAACTTGGTTTCTCGAGCACTTTCAGGATATCACAGGCTGGCTGCATCAGAAAAATGTAGGTTAGTCTGGACAAAATCTACATGATGCATCCATACTTATTGTCAAAAGAAAATCAAGCATCTAGAAGGAGTTGCCAAAATCCAACGAAACGTGTGTGATTATAACGTTCATAGCCTGTTTCCCTGGAAATAAGACCTATCCCAAAAATAAGCCCCAGCCTGATTTTTGGGGGGGATTTTTCGGGAGGCTTGAAATATTAGCCCTACTCCCGAAAATAAGTCCTGGTTATACTACATTAAAAAAAACAATACATTACCTAGCAGGCTCGGTCCAGGTCCCTTCCACTGCTCTCTAGAGCTCCGGCGCAGTCCTCAGTCGCTCATACACTCATAAATCTCGCCTCCAAGAAGCAATGGCTGTGATTGTTTCTTCAACCGCTGCATTGGTTATTCCAGCGCTGCATTGATTGGCTGATCAGCGGTCGAAGGACCAATCAACAACCATCACGTTGCACAGGCAGGATTTAAGAATTGGCTGAGCGGCGTTTGTCTCAGCGGAGTCTTTGCATCTCCAGCAGCGATATCAATATCTGCTTCAGAGTGAGGAGAAGCCACCACCGACCCCTCGCCTGTTGATGTGAAGAACCACTCACAGCCATCATTTCTTGGAGGCGGGATTTATGAATCCTGTAATCCTGATAGGGATGTATGAGTGGCCAAGGACTGCAGGACCGTTCCGGAGGAGGTCTGGAGAGCAGTGGGAGGGACCCGGCCAAGCCTGCTAGGTAAGTATAGGACATCTCCTGTAAATAAGATCTAGTGCCTCTTTTGGGGAAAAAAATAATATAAGACAGGGTCTTATTTTTGGGGAAACATGGTATTAGAGCAAAAGAATAATTTTATTTTGGAAAACTGAGCATTTGAAGGGAGGCTCTAGTACCGTGTTTGGCCACCTCTAGCTTGGATGCAAGATGTGATACGAGTGGGCATGGAGGCATACAGGTTCTGCATGGTATCCTGCAGCTTATCTGTCCACATTTGCTGTAACCGAATTTGTAGATTGTGCAAACTCATAGCTGTCCAAGTTGGCATGTAATAGGTGCTATGAGACCAAATGTCCACCAGCCAATCTCCTAGAAATCATACAGAGGCCTGTAACGATGGCACCACTTGTCTCTGAATGGCGGACAGCGAAACAGTTTTTGCTGCTCATGCTTGTCAGGGGATCAGCCGATTCTCTTTATTTTCGGTCTGTCAAGGGCATCCTGTGCCTGGTCGACTTGTGTGCATGCCCTCACCCATCCACTGATCCCAATACTTCCTAACAGTCTGGTCAGAACGGCACAGGTGGCGGGCATTTCATCAATATGACCATCCAGCATCTTGCATTCCAATAATGCATCCCCTTACAAACTCTGTTAACTGGGCGAAATCTCTTAAATTGCATCGTAGAGGCGTCTACTGGTCAACAAGCTCTACATAAGCAGAAAAAGGGGTCTACTGCATACAAATAGCCTCTGAGAGCCTTTTCATAGGCCAAGGATGGAACCACTTTTTGAGCTTCAGGTAACAAGACCTTTCACCTAGTCACACCACAACTCTGATCATTTGCTTGTCTGTCTCAGGTGTAACTGCATGCCGATTTTTTCAGTAAAATGACAACTCCTTCTGGGGGCTTGATTTTTTTTTTTTTACTTTTTTTTATGTACAAAAAATGTAAATATCGTATATACTCGAGTATAAGCCGAGCTTTTGAGCACATTTTTTTGTGCTGAAAAAGCCCCCTCGGCTTATACTCGAGTCAGGGAGGGGTCTAAAAAAAAACACTCCATACTCATCTCCCAGCCGGCGTGTGTGTCTCCGGCGGTGGTGCGGCAAGCTGCTAGAATCCTCCCCGCTGTCCTCTCTGCTCAGCTGTGTCATTCACCGCCCGCCGTCAGTGCTGTGATTGGCTGTGAATGATCGAGCGCCGGCTGTGATTGGCCGGCGCTCGATCCAATCACAGTGCTTCCTTCCACAGCGCTGATGGCAGGGGATTTGAAAGCTGAGCAGGGAGATGACAGTGGGGAGAATTCTAAAGCAGCAGCAAGCTAAATATCAGACCCTAAGGATAGCACTGGGCCAATAGACAACCAAAACAAAAATTGCTCCAAGAGGGGGAGGGGGGGGATCGGTTGGCTGTAATTAGGGTCTGCTTTTAGGATAGGTGCATAGTCTGCAGTGGAGAGGTGTACATAATATTACACTCCATATCATTTGGCTAATCCTCTGTGTGTAGTTGGGGTTATATAGCTACTCCCATATCCTTGTCTGGGTTGTTACAAATGCAGTAATACCTAGCTTGGGCTGCTTTACATCTTTTTTTTAAATGTATTTTATCTACTGAAAAAGGGTTTTATGGGGCGAAAAATATGTATTTCTTTAAACTGGATTTTTCCGATAAATTAAACTTTATTGAACTCTTGATGTTATTTTTTTAGCCCCTCAAGGAAACTTGAAGATGTGATTGTTCGATTGCTAGGATATTACACTGCACTACTTATGTAATCCATTCTGCTAAGCCTCTGATAGCAACCTATTAGACTCTGCTAAAGGCGGGGCCTAACAGGCTGAGTTACATGGCAGGCATGGAGGCCTTTGTCAGGCTTCCAGCTGCCATGGGAACCCATTGATACTTTACAATCGCACTGCAGGGTGCTAATTTGTGACAGAAGGAGCACCCTTTCCCTGTCATCTTCTTACATGTCACAGTTGCAATTGATTATGACATGTAAGGATCTGAGGTTCCTCAACTACTGTTGGTTAGAGCAGGAGCCTGGCGGTCAGTAATCAGCCAAGTCACTGCCTTAAAAAGATGTAACTCCAGATTTAAAGCTTATTAGCGGTTTCAGTAAAAAGGCATATGAGGGGTTTACTTAGTATGTTTTTAATAGATTTGTGACATCCTTTAGATGCAATGTATGATTTTCTCTCAGCTCTAGGTGATAAAGAAATGTCCCAATATAGATGGTTCCACTTGTTGTAGCGCAGCATGACCATGTAGACTCTATAGGGGGACTCGTCTTTACAATGGAAAACAGTCGGTAGCCACCGCATCTGGATAGAGGATGAATGGAGAAGTGGCTGTGCATGTGACCATATCTCTCTCTTCACTTCTATGAGAGTCATGAAACAGCCTTGCTTAGCTAAAGACGTTGTCCCACCAAAAGAAGTCATTCCCTATTCACTGGTTATGGGATAGCTATCTGATCTGTGGGGGGGGGGGGCTTTGACCATCGATGAATAATAGCGGTAGAAGATGAGCACTGACACACTATCCGTTTCAATTTAACTACCGGAGATATCGAAGTTCAAATGCTGGCAGTTCCATTAAAGTGAATGAAGCAGCGATGTGCATGCAGGACCACTGCCTCCAGTCATTCTGGGACATTCGGGACATCTATTATCGTGATATGTGGGGGTTCCCAAAAGTCAGACCCTCACTGATCAGATAGTTTTCACTTAGCCCGTGGATAGGTTATAACTTTTTTTAGTGTCCATTTGAGACTGGTCTTACTGGTCCTCATGCTATTTTAAGTCAACCCATTTTGCTTCATGAGCACTTTAGTGGTTGAAGATCTAGCAAAAAACTGCCCGTATCCTCCATAAGAAAATAACTTATTTTAATTGCTATTTTGCCCTTGTGGATGTATGTGTTTATATGAAGCTACGGCCAGGCTCACATCACCGTACGGTAATGTGCTGTATAAAAATCGCAGCGTTTTACCGGGATAGGGAGCCATGTATCCCTGGTTATTGTTGCGTTTTAGTATGCGTATGCCTGCGCATGAACAGCGTATTTTAGGCATGCTGTCATGCACTGGCTTCCTGGTTTCTTCTTTTTTTTTTTTTTTACTTCTCATGTTTTTTAGCAATATGTTTAAAAAAAACTCTCAAAACCCATACCCACGCAATGTAATTGCGCATGTACTGTGTTTCAAATGCACCCATAGAAAACAATAGGACTATACATGCATAATATGCGGTAAAGTAGAACATGCTGCTTTCTTTTTTACACGTGTAATATGCGTAACAAATATACGCAAGTGTGAACAGTGAAAATCAATGTACTTTCTGTGACGCCATTCACCGCGTAATATGCACCCATATTTTGCGCACGTAATACGCAATTCAAATACATGTGTGAGCCCAGCCTGAGTCATTGCTCATAATGACGATCATTGAGAACTTTGCAAACAGGATACATTGTTAAAGTTCATGGCTGTATAGTAGAAATGTCAAAATGTCTTAAGGACAGCAATGTCCGCTTTGTGCGCAATGAATTTGGCATACTAGTGACTGTATTACTGGCTTTACATCCCTGGAAGTCTTTAGAAACAGTGTCTGGCACCAGCTTACTATTAGGCAGTAATTAGTGTAACTAACAGCTAATATGAAAGAGTAGAGTAGAGGTCGTCATAAGACTTCAAAGGTCTTAACAGGTTAGGGTTGGAGGGCAATCTCTACCCTTGCTTAATCTGTTGCCATATCTGGTGAGATTTGTTGAAATCTTCAGTGACCTCCAACCCTGAGGTGTTGCTCTCTCGGAGTGTACCGGTCACATGTCATGTTCTTTATTCCCATCTGTTTAGATGTGCATGGGACTCTGGGAATAGCAGCTTCTCTTTAGAGTTCATGCACAAATGGACTGACTTAAATCTCTCTTGCTGCCGCTGGTAGCTGAAGTAAAACTTCATTTTTGGCACCCATAAAAGCTACTGCACTTTTTTATACTGTCCTGCCCGCGACATAGAAGGCACACAGAAAACATGCCGCTTGTAGATCTATATAGTTGATACGTGTGCTAACAGTTTAGCCATTTAAAGTGACTTTACATTCAATAGATGTTTCGTTTAATCACTCGAAGGGCATTTCTTATGGTCCCAGTACCCAGGGTCGTGTCATACAAAATTCTATGTATATTCCACCCCATTTTGGAGGATTGTATGAGGGAAGGGAAGTGACAGCTGCTGGGAGTACATGTAGGGCTCAAACGTTTTCTGCTTTATTCAACTTGTACGGAGACTCTACTGCCGGTGACAGGTGAGTTGCAGCGGGGAGCAGGGGGGATCGGGTGGGAGAGAGAGATCTCCCCTCTGTTGCTCCCTGCTCTCCCCCGCCGGCCCCCGAATCTTTAGAGACAAGCGGGGAGATACTCGGCTAAGGCACTACTCGCTCAAGTAATGTGCCTTAGCGAGTATACTCACTCATCTCTAGTCTTGATCCATTTTATGGTTCCAAATACAGTCATTGTTTTTAAAGTCAACATATATCCCGAAAAAACTTTTAGGTTAAGTTATCTTTACACGGGACGACTATTGGCCGAATAATTGCTCGAAGCAGCCAATGCATACATCACAATCGTTTAGTGTAAACACGGCCATTAACAGGGTTACGAGCAATAAGTTGCTAGTCATTTCATTACGGCTTACCAAAATAGATGTTGTTGATCGATCGAAAGCCATTTGGTGTAAAGTCTCAGCCTTTCATATTTGAACACCCTGTGAACGTTGGCTCGGAGAGCCTCTCTATGAATGATATCTCGGCAAACCACTTATGAACAATCATCGCTCTGTGTAAAAGCAAACAAATAACTGTCGTTTATACTCTTTATCAACTTTTCTAAGCAACTATCTGAATGGCAGTTGCTCTGTGTAAAGGTACCTTTATACGTGATCATGGTAAGCACTTGTAGGGGTTTGTGCAGGAATGTAGTCTTAAGGTATCGATAGAGCGAATGCAAGTGATATTCGTTCCGTGTAAATATGGCCACCAGCTGTGTGATGAGCCATAAGTCGCTAGCTGTTTCATTTCAGTTTACCAAAAAATAGTTGCTGGTTGATTAAAAGTTGTCCGGTGTAAAGTCACAGTTATTCGTATTTCAATTACTTGCGAACTAATTCACATGGAGATCCATCTATGAATGATATCTCAGCAAATAACTCATGAACAACCATCACTCTGTGTAAAAGCAAATTAACAATGCCCATACGTAGGATTTACTGCAATTTAGCTAAAGGGCCATTTAGACACAACGATAATCGCTCAAAAGATGTCTCTTAAAGGGGTTGTCCCGCGAAAGCAAGTGGGGTTATACACTTCTGTATGGCCATATTAATGCACTTTGTAATGTACATCGTGCATTAATTATGAGCCATACAGAAGTTATTCACTTACCTGTTCCGTTGCTAGCGTCCTCGTCTCCATGGTGCCGTCTAATTTTCAGCGTCTAATCGCCTGATTAGACGCGCTTGCGCAGTCCGGTCTTCTTCTTTTCTGAATGGGGCCGCTCGTGCCGGAGAGCGGCTCCTCGTAGCTCCGTCACGTGCCGATTCCAGCCAATCAGGAGGCTGGAATCGGCAATGGACCGCACAGAAGACCTGAGGTCCACCGAGGGTGAAGATCCCGGCGGCCATCTTCACCAGGTAAGTAAGAAGTCACCGGAGCGCGGAGATTCAGGTAAGCACTATCCGGTTTTCTTTTTTAACCCCTGCATCGGGTTTGTCTTGCGCCGAACGGGGGGAGCTATTGAAAAAAAAAAACCCGTTTCGGCGCGGGACAACCCCTTTAAGCGACTTTTGAGCGATAATCGTTGTGTCATTTATAGTGCAAGATGATCGCTCAGCATGAGTAATTACCTTGCACTGCCAGCGGAGGTGTCCCCGCTTGTCTTCTGCATCCAGCTGTTCCCCGCTCAGAGCGTTTGGCTGTTATACAGCCGAGCGCTCGGAGCGGAGGATGCAGAAGACAAACGGGGTTTCCCTGCTTGTCTTTTACATCCAGCTGTTTTCTGCACGGAGTGCCCGGCTGTTATACAGCTGAGCGCTCAGTGCAGAGGATGCAGAAGACAAGCGGGGTTTCCCCGCTTGCCTTCTGCATCCAGATGTTTTCTGCATGGAGCGCCTGGCCGTTATACAGCCGAGCGCTCCGTGCCAGGTATGGAGAACAGAGCTGGACCACTCTGTTCTTCATACCCAGCCTGTCATCAGGGACGGGATACAGCTGAAACAATAGTATCAGCTGTATCCCGCTGTGAATCCCTGATAAGGCTCATCGTTGTCTTTCAGCATGCTGAAAGACAACGATGAGCGACTGCATAATGAAAACTGCACGATGTAAGTGCAGTTTCACACATCAAGTATCGCTCAAAAGACAGCTATTGAGTGAATTTTGAGCGATAATCGTTGTGTCTAAATGGGCAGTAATTTCCTCCAGCACAGTCATCAGAAAATAATTGTGAGGTTTCAAATGTACGTCAAAGCGCTACTGACTACAGTGGTGACATATGGCATACTTTCATATTCTAGTTTGTTCAATCAATATGTTCTCTAGATGGTTAATCTATCATGTTAATGTTTCTTCTTCCCTTCATCGTACCTTTTTGTCCCTTTCCTCGGAGGAGATAAGGGTAGCATGATTGTATGGGTCTATTGGTTCTACAAAGATGAGGATATTCCTACTGCTTGTAGTGTAGAGGCTAACCAGAGATGAGATAATCCCTTTCACTTCACCCTATTGCAGCGGCTTATATAGTATCCATACTTTTCTATATGTTATGTTTTGACCTTACACCCATTTTTTTTAAAAGATTAAATATGTAACTAGATAATCTATTTGATTTCGGGCGCCATGTATCCCAAAACTTAGAACAAAAGGTAGTACAAATTCTTTACCAATTAGGCATCGTATAACTTGGCGTACAGGGGTGCCATCGACGTCTTGTAAAGGAGGTGCCTCTATAAAAAAAAAAAAGAATTTACACATTCGAATGCCACTCAACATTGCTCTCATGAAAGTTCTCAGTAGAAGTAAACTGAGAGAATCTCCCTCGTGGCCCCATTTCACTGTGGTCCTGATTTGTATCAATAGGATCTATGTTGTGGTAATTTGAAGCAGCAGTTCCAGGTTTACAAATTAGTGGCTACTTATTAAAAGGCACTAAATTTTTCTTCTTCTGCCTTCATAAACTTGCCCTGATAAACTCCAAAAGCAGCTGTACCATTTCCACTCATGCTTCATTTTCCCTCTTGAACATTAGCCGAGATTTACTGTAATATTATTATTACCCGGCATGTTCAATTCTTAATTCTCCATTGCAGTTTCGAGTCGAAGATCTGTCGAAATGGTATATTCATCATGGCCTAAAACACCTCGCTGAAGTGACACATTCATATAAAGTTGGGGACAAGTCTAATTCTCCTGAATGTGTTCCTTACATAACAGTTTATATGTTCAGGCCTGATCTGTGACATGGACTCTCCAGTTAAGTGCCATTAATCCATTTACAGCTGCTAGCTGCAAAGAGCCAAAATTACCAGTTAAAGAATTTATCAGATGTTGAAGAGAATTTACACTCTCCGGCATTGTTCGGCTTTAAAATGTTAAGTGAGAAGCATTTGCAAAGGCTTAAAGTCAGCCTTTTTATTTTTCTTAAAATAGGGGGTTAGTTTGGCAACACTCCTTGGTTCTGAGCCTCTTGGCCAGGATCCAACATGCTGGTTGTTTGGCCACACTTAGTTCCACATGGCTGGCTCTAGACGGCAGAAATGGCCTAGCTCTTTATTGACCTATTGCCCGCGACACTCCCACCTCATTCTCAAGGTTTTCATCCCCATCAGAATCCAGAGAGATTGAATCATTGCAGCTAAAAATCGAGAACCGCTCCTTTGTTAGCTGAGCTAAACACTGTATCACAAGCAAGGTGTCTGTTCATTTTAGATGACTCTCATTAAATTGAGCGTTTGACTTCATAAATACATGGTGAAATTCACATTCCGCACTGTTATTGCTGGGTTTTTAAGCATCGAGATATAATGGCTTAATACCAGTGCATTGCCTAATTGTCAGTATACACTTTGAAAGATGGATTCTGCGTAGTGAATGGAGGGGGGATGAATGGAAGGGATAATTTACTGGAATAGTGTAATAATATATCTAAAAGGCATACGCATCTTCAGGTCTGGCCAGTCCAATGTTTCTTATAGCAACTCATTTGCAAATATATGATCCACTTTATTTGTCATAGAAATTTGTTAACTTATTGCTTATGCCAGGTTGCTTGTATAGCACAAACCTATTCTGTAGCATGGTCTAGAAATCTAGTTTCCGTATCTTAGGCACACACTAGTGCTAATTTCATTGGAAGCCAATAATGCTATCAGTATGTTTTTCGGAGTGTGAAAGGAAACCCATGCAAATTCCACACCGATTGGACTCGAACCCACTCCAGTACTGCAGGGTAATAGTAAGATAGCCTGTTAAAGGGGGGTTCCAGAGAAATACTGTGGATGAGCTATCCTCAGGATAGGTTATCAACAGTTGATCGGCTGGGGTGCGTCGCTCCGGCCTCCGACCGATCAGCTGAGCAGGGGTCTGCTGTCAGCGCTGCAAATAGTCAGAGGTTGGAGCTAAAGCAGTGGAAGTCTCCAGGCTGACCTCTGTGTTGTGGCTGGCGCTTGTAACTGCAGGCACAGCTTGCGTTGATTTCAATGAGAGCCGTGCCTGCAGGTACAAATGTCGGTCACTACACAGAGGTCGACACGGAGGCTTCTGCTCCCACCTCTAAGTATTTGCGCCGCTGACAGCATGCACCCGCACAGCTGATCGGTTGGGGTCCCGAGCGACAAACCTTGGCCGATCAACTATAGGTTGATAGGGCATCAGTAGCATTCTCCCTGGAAAACCCTTTAAGGTTCTGTGAATGGGTCGTTAAGGAGGAACTCATCCCTGATGACAGGCGGTGAATGGGTTACATACCTTTTGGAAGAAGGCATGATCCGGAGGACGAAGCAGTGAGACACCCCGCTATAGCTTCGAGAGCACATTCCGTTTTGTTAACGGAACTTTACCAGGAGCCCACAATAATAACAGAACAGTTCATGGGTACAATGCAGTTGCCTCTCTGGTGGACTTTCATAATGACGTGTGTTGTTGTTTGACACTCGTTATTCGATTGGTGATCTTTTCTTGACGGAATTGTGAACAACAAAGTGCTCTCCTCTATTTTTCTTTTCTTTAAGGGACTAGATCACCAATATTTTTATTAATTAAAACCAGATAGAGAAACATTTTCTGTTATTCTGATCTGTTTTAATCTTCCAATTGTAGAATTTTTTTATCCTGTTGTCTATTCATGACTGTGGGGGCGACCATCTTTCCTGTGCTGTATGTAACTGCAATTTAGAGATATGCTTTACAGCAGTCTCATGGGCCATTCACACAGTGGACAGGAGGGGACCTATTGACTTGTTTGGGAGACTGTTCTAGACCTGCTCTGTGACCTGTGCAGAGGTCTTTTTGCAGGAAACGGGAGTAGAAAGTCACAGCTAACACCTATTGTGAATAGTGAATCCTGTGTTATCTGTATAAAGAGGTTTACCTTTCAGTGTAATCCTGCCTGTTCTCTTATGCCCCATTCAGGCGGTACAAGCTGCCGTGCAAACAATGTCTGACAGCGCGTCCCAGTGATGCTCGATCGTGTGCTGTTACATAGGAACAAGCATCGCTGGCATCACCGAAAGTGCTGCTGGAATGGAGGCGGAGTGGGACGGGAAGTGTTCTCCTCATGTCCGCCTCCATTTACTGTAAGCAGACAGTGGTTCAGAAGGTAACGACTGCTGTTTACATGAAACGGCTCATCGTTCAGTGTTCTGCATGCAGAAACCGAATGACTCAACAATTCTCGGTCAGTCTCTGCTTGCATTTACACAGGGCGATTAGCGTTCAAATTCCCAAGGGATCTTGTACAATTCTGAATGACAATCATCTCATGTAAATGGCTGTTTAGTGAGATGACCGCTGCAAAGCTTTCTCTACAGGGCAGGAAGTATGTGTATTAGGCTCTGAGGTCAGTGTGAAAAATGAAAGATTTTATCTTTTTACATTTTTAGTCATAATCTGTAAAAAAAAAAAATTTAACACAACAATTTGAGTTCTAGTATAGGTCATTTTCTGATGACATTCCCTTTAACTATGTCAGATGGGAGTTCTCTTGTTCTCCACATGCAACACCTGACATCATCGCATTCTGCGCGGGAAGATATCCCCTCAGCACTTACCAATCTTTCAATGGTCACACCCACCATGACACCTCCAGCCATGGTCAAATAAAAAGCCCCATAATAAATAAGAATTAAAAACGTTAAATATAGTAAAAGAAAATTGCATGTGCAAATGAACCTGCCTCTATAGTAATACTAACTACTGAGTCTTCGTGCTGCTCACTTGGGGTGTAATGCGTGTGCTGTTTATTTTGTTGTTATAAATGGACTGATTGTTCTCCTTGTTTTTATGTCATTTTATTTTTTTCACGTAACGTGAATTTTCAATACCTTAAAATAGGATCGGAATGTGTCATATTATTAAAAAAGACCTCATTTCTGGGCCACTGGGCTCGTGGTTTCTTGGTCTGCTGCTGACAACATTCTGTCTATGGACATGTAATTGCTAAAGTGATTCGCTGGTTCAAGGGAGTGATGTGCTGTAGATTTGTTAAAGTTACCTTTACTGAGTTAATGACCAGACTGATTACGATACCCTGGTGTCCATAATATGAAGTTTAAAGGGGTTGTCCCGCGGCAGCAAGTGGGTCTATACACTTCTGCATGGCCATAATAATGCACTTTGTAATGTACATTGTGCATTAATTATGAGCCATGCAGAAGTTATAAAAAGTTTTATACTTACCTGCTCCGTTGCTGGCGTCCTCGTCTCCATGGTGCCGACTAATTTTCGCCCTCCGATGGCCAAATTAGCCGCGCTTGCGCAGTCCGGGTCTTCTCCTGTTCTCTATGGGGCTCCGTGTAGCTCCGTGTAGCTCCGCCCCGTCACGTGCCGATTCCAGCCAATCAGGAGGCTGGAATCGGCAATGGACCGCACAGAAGCCCTGCGGTCCATGAAGACAGAGGATCCCGGCGGCCATCTTCAGCAGGTGAGTATGAAGACGCCGGACCGCCGGGATTCAGGTAAGCGCTGTGCGGGTGGTTTTTTTAACCCCTGCATCGGGGTTGTCTCGCGCCGAAGGGGGGGGGGGGGTTTAAAAAAAAAAAAACCCGTTTCTGCGCGGGACAACCCCTTTAAGGACATGGCCTATTTTGGCCCAAAGGACGCAACAATGTTTGGGGGATTTTCTTCTCCACTTTTCAAAAGCCCCAACTTCTTTCCATCAACATGGCCATATAAGGGCTTGTATTTTGCGTGGCAAACTTTAGTTTTTATTGGTACCATTTTCGTGTACATATACTGTATTGTAAAACTTTTATTAATTTTTTTTGGAGGTTAGGGAGAGAAAACATCAATTTTGCCATTGTTTTTTTCCCTACAATGTTAATTATGCAGCATAAATGACATGATACATTTTTTCTGCAGGTCATTACTATTATGATAATACCAAATTTTTTTATGTTTCTTTTAATTTTTTTTGTTTTTAATATTTTTTTTTTCAATTTTAAGGTTTTTAAAAAAAAAAAAATGGTTTTTACATTTTTTTTAATGATTTAAAAAAATGATCTTAACAAAATTGTTTTATGATTTTATAAAAAAAAATATATTTTTTTTAAATTTTTTAATTGATTTTTAATTTTTTTTTTTAATAAATCATAACAGAAAAGAAAATCCTAAAGGCTAGGTATTTTCCTCCTTGGATCTACTTCTTGATTTCTAAGATTGCATAATAAATAAAGACCTGCATGTGTGACAGCAGCCTGAAACCTTTTGCACAATAAACCCCCTTTTTTTTAATCATTCTTTTTCCTACATCGTTGCATTCAAAGTTTTTTATTTTTTCTTGAATGGAGCTTTGTGATGGATTGTGTTTTGCATGATTAGCTGTAGTTTTTCTTGGTATTATTTTGGGGTACAGAAGGCTTTTTTGATCACTTTTATTGTTTTTTGGGAGGCAAAACGAAGAAAATAAGCCTTTTGCTTGTTTTTTATTTATTTTTAATACAGATTTTGCCAAACATTAGAAATATTGTGTTCAATTTATTGTATAGGTCAGAACAGATATGATGATACCAAATATCTGGGATTTAAAAAAAATATATATTATTTTTATTCAAATAGGATAAAGTGCGCAAAAAATTTTTTCAACATTTTTTAACACTATCTTTTTCTTTTTTCCATTTTTTTATGTCACTTCAGGTGACTTGAACCATAGTAGCTTGAACCATTGCTATAATAATGTACTGCAGGACTTCTGTACTGCAATGCCTTATCGCTTATAATAGCAATCATAGGCAATAGTAAGCTGGGACACCAGTTTCTGATATCCTGCTGCCATTACAACCCATCGGACCTCCGCGATTACATTGTGGAGGTCCAATAACATCACAGAGGGTTAACAGCTGGGATTACTGCTCTAATCTATCCCCATTGTTGCAGCAGGAGGTCAGCTACCGGTTACAGCCATTTCCTACAGCTGAATGGCACGGAATCCGCTTTTGATCCCACCACATTGACTGGACACAAGAGCCAGTAAGTTGCTGGAGTTGTGACATGTTGCCCCATCTTGTTGGAAAAAGCAGTACGTTCTTTCTTCTGGTGTTAGTTGGTCGTAAAACTGTCCAAACAGGTCCAGATAATCCGTGATCTTCACAGTTGGGCCTCATACTCATGTTTCTGACACCGCACGCCAAACACCTATGTTCTGGTTGTGCTGTGGTGTTTCGTAAGTCAGGTAGGGATTTTCAGTAGACCACTACCTCGTATTCTGTTGATTCACGTGATTTGATAAATGAAACCCTCCTTCAGAAAGTATAGCAGTGGGTCCAAAGGTTCTCTAGCAATCTTAGTCTGTAGCCACGTACAGTCATTTGCAAGTTTAGCTTTGTCGAGCTCCTTCTGTTCCTGCACAGGTTATTCCGTATGGTTTCAGGTTCAGAGATTTCAGCACTCAGACTTGTTTATGATACAACTTGTTGGTCTCACAGTTGATCTTTGAGGGCTGTATCCAATCCAAAACTGGATGCCACAAAAAATTTGGAATGACGAAGCTCTCAGTTTCTTCATAGTTGTGATCAACCTGGTTTGGCACCAATTTTGAACCAGGCTCTGAATACAACATTTAGCAGATGGTTTTGTACCTGAGTACTTATTCCCAAAAGCCTCTTGAGATACCTTAATTGATCCGTTTCACACATAGCCTCCTACAATAACCATTCACTGTTACAGGGAGAACACATGGGGCACATGTATGAAAGTTGTCCAAAAGAAAATCTGTCACCTGGCAACTGCTACTGAGTGCCACTACTGCCAGTCAGGTAATGGCAGTTGTGCATCACCTGCCCAGTAGCAGTGCCCCTCGTTAGCAGTTCTGGGGTGAGAAGTCTACTTTCTATTTCTTGCTATATATAATAAACTCATTGGGTGAATTGTTGGCTAAAGTAGTTGATTTTTTGCATGGCATTGCCCACACATCTTTAATGCAGAAACAGGACTGTTTACAAGTGTTATGCTTTAGGCAGCCTGCAGACGAAGGGGTCGATTGTGCAGGCGGGAGCTCGCAGTAGTGTCCGGCCCTGATAGCAGCTGGCATCTACGCGTACCTGTTAGTGATGAGCGAGCATACTCGCAAAGGGCAATTGCTCGAGCGAGCATTGCCCTTAGCGAGTACCTGGCCGCTCGAGAGAAAAGGTTCGGGTGCCGGCGGCGGGCAGGGAGCTGCGGGGGAGAGCAGGGGAGATCTCTCTCTCCCCCCTGCTGACTGCCGCAACTCACCGCTCCCCCGCGCCGGCACCCGAACCTTGTCTCTCGAGCGGGCAGGTACTCGCTAAGGGCAATTGCCCTTAGCAAGTATGCTCGCTCATCTCTAGTACCTGTCTCTTTTCCTTTTCGTCTGTACAATGATGACGCGGAACCCATGACCTGTTGATTGCGGATGGGCCATGGGTCGGATGGCTTCCATTGACTCCAATGGAAGCAGTGGATTCCACAGCAAAAATCCGTTCACGTATAGATGGCCTTATGGTTGTAGTGTGATTAGATAAGGCGCAATCAGTATCATATGCTTACAATTCTAAATGTCTGATCTGGTAAACCCAGCTGTAAGCATATGGTCTGAGCCAAGTGGGTTACATTTCTTGGCACTGCATCAACACTGTGGCTATGGTATTAAGCAGGAAATACGAATAGTCTCGATTGCATAACTTCAGGTATAATCCACAATTTCATATTCAGTTAAAGTCAGTCTGATTTTTTACGATTTCTACCAAAACAAGATTACATTTCTTTTTTCAACACCTACTTAAATATTCGGCATGATGTAACAACAAGGCTTAGCTAGGAGCTTTATAAGACCTTGCACTGCTGCAGTACTTCAAAGTTTAAGGGAAATATATAAGACTTGTTATAAATTCCTAGAGCAAATGGGACACCTGTGGTGTATTGCCTTAATATTCAGAGCTTAAACGTTGCTCAAGGAGAGCGCCACACTCCTCGAAATACCATAAAACTGTCACTTTAAATATGAGTCAACTTATACGGCAGAACAGCTAAAAGCAAACTGTTGTTTCAAAGCGCTTCGATGTGACAAATCACTCTCCAGTCTGAAGAACTGCTTCCCTAAAAATGCATTCTTCATGGGGACTAAGCAACTTAGATTTCCAGTCTTTTCAGTCCTTCTCCTTATGTCCTTTATACTCACAAGTAGTTACATCCTCACAGTTTTAGCCGACAATCCAACAACATGTCAGCTGCAAAGTATTGCTGGATTAGGGGATATCCTCATATTGAGCTACAGCAGTGGCTTGCATTGCAGATCTAATTTTGATTGAAACCCTTCCCTGCTATAAAAGACATAGAATAAGTACAGCGTTTCCTTGAAAATAAGACCCAGTCTTATATTCATTTTTGCCCCAGAAGAGGCGCTAGGTCTTATTTTCAGGGGGGGATAAGGAATACATTACCTAGCAGGCTCAGTCCAGGTCTCTCCTGCTGACGCACTTTTGGCAGTGCTCGGCCGCCCACGGAAGATCACTTCCTGGTCTTGTATGTCCTTAAAGGGGTTGTCTCGCGGCAGCAAGTGGGGTTATACACTTCTGTATGGCCATATTAATGCACTTTGTAATGTACATCGTGCATTAAATATGAGCCATACAGAAGTTATTCACTTACCTCCTCCGTTGCTAGCGTCCCCGTCTGCATGGATCCGTCTAATTCTGATGTCTTCTTGCTTTTTTAGACGCGCTTGCGCTGTGTGGTCTTCTCCCCTTCTGCTCTGTCCGGCACGAGCGGCGTTCTGGCTCCGCCCCCTTCTACGCATCATCGCGTAGCTCCGCCCCATCACGTGTGCCGATTCCAGCCAATCAGGAGGCTGGAATCGGCAATGGACCGCACAGAGCCCACGGTGCACCATGGGAAAGGACCCGCGGTGCATCGTGGGTGAAGATCCCGGCGGCCATCTTGGTGAAGGAAGACGGAAGACGTCGCAGAGCGGGGATTCGGGTAAGTA
This sequence comes from Eleutherodactylus coqui, assembly GCF_035609145.1. Classification (NCBI taxonomy): domain Eukaryota; kingdom Metazoa; phylum Chordata; class Amphibia; order Anura; family Eleutherodactylidae; genus Eleutherodactylus; species Eleutherodactylus coqui. The sequence continues at coordinate 107,425,786 of NC_089841.1, read as the reverse complement.
ATATGTTTTTTGTTTTTTTTAACACATCCCTTGGGGTTGTCCTGCGCCAAACGGGGGGCCTATGGAAAAAAAACCCGTTTCGGCGCGAGACAACCCCTTTAACTATGGAAATAGGGGTGAAGAGGTTTTTGGCTTTCTGAAGGTTCCACAAATATGCGCATGATCTATTAGGAGACCTGTAATAGCAGGCTCCTTCCCTGTAGTATCATCGAGGATTGCGCTCTTAATATGATTTGCGAGAAGTAGCGTGTGCCCGCGATATGATCGCGCAATCCATCACAGTGCCACGGACTCCACCTCCATGTCAAGTATTAACCCTTAATTCTCAGAGCTTTCTATGGCCTCACTGGGCATCTCAACGTATGCGGATCCCAATACTTATACTACAATCCATTTATATAGCAACTAACACAACAGTGCTCATCCCCTATATGTTTTGAAGGGAAGCGTTACTCCAGGTCTGACTATCTTCTCAATCTCACCCTCTGGGTGTAGCAAGATTGCCCAATATACTCAATAACAATTAACCCTTTATATACCACTCCAAATCTAGAGGCTGCCATTGACCAATGTAGCCAGCCTATGTTAGTAGCACAACCCATAGTGTATAGCCACCGCTGCACTACCAGGTGTGCCCTGTGCATATCCATATGTAGTACCCATAGGCTAGGGGGACCCATATTGTGCCATGTCACCTATCCATAAAGGCGGGATCCTGCCACACTTAATACCACCCCTTGTTGGAGGGAAAATAACAGAGCAACAATTCTGCTGTTCAAATAGTTTAATGTGATTAAACACATACAGAGCATACCCTTTGCATGAAATGTATTTATTATATTTTTTTTATAATCCATTGCTTTTTACGTGGACAAACCAATGTATATAGTCCACTTAATTATATGAAGATGACATTTACTAGATGCTTGATGCCAGGGACCGGTCCATATGTCAACCACCTCAGTAGGAGAATAATGTTCAGCCTTTCATCCTGCATCTGAAAATCTGGGGACAAAAAGTACACAAAGTATTAAAAACTGCATAAACATAATCCTACTGTATTGATTTAAAGATTCAGTAAACAACCACCGCCAAAGTGCAGGTTGTCACAATGCGAACGGCAATGGGTTATACTTGATATTCAGTCCTTTTGGTTGCAAGGCTGTTATGAAGTGGTATGGGAGAGCCTATCAGGGTTCTGATCCTGGGGGGCGTGTTCTTTTAAGGATTTGTGTTGGTTGGTGATTGGAGTTCATGGTTGTATTGACTGGATAAAGGCTGTGTGAGGCAGTTGAAACGTTGTCAGTAGAGATGAGCGAGCATACTTGCTAAGGACAATTACTAGAGCGAGTATTGTCCTTAGCGAGTATCTGCCCGCTCGGAAGAAAAGATTCGGGTGTCGGCGCGGGTGAGCAGTCAGTTGCGGGAGTGAGCAGGGGGGAGAGAGGGAGAGAGATATCTCCCCTCCGTTCCCCCCCGCTCTCTCCCGACGCTCCCTGCCGTCACCCGTATCTTTTCTTCCGAGTGGGCAGGTACTCGCTAAGGACAATGCTTGCTCGAGTAATTGCCCTTAGCGAGTATGCTCGCTCATCTCTAGTTGTCAGCTTATGTGGACTTAATAAAGACGAAATATTTCTAATATGTGAGTATCGTGCCTTTGGTACCCCTGATGCGGCTCTTTTTCTTTACAAAGGACTGTGCCGTATTATACGGATTACAGATCCAGATCCATATTATGAGCCGGCATCTTTTACCTGATACAAGAAGCCCCCTCAGAATTTGAGGTACGCTCAAGTGCTGCTACCATTGTATGCTTTGTTTCTACATGTGAAACTTCTGCATATGTACAGTTTACAAAATGGTTGTTACACTCATTTGTTATATGATGTTAAAGGGGTTGTCCCGCGAAATCAAGTGGGGTTAAGTACTTCTGTATGGCCATATTAATGCACTTTGTAATGTACATCGTGCATTAATTATGAGCCATACAGAAGTTATTCACTTACCTGTTCCGTTGCTAGCGTCCCCGTCGCCATGGTGCCGTCTAATTTCAGCGTCTAATCGCCCGATTAGACGCGCTTGCGCAGTCCGGTCTTCTCCCTGGTGAATGGGGCCGCTCGTGCCGGAGAGCTGGTCCTCGTAGCTCCGCCCCGTCACGTGTGCCGATTCCAGCCAATCAGGAGGCTGGAATAGGCAATGGACCGTACAGAGCCCACGGTGCACCATGGGAGAAGACCCGCGGTGCATCGTGGGTGAAGATCCCGGCGGCCATCTTAGTAAGGTAAGGAAGAAGTCGCCGCAGCGCGGGGATTCGGGTAAGTACTAAAGGTTTGGTTTTTTTTTAACACATGCATTGGTTTGTCTTGTGCCGAACGGGGGGCCTATTGGAAAAAAAAAAAAACGTTTCGGCGCGGGACAACCCTTTTAAGGGGCTTTTACACCTCACGATTTATCATTTGAATGAGCGCACAATGTCGCAGTTCGCTCGTGCAGCCTGTTTGCTTGTTCATTCATTAAATCATTCACATTCACTGTATAAGTGAGTAAGAACAACTGAGCTATCAGTATTTAAACGATTAGCGAACAAGCCAACAATGATTTTCATGCTTACATTAACTGAATGCTATACGAATGAATTACCATTAATCATTCAATCCTTGGCCATTTTTACCCTGAACGATCGTTGATTTTCCCTCGTTTAAACGATTTTGTTTTTTAAATAATCGTTCCATGTAAAGTCCTATAGACACTGACAACTTGTAGTTTGGCCGAGAAGAACAACTAAATAGAATGCTATCTGCTATAGAATATGTGATGCCTATCTGGTCTACTGGCAAGAGTTCTATGGTTTGCTTCCATAGAGTGATAGAGGGTTTGGATCTTATAGCTGTATTACAACCATCTTCAACAGGAGCGAGGTTAACCCCTTCATGACGCAGCCCTTTTTTTTTTCCATTTTCGTCCCCACCCCCACCCCCTTTAAAAAAAATCATAACTCCTTTATTTATCCATCGACGTTGCTGTATGAGGGCTTGTTTTTTGCGGGACGAGTTGTATTTTTTAATGGTGCTATTTAATGTACCATATAATGTACTGAAAATGTAAAAAAAAAGTGAAGTAAACTGAAAAGAAATTACATTCCGCCATCTTTCAGTGCATCTTGTTTCTACGGTGCACAAACTGCAACAAAAAGGACATGATAACTTTATTCTACGGGTCAGTACAATTGCTACAATACTAAACTTGTATAGTTTTTTTTTTACTCTACTACTCTTTTTTTTTTTTCAAAGACATTTAATTTTTTTCAATTATTTTCTGCCGTCACCTTGTGCGCGCAATACCTTTTTTATTTTTCCGTCGATGTAGTTCAGCGATGGCTCATTTTTTGTGAAATGTCCTGTAGTTTCTGTTAGTACAACTTTTTGATCGCTCTTTATTGTGTTTTTTTTGGAATACAGGGTGAATGAAAAAGTGCATTTCTGGTGTTCTCTATTTTTTTTTCCGGACAACGTTCACCGTGCGGGGTAAATAATATGCTACTTTGATAGATTGGACTTTTACGGACACGGCGATACCAAATATGTATTTTTATTTTATTTTTTAGACTTTTTAATTATAGATATGGCAAAAGGGGGGTGATTTAAACTTTTATTACTTTTTTTTTACGATTAAAAAAACTTTATAGATTTTTTTTTTTAACTTAACTTTTAAGTCCCCCTGGGGGACTACAATATGCGATACTTTGATTGCTACTGCAGTATGACGTAATGCTACATCATGGGGATGGCTTGATAGGCAGTCTCTCAAGGCAGCCCTGGCGCCTTTCAGAAGGTCCCCGGAAGCCATGACACCTGCATGGCTCCCCGATCTCACCGCGGGGTGCCGTACGGGACCCCTGAACATTGTTCAGGAGCTTCAAATGCCACTGTCAGAGTTGACAGCGGCATTTAAAGGGTTAATAGCCGCGATCGGCCGATCGCGGCTATTGCCCGCAGGGGTCACCTGTACTAAACAGCTGACGCCTGCGCTGTATGCAGAGAGGTCGCCCCGCGACCTTTCTGCATACATACCCCGATGCTCCAGGATGTAAATGTACGTCTTGGAGCCGGAAGGGGTTGATGTTTTATGGAATTATAATAAATATTCCTGATTCCTCTGCCCCTGTGATTATTTAATGTTTTCTGTAAGTTCAATGGGCAGATGCTCAATGTTCACGTTGCTTCCTAAAAACATGTGTCATTACTAGAGATGAGCGAGCGTACTCGGAAAAGCACTACTCGCTCGAGTAATTTGCTTTATCCGAGTATCGCTGTGCTCGTCCCTGAAGATTCGGGTGCCGCTGCGGCTGACAGGTGAGTCGCAGCGGGGAGCAGGGGAGAGCGGGCGGGAGAGAGGGAGAGAAAGATCTCCCCTCCGTTCCTCCCCGCTCTCCCCTGCAGCTCCCCGCTCCATGCCGGCACCCGAATCTTCAGACCCGAGCACAGCGATACTCGGATAGAGCAAATTACTCGAGCGAGTAGTGCTTTTCCGAGTACGCTCGCTCATCTCTAGTCATTACCCATCATTAGAGAATCGAAAACCTAAATTTTATTACTTTTTAATAGTAAAAAGATATAAACCGGAAGATAACATAGTGGTTTAAAAAAGGTACTGCAGGATGGGAGTGTGGATGGACAGGTACTTCAGGTTTGTAGATATGCAGAAGATTTCCTTTTACACCTTCACTATGCATTTCAGCCTAGTAGAAACGTTGTTCAAGCTGTCACTGCAGTCCCGACCTTCACTATCCCCAGTGCTCAGTTTATTGCTCCTTTCTTCATTGGAATCATCAGGAGTGCAGTAGGAAACAATTGAGAGAGGAAGTAACTGAATTTTCTACTGAGAGGTAATACAAATTAAGTTTTAGGACTATTGATTTTCTCAGTGATAGTCAGCAGCACATGCAGGTGTGGTAGTTTCCATGAGGAGGGTCTAGCAAAAGATATTTTTTTGATCAATGGTAGCTTAGCCATACACTACAGTATAAAGATAGACAAACAGATTAACCTAATGTAAAAAAACCTACAGGCTTTTTATTGCACCACACTTTGGCCCCTTTGCGTGGTCTTTGGTGGATGACTTTGGTGTCATTAGATTTATGACATCCTCACCACCGCATAAAATTAGAGTTTGATACATTGAGTGATTGTCAGGCCAGGTCAAAGTTCCTATGGTAAGTCTAGTGGCGGCGTTCGTCAGCCAACAGCGCCGCTAGGGCGAGTCAAGCATTGATAAGCGACGTTCATATCAAGTGCTTAGCATTTTGACTGTTGCCATGTCCCCAAAACGCGGAAGACCAAGCCGTGGATGCCGAACAGTTCAAGCTGGATACTGCCTTGACAGTTCTTAAAACATTTAGAACCATTTCTCCAAACATTTTATGTTCGCCTAGTAATCATCTAGTCAATCTACTTTAGACAATGCTCTGACTGTGGTTGTTGTTTTCTGATACAATCATACAGTATTGGACAACCACCAAAGGCAGATATTTATGAAAAAGTTGATATGAATGTTAGGTAGGCACTGTGCACTTTGGATGCATAGGGTATGGTCATGACGTAAACATCCAACAGGGCTGTGATGGATGCCATACAGTGGCATCCATCACCCATAGGGACTTAAAGCCAGGCTATAGAACAAATCCGGGAAAGTTTGGTTATTTGTTGTCAACAAGAACAACCACCCTCACAGATCAACTGTGAGTGACAACTCCTTCAGGAAACAAGTGCTCATTCTTTACTTTCACAGATCTCCTAACGTGCTTCTATTGTGAGAGTGTTTTGCGAGGCGTAGGTCTTTCTATGTGAAATGTTCATTGTTTATTTTGTCATTTATTTTTGCCTTTTTGTTTTTGCATGTTCTTGTACTGTTGCATTATGTTGCGGTGCCCATTTGGGTGATGGATGTTTTCTTGTTTTATTCTGCTAAATGTGTCAGTCTGATTGCATGTTTGATTCCACCTTCATTATATCCTTCATGGGCGGAGAATCTCTTTTTTTTTTGTATTAAATGTTCTATAGCAAACAAAGAAACAACAAGAAAGTGAAACATGCCTGGGAAAGTAAAGTAAACATATTAGAAAGTTATCAAAGCTACATCTGCATTTGAAAGTATTGTTTCCGGATACATTAGTTACACAGAGTTTAGTCCTTAGCTTTAACTTCGGAACAGTTTACTAGACTTGGGCAATTTTTAATACTTGACATTTAGCATTGAAATACATCATAACTCTCTGCCTGTGACATATATAGAAGAGATGGTGCCCAATAGCAAAAACTTAAATGGGCCCTCCATTATGGTCTCCGGTTTTGCCACACAGGACAAGAAGGCCTGATTTTTGGTTACTATTCCATGCCATTTAAAATGACCCTTGGGCCAATCTTCCACCTCCTTCTTTGCAAACAATACTGTTCCTCTTTGGAGTAAGGCCCTGCATATATTGTTACTATCCAGTAGCAAAAGGGATGGTGTAATTGGATTGGTGCGCCCTCTCTCCAAGGGCTCCATAGTAATCATATAATCTGCTTCCATGGTATATATGGTCTCGTTGGTTGCTGCTATATAGCTATACACCGATCCATCAGTGCGCCTGTACATTGCCTCTGCCTGAGGATTTGGAGATGAACTTGCTAAAAGAGTTCAAGTGGGGTCTGGACTCCGTTCTTGAGCGTTACAATATTACATGTTAAGGCCCATTTAGACACAACGATTCACGCTCAAAATTCGCTCAAAGCCGTCTTTCGAGCAATAACCGTTGCATCTGAATGCACTGACATCGTGCAGTTTTTGTGCACAAGTCGTTCATCGTTCAATTCTAGTTTTCTGGAATTGATAGATAAACTCTTATCAATGGTGCAGGCTGTTATCGCAATATGCAGCGCTGATGAGATTCTTTCAGCTCGTGTCATGCTGGTAGTTTACAGCGGGACGCGAGCTGTAATCGCGAAAAACAATACAGCTGTTTGCTTATGCAGAACAGCTGTATTGTTCACCGAGTAATAGTAGCAGTGTCCTACTCTGCCTGCATAGCTCTTAAGTATCTACTTTGCTACTATAGACTATGCAAAGATGATCGCTCAAAACTGTCACTCAAACTATCGTTTGAGCAATTGTTAAGCGATTATCTGCCAGTGTAAATGGGGTCTTAGAGTCACTGATTACATAAGAAGGGTCATTGATTCGGGGATTATTCCGATTGCCAGAATTGGAATCGGGATGGAATTTATGTTCCCTAAATGAGGAAAATTGTCTTCTACCTCATGTCTTTTTTTTTTTGCCTTTCCTTAGATCAACATTGCAGGATAATACACGGGATGGATATATGTCTTTTTCTTTTTAACCTTATATGCTATGTTAACCCTTTCCCATCCACTGTCTGACGTCTTAAAACATTATGATTTAAGGCTGTACAGCTCCAATGTTGGAAGACGTCCGTCGGGATTCTCTTACTGTATATTGCCAGCCTCTCTGCTATCAGAGCCTATCCAACATGTCCCTTCATGCAGTACCGGCTTTAGCCAGCATATAGCGCCGCTGTATAACGACAGAAAAGGAGTAAGGCCTCATGTCCACGGGGAAAATATGAGTTAGGATCCGCAGCGGATCACCCGCACGCGGATCCGCACCCCATAGGGATGCATTGACCACCCGCGGCTAGATAAATACCCGCGGATGGTCAATAAAAGGGATTTTAAAAAAAATGGAGCATGAAAAAATCTGGACCATGCTCCATTTGCGTGCGGGTCTCCCGCGGGGACGGCTCCCGCGGGCTTCTATTGAAGCCTATGGAAGCCGTCCGGATCCGCGGGAGACCTAAAATAGGAATTTAAAAGCATTTACTCACCCGCAGCGGGCCGGGAAGGTCTTCTCTTCCTCACGGCCGCATCTCCCTTGCTTCTGCTCAGCGGATGTGCCGCCGGCGTGACGAATTCATCCGCCGGCCGAAAAAGAAGATCCGGCCGCGACGCAGAGAAGAAACGGAGTGGATGGGAGGTGAGTTTATTCTCATTTATTCTGATTTTCAGCGCTCATGTCCGCGGGGCAGGAGGGACTCGCTGCAGATTCTGCATGTAGAATCCGTAGCGGGCCCGATTTTCCCCGTGGACATGAGGCCTAAGCCCCCTAGGAAAACCAGGATATAAATTGGTTTGGAAAGGGATAATATTTTAATTATGTTTGCAATGAACAAATCTAGTTAGAAGCCAAGCCTATTTACCAGAACATCTACTACCCAGCTAATAGCATCCGCTCCATGATGAGATTACATGCTGACCTGATCTCCTGTGTTGTCAGTTGACTGTATCAGGATTGGCCGTTTTTTCAGGAACCACAATTGAAGTGATTTGTGCAATTTGACCATCCAACTATTAATATGGATGAGAGTTTTGGAAGCAGCCCATACTTTAATATTTTCATTGCTTGCCCATGCATTTGGTTTCACAATTAAGTCAATAAAGTAGGGAGCTAAGCCTTCAGCGGACATTAGCGGGGACTTAAGAGGGAGTCTGGAAAAGGCAAGTTTTCATCCTTCCTTTGTTACAGACATGTACCTTGTCATTAGATAAGAGGTCAGTGAACTGGCAGGCACGTGATGTGTTGTTTGACTTTCTTTTATAACATGTCCTAGCTGAATTATTTTGGCTGTTGTTTTTGTCACTAGAAGATAATATTTCTCAAAGCACAGTGAATAAGTTTAAGTAGCTGTCTCATCTAATGGAAAAGGTCATAACATAAGAAAGTGCCACTGGTTAGTGTAGGGTAACACACTGCCCTGCTTGTCTAATTTGATTACACACAGTCAGTGAAGCCTCCGGCAAAGCTGATTTTAACGATAATCAGCTTCTTAACCTTTTGAGAACTAACGTAAACACTACCCACTACTGGTTAATTATGTTGCTTTAAAATATATAAAGTGCAAAGGTAAGAGTGTACAACTAACACATGTTGTGACACAATTTAACAAGCTTACTTAAGAGGATTACAGGACTTTTATCTCATCTCCTCTTACATGTAATGAACTATTTCTACATTTTCAGTCCTGATAGTGGTCCCCGCAAACATATTCATTGTTTTGTGCAAATCTGCAGTCTTTGTAGAAGTAGTCTCACTCTTTGTGACCTACTTGAATGACCACTGAAGTTAAAATAAAGCCTGATGACTTCAAATAAAAGTAAGCCTTATCTGAAGTAAAGGCCCAGTTACACGCAAAGACAATCTTTCAAACGATTGAAAGGTTGAGAGTTTTAGCTATCGTTTTGCATAAACTGCTAATGGATACTAATGTCTCCAGCAGCTATTTGCAAGTCCCAGCATGGGGTCTGGACTTTGAATTCAGCTGCATTGTCTTTGCACAGGCTGCCGCCGGCTGTCAGCTGTATACAATGTAATCAGCTGGAGAACACAGTGTGCGGTCTGTGTTATCTACTCTCCGGCTGAAGGATGGATTTTAAGCTTACCTAAAAATCATCGTTCAGCCAAAGAGTGAAAGATGGAAATATTTACATGCACAGGTTATCACTCAAAAGCTATAGTTTGAATGCATTTTGGGCAATAATTGTTGTGTCTAAGTGGGGCTTAAGTCAAGTCTATTCTGTATTCTGGTGCATAGATACCATAGGGGGAGTATACTGCGTAGGCATGCCATTCTATAACCCAGAGCAGAGGGACACTAAGTATCTGTGGCTCACTAAGGTGAACCAAGCCATTTTATCCAGAGGTCATGATAATGCCTCTGCAGGTGTCACGAACCCCCATAAAGGCTCCTCCACTTTTTAAATTCAGTTTCATATGCAATTCTGACTGAAATCGCTTTAGGCTGGTAACTCGATACCAGAGTTAAAATAAGTGCTTAAAAAAGGTTCTCAAAACTTCTGTATATTTCTGTTAATGCCAATGGGAGGCTGCAGGGTGGCTACAAATGAGATCTGCCAGGTTCAAATCAAACCAGTAAACAGTGGCTCCATTGTGCATCTAGTTGAGGTGTAGTGAAGCCGCGTAGCAGCTTTGCACTGGCAACTCATCTCGAGCGTGTGAAAGAGGAACCAACTCTCTACACAGTCTCCATATAAAACTTGTCATCCTTTAGCCCTTCTGCTCCTGACAGCCTCCTGATGTAGGCTGGTATCCTGTCTGTCTGTCTGTCTATCTAGCTATCTGCTGCTGTAAATACTTTGGCAGCCTATTTACTATTGCAGTGAGAAGTATATACTCCTCCTTGGCTAAAAATACCCTGGTGAAAAAAGTATTTAATACATAGGCCACTACTTTTATGTATTACACGGATGACCATTCATTTTAATAGCAGATATGTAATATGACATTTCCCCTTCAGTGGCCTCTGCGTGGAAAAAGATGTATAGTTGGGCGTAGCTTCCCCATAATGTTCTCACTAGATGTCAAGATGAGATAACTTTACAGCATTCTTCTGTATCTTCTTATCTAGTGTATGTTAATATTTATCATGTATGTCACGAACTATATTGATAGTACTTGAACCTTTCTGTTCACTTCGTTAAATGTTATGTGTTTGTGATAGCAAGAATAGAGTAGCTAAATCTGATAGACTTCATGGAAGATCCCTTTTTACCGTATGGTAACCTTCAGCATATCGCTCCACAGTTGCGGTAACGAAGCCCTAGATCATGCAGACTCGCAGGCTGTCAAAATTGACATCTCAGATCTTCCCATACGTGTTCTATTGGTATTAAATCTGGTGACTGGGCAGGCCCAAAAGGTGTGGCAAGGTTGTGAAGGCATTCCTGTGACACCCTTGCTGTGCGTGGAAGACCTGGCATGAGAGGAACACATGTGGCTGCAGGATATCTTGAACATATCGCTGAGCTGTCATTGTCCCTCGTACCACTACTAGGGGTGACTGACTGTTGCATATGATGGCCTCCCACCCATCACACCAGCAGTGGGAGCAGTGTGTGGCTCCACAGCAAAGGCAGGATTGAGGCGCTCAACCCTAGGTCTCCAGACATGGACATGGCCGCCGTTAGGGCCCAAACTAAACCTGGATTCGTGACTGGAGGCAACCCAGTTCAGCTCCATAGCAGTCCAGTTTCATGGTTCACAACACGACTGCAAATGGAGGTGATAGTGGATGGGTGTCAAAGGCAGCACATGTAATGGGCAGGGTGAGACCAAATGTCCTATAGCCAAGCATTTGGAAATGGTTCCAACAGACACACAGACCGGCCTGGATGGCGGACAATAAAACCGTTGGTGTTACTTGTCAGACGATCCTCTCTACTGGTGTTCTGTTGAGGGCGTCCTGAGCCCGGTCACCTTGTAAAGATGACATCCACTGCTCCCAGCACATCCTAACAGTCTGGTCAGAACGGTCTAGGTGATGGGCAATTCGCCAATATGACCATCCAGATTCTCTCATTGCTACTCTGTTAGCTGAGCGAAATTTCTTCGATTTGTGTAGTAGAGGCATTTCTAGTGGTCTACAAGCTCTACACAAACAGAAAAAGGGGTCCACTGCACACAAACCACTTCTGGGAGCCTTTTTATAGGACAAGAGTAGAACCACTTATAGGGCCTCAGGTGTAAATTCTAATCACACCACAACTCTAGTCATCGGCATATCTGCTTCAGATGCAACTGCATGCTGAGGTTTGCAGCAAAACGACTACTCCTTCTAGGTGCATGATTTTTTTTTTTGCAAAAAGTGTATTATTATGTGTTACATTCCCCATTCGCTGCTGTAATTGGCCCATAAACAAACCATTAAAAGTTTTTAATGGATTCCAACAGCAAAAATGTTTGCAAACATTTATGTGTTCCAATGCAGTACAATCATCATATGAAATATCTTTTTGATGGGATGTGAACCTTTTTAAATAGCCACTTCGGTGAAAACACTGTCACACTCTGGATGTGTCCTCTATATGTTGCAGTCACTTCTATGCAGTGCAGCCTCCAGTTTGATGCTCACCAGGCAATGTCTGCTTTAACTTTCACATCAATCTCACGATGCATCAACACAGCATTAACTACAGGCTGTACCATCTCAGCCTACTGGGTGGACATGTTTAGTTATCATTACTTTCTATACTTTTCTAAATAAGCTGCAGGCCATAAGCATATAGTCAGGAGGATTGTGATTTCCTCTATTATAACTGTGTGACAGGAGCTGTGTGATCATCATCAGTAACTGTGATAGGAGTGTCTGTGTCCCCTTCTAAGCAGTTCCTGTAATGAGGTCCACTGAATCTGACTAGAAGCTGAGCACGTAACCCTACATAAATCTGATCTAGTCAGAATTGAGATCACATGACCACCTGAGGAGATAGAAATCAGAAGTTTCAGACGCAAAGGAATATCTAACCAAGGTAACACTAGCTTTTGTCTATATACTGTTAATTACATAATGAATGAGAAAAAAATGTAGTGGAGTGGCCCTTTAATTCCTATCAGCCCTCAGACTTGCAGTAACTAACTTTCCGGTTTGGAGTGCTGGTTATTGTGGCTGATTTTCAGTTAAATGAATCTTATCTGTAAGCTTCCTGGAAGTAACTTGATGTGAAATCAAGTTCAAATGTCAATGAAGAGAGTGAAATGGCGTTTTGCTATCATTTGGCGAGTATTGTGTAGCGGTGAATAACCGTACAATGCTGACCTTATTTAAGAAAATGAAACAATGCACTTTGTTATCACAAGGTAAAATGGCTAATTTCCTTCCATCTGTAATCTATAATTTTAATCAAAAGTGTGTATGAGTCATTGAAATTCTGTTATGGCTGCTTGATAACATTAAATTCAATGAAAACATCAGTGGCCTACAGGATCAATATTTTTAATATGTGTGCATTGCAGTGCTGCAGATTTTTTTGGCTAATAGATCGCACCCATATTGATTTCCATGGGAAATGTTAGACTAGTACTAAAATAATTAAAACCGAAAAAAAAGGACAGATTATTGGTGTGGAATCTTAAAGAAGATAGAAGTATAAAAATTGGTTATTGACTAAATTGCTTGGGGTGAATGAACTTTGGGCACATGCAGTAAACAGATTCATACTGAGTAGCACCTCGGCCCCTTCAACCTAAAACAGTCAATAAGCTATTACAACAATGCAAATTGTGGTGAAAATACCATGCTGTGCATATAAAAAAAGAACAGGCTGTCAATACCCGAGCGATTCCGTCTTATTTACATGTAATATTTGTACTGCGCAACAAAAGCACAAGATGGATTTATTTCCTCTTTTCATTTTGTGAAATGTTCCACTCAGCAAGTATAAATACATATTCTACCAATCGGAATACAAGATACATAAACTGCTATCTAACATTGTAACTAGTGGGGAGCTCTACAGCTTCATTTGCTATGCCTAGATATGTCAATGTTGGGTTTTCCAGAAATCACAGACACCCAGTTAGAGGAAGGAGTGCTGCTTCTCAAGATATGACCACAAATTTGTGGGATTCACTTACCGTAGATTTGTGGTGTAAGAGTTCAACAAAAATTGTGAAGTGGAAGTCACTTCAGTTAAATAATTTCTTCATGCGTCGTCTCAGCAGTGCTGTCCAAGTTGTAACGTTCCCTGGTGTCTGATCTGTAGTTAAAGTTTCACTGGTGCCTAGTTAGTAGGTTAAAGTCGACCTAAACTTTTTAAAAACTTCTGACGTGTTACAGTGACATGTGAAAAGTTTTGATTGGTGGGGACCCAGGTGCTGAGACCCCCACTGATCGATAATACGGACACACAGAAGTACTCATTTGAGTGCTGTGCCCTTTTGGCTGTCATCACAAGCAGTGTATGGACTACATAGATTTTCTATGGAATCTTGAACCGCTCCAAACTACGATGGAAATGGCCAAATGGACACAGCGCTGAGATGAGTGCTTCTGCCCATATGTTTTATGTTAACAGGGTGTGATTTACAGCAGTTTCATGGGCCATATGAAATGATCTGCGAATGACTTCTATGGGAGAGCATCCCGGGTATGATTTGTGACACGTGCAGAGGTCATTGTCCAGGGAGGGGAGGAGGTAAGCTGTAACTGTAACCTGCTGTGAATGGTGGCTTCTGTGTGTTATGTGTGAAATTTCATTTTAATACTGGCTGTGATAATGAGATTAGTGTTGTGACATTATCTATATAGAACAGGAAGTCTTTCAGCAAAGTCACTGGCAAGAATGAAAACTGGAATATTTGGAGGATTTAAAAAAAATAAAATAAAAAAATATATATATATGTATAGATAGATAGTGAAATGGAGAATTAGAAAAAAACGACAATTGTTAATGTGTTTTAGCATAAAGATTTGATTTAAGCAACAGGATACTTTCTGACAATTCTTTCTCTTTTAAGATTTTACCATTCACTTTTGTATTTAGGTTGGCCAAACACTAGATATTTTGGACTGTTAAAAATGCTGATTCATACTATTGTCTGCACCTTTAGGGCTCTTTCCCACGAGCCGCTATACGGCAACGGCATTTTTACGTTTTCACGCTGGCTCTGTATAAGCGCCTGAATAGGCGTTCTTACACGATCCCGGCCTGCATTTTCTCATCCATTCACATGACCACGAGCGTCGTTTTTACCGGAAAAAATATGCCGCAACCCGGTAAACCCTTGCTCTGCCAAAATCCTCTGTGTGCCTTCCAGTGTCTATATAGACGCACCTGTAAGCTTTTTGCAGATTTGGATGTCACAAAAATGCCTCCCCCTCCCTTCTCTTTCCCTGCTCCCATAGGAGTCTATGGGAGCCGCTGGCATACATTGGCCAAAAGATAGTTCCAGAACTATCTTTTGGCTGAGCGCATATGTCCTATTTCTCGCGCTGCCAGTGTATTTACGTACCGTATATTCGCCCGTGTGAACAGCTGCATTGGAAGCTATTGCTTCATGGGTACTGTATATGCGCTCGGGCATGAAAACACGGCGTATATGCGCTCATGGGAATAAAGCCTTTCACACAAACCAAATATTTCCATCAGGATGCACCGCTAGACGCAGCGCTGCGGAATTCTGCACCAAAATCTGCTGCTCCCAACTGCAAATTTTGCTGTTTGGGAATTGCAGTCCGATCTAAGCAATCTTCAATTCTGCATCAAAATCTTAAGGTAGTCTGCGGATTTTGGCGCACAATTTACTGTGGCTTGCATTGCTAATTCCATCCGTGTGAATGGTCCCTTATGTGATATGAAGAAGCACGACAAATTCTAAGACCGATATCCATGGAAAAGGGGGATTTGCAGTGTTAGATGTTTTTCGGTCCTTTCAGGTGGTCGTTAGAATGTCATTTGTGCTAAACGACAGATCTGCAAAAACATACTAATAGGTCAATTAAAAAGTTTTGAATTCCAACAGGGATAGAACCGATAATACGAAGTGATGTACAGCGCTGCTGAATATGTATGCGCTATATAAGTAAAGGTGATGACTATTATACTGATGAGTAGTATTAGATATTGATTGGCAGCATCATATGCACTTTCTAGAGTAGAGTAGAATATGTGCATCTGTCTGCATACAAGAAACTCCATTGGCCAACTCTTCATTGGTGGCTTGTAATACTCAGTAATACAGTAACTTACAGTTCGGAGCATATAACCGCCATCATTGTGAGTTACTGACGAAGCCGTTCTAAAGTTTAGTTAAAGGTGAAGTCCAGTGCCATTGATCAGAAAATCCCAATTGTGCAAATTCTCTATACTATTCACGTCTTTCCCCCCTGCTAGAAATTCTTTCTTTAACCTCAGCGAATTATAATAGAGGCTGTGCTTGACTCCACACCAATTTGTCTGAGTCTCCCCAAGTCTGTTTATAAACTAATCCCATTGCTCAGTGAGTATGTATAAGTACTAATTGGAGCTGCCAGTAGTGACTCTGCAGGAAACTAATTCTACCTTCTAATTACCCTTATGGTGGAAAACTCCTAATAGGTTAGATAAAGCTTACTTTGTCTGATGTTTCTGGATGTCGGCTTGTCTGATTTATCAGTT
Organism: Eleutherodactylus coqui; assembly: GCF_035609145.1. Classification (NCBI taxonomy): domain Eukaryota; kingdom Metazoa; phylum Chordata; class Amphibia; order Anura; family Eleutherodactylidae; genus Eleutherodactylus; species Eleutherodactylus coqui. The sequence goes on along the minus strand of NC_089841.1, from coordinate 107,409,779 downwards.
TGAAAACGGCATGGACTCATTAAAACTCTTCTATGGACGGAATCTATTTGTCATTGTCTCCCTCTGAGTGCTGTTTATGAAGCCATCTTCTGTGCGCTGGCTCCGGCTCCGGCTGGGTCACATGATTATATCCGCCGTCGAAATCACAGAATATTGCAAGCTGTTAAACGGTTTCTTTACAGCAGAGTGTGCTTTCTGCAATCCCTATAGCAAATGTATCCAAACGGCCATGCTGCTTTTTAATTTTGCAAACATTATTTCCCTACAGACAACACATCTGCTTAGTTTGCTTCTGTGTGTGTGCGCCATATATGCATGCGTGTATGTCTACATGTATGTATCCATGTAACAGATTTACCAAAATGGTCCTGCTAATGTACATTTAGGAGAAAAAAAAGATTGTCTTGACATTGGATCTTCAGAAACTAAAGGGTGGTCTGATTACTTAAAGAGATTGTCTGAGATAAGTGTTTGGATGTTTTTTAAGAAACGGGCCCCTCGGTGTTAACATAATTAAAGAGCTCATACTCGCTGCTCCCCGCTGTCACTCCAGGTCTCTGCTGTGCTGTTTTGTTTACAGGCTGCAGTCAGTCCCATAAACTTGCTGCTGCAGCCTGTAAACAAAACTTAGAACTCAGCAGCGATCGATGACCTTTTCATTGGCTGCATCAGCCCGTTTACGAGACAGCACAGGCTCACTGCAGGCTGCAAATATGACTCCTGCAAGGGGATGGAGCAGCAAGAGGTGATATGAGTTCTATACGTTCTTTATAATGTTTACACACTAGGGGACCAATTTTGAAAAAAAAAAAAAAACACAAACATTTTTTTTAAAATCTCGGACAACTCCATTAAGGTCCGTTTACACAGTACGATTACTAGCCATAATGTTCCTCAAAATGTCCATTCACCCCACAGTCCAGACATGTAAAACTGCCAAGGATCAGACCACTTTGTTGGCTGATGATTGACTTTCAGTAAGCATAAAAAAGTTTGTAATCATCTGTACCTCTACCGTTATGAACATAAATATATATAGACAGCCTATGTCGATGCAGTGCTTTGTGTGCCACCGGCAGGGAACTTCTGCGGTGAAAGAGAGCGGGTGGGGTGGAGGGGGGGGGGCCCTCTGCCCCAGCTGCGGGAAAGCACATTCCTGCTGTGGGTATGTGCAGCTGCAGCTGCCACCACTGTCTGCATGCCAAGGAATGGAGGGGCGAGGTCCTCGGAACATTTTCACTCCAGGGTCCAGGGAAAATAACGCTAGAAGCCTGGCAAGCAAGCTCCTAGCAGCATGCATTCCATACACACGCCACAAGGACCTTCACTAATTCCGCCAATTGGGAGCTAGGGGTGTGACAGGGGTGTTCCTAAATGGAAGCCCTGTCAAAGCCCTAGCTTCCGGTGGCGTCAAGATACAATAATACCCAACATAAGGCACTGATAGGCCAAAAATGTTTAAAAAGGGCATTTCAAAAATTAAATTGTATTCCAAATAGTGATAGTTTAACACATTCTGATGATTCAGCTTTTTTTAAAGTAGGAAAACCCATTTAAGGTACCGTATATACCGGCGTATAAGGCGACGGGGCGTATAAGACGACCCCCCAAATGTCACCTTATACGCCAGTATTCAGTGGAGAAAAAAAAAAAAAATTTATTACTCACCTGCCCCGGCGTCCTGTCGCGCTCCGGCAGGATGTCGCTCGCTCCGGCAGGCTGTCGCTGGCTCCTCGTCCCGGCGCAGCATAGCTTTCTGAATGTGGGGCTTGAAATCCCCGCTTCCAGAAAGCTAATACACACGCCGGCAGCCATGACATCATTGAATGGCTGTGATTGGCTAAAGCACACGTGGCTTCAGCCAATCACACTATTCAATGACATCATTGAATGGGTGTGATTGCTAACACGTGCGCCTTCAGCCAATCACAGCCATTCAATGATGTCATTGAATAGTGTGATTGGCTGAAGCCACGTGTGCTTTAGCCAATCACAGCCATTCAATGCTGTCATGGCTGCCGGCGTGTGTATTAGCTTTCTGGAAGCGGGGATTTCAAGCCCCGCATTCAGAAAGCTATGCTGCGGCGGGGACGAGGAGCCAGCGACAGCCTGCCGGAGCGAGCGACATCCTGCCGGAGCGCGACAGGACGCCGTGGGAGGTGAGTAATAAAATTTTTTTTTTTTACACTTTTTTTTTTTTGTATTACCGGCGCATAAGACGACCCCCGACTGCAGAGCAGATTTTTCGGGGTTCAAAAGTCGTCTTATACGCCGGTATATACGGTATATATTTGTGTAGTTGTAGCAAAAAGTTTAGTTGATGTTTTCCCATATAGTTGGCGCTCTGAGGTATCAACATATTGATGTACACTAAAAAAGACTCCCTTTTGGCATACGTATGCCCATTAAAGTCTATAAACACATCAGGAAGTCCATATGCGGTGGAATATTTTTCAGATTTCTTTTTCATCGCATGAATTGGGCATTAGGGCCCATCTATACAGGCATATTTTCTGTCCGTATTCAGTGTGTGTTTTTTACGGACCAAATAAGGACCAATTGAATTGAATTTGTATAATCAAATATGCCCTTTTACGTGTGTATTACATGTGTGGAAAAAAATCCTAGCACGTCCTATTATGGTCCGTATCATGGACCAAATCGCCCATGAAATTATATAGAAGTGTAAATAAGCGCCGTGAAAATGGATGTTACATTACTTTTTTTAATGCATCTTGTCAGGAGCCAGTAGGTAAAATAGTGAAATCAATGAGCCTTGTTGTGTTTTTTTTTGCGTGCATAAAAAACTCGGTGAATTGGGATGCAACACAGATATAAAAAATCTCGCACATGCACCAAGAACACACATTCACATGCAGTGAAAACAGGGCATTTTTTATGACCCAAATTGCGTACACGTGTGTGAATGAGGCCTCAGTAAGATTAAAAAAGGCACAACCCACTGCCCTTTCCTTTTAATCCAGAGAAGGCAAAACTAACATCAATGAGCATCCATATTACCCATATTAAAAAGTTTCTTTCCGAGCAGCAATTGGCAATAATTGCTATCAAACATTTCCTACAGTCTTTCACGTTGCTGTTGAGTAATTGTAGCCCACTCTTTCTTTCTTTTAATTGAGACTTTTATGCTTGAGCTTCTCATTTAGGTCTAGTATTTAGATTTAAAGGGATTGTCTAGTTGTAAACTACTGATGCCTTATCTTCAGGATAGGTCGTCAATTGTAGAACGGTGAGGCTGAGGTACCTGAAAACTCTGCTAATCAGCGATTCACCAGGCCAGTCCCCTTGTATACTGAGCTGATTTCTGCAGGAAGCAGACCGTTCCGTTGCCACTGCAGTGACCAAGCTAAAGGCCCATCTATACACAACGATAAACACTGAAAATTCGCTCAAAAGCCATCATTGGAGCGATAGTCGTTGTGTGTAAATGCTCTCATCTTTCATTCTTCAGCTGAACAATGATTTTTAGGTGAGCATGAAATCCATCGTTCAGCTGGAGAGAAGATAACGCAGACCGCATGCTGTTTTTGCTATCCATGGTGCTCTATTCTCCACAGGAGCGCTGATTACACTGTATTCAACTTGCAGCCCCACGGCAGAGCAAAGGAGCTGAATACAGAAGGCCCTTTTACACACAACAATTATCGTTTAAAATTTAGCTTACAGGCCATCTTTTGAGCAATCATCATTGTGTGTAAATGTGTGCCCATTGTGCACTTACTGTGCATTGCTGACTTCAGGTCAGCATGAAATCCTTGTCCCTGTTAAAGAGGGACCACACGCTGAGTTCTACGCGGGCAGCGCTGATAACATTCTTTAACAGCTGTTAACAACTGCTGTCCCGCTGGAAAATAATAGTGATGTATTTTGAGAGCAGACCACCCACTGTTATCTAAATACATGCAAATAAAGTACAAAAGGGTTGATTAGCCCATTAGTACCTATGCAAAATGATCACTCAAAACTGTCATTTTCTTACGAATTGTAAGCGATCATCTGTGTGTGTAAATGCACCTAGAGAACAGACCACCTGCTGTTCTCTGCATACAGCTCCGGAGGCTTATTTACAGGCAAATGAAGGTGATAAGCTGCTAATGGACATTAGTGTCCAGTAGCAGTTTATGCAAAACAATCACTCAAAACCTTTCTTTTAAATGATTATCTTTGCATGTTAATGGGTCTTTAGTATTACAGGCCAAGTTTACATTCACTTCAATAGGAACTTTGCTTGTAATACCAAGCCTGGCCACTGCACTTGGAATGGAGCTGTCTGCTTCCTGCAGAAATCAGCTCAGTGCTTGAATGCATTAGCCCAGAGAACAGCTGATCAATGGGGGACCTGGGTCATAAACTCCCATCAATCTACTTTTGATTAGCTAACCTGAGGATAGTCCATCAACAGTTTACAACTGAGCAACTCCTTTAAGTCAGGACTTCTAATTGGCCTGTGGAAAATGTAAATATGTTCCTCTTGTAATGGAAAGTTGTCCATGCACTGAGATGACAAAGCAGCCTTACACCATCCCAGTAATGCTCTAATCGCCAAACACCAGGCGTAAAATTTCTTCACAGTACATATATATTTCAGGAATATATCCGTGACGGCTGGACAAATTTATAACTGAATGCAGTTCAGCAGCTTGTGGAAGGGCCAGAAATCATATACTTTGTCCTTTTTCATACTTGGCTGGCTGGGCAGATGTGACTTGCAGTCTGTGAATGATAAACGACTGTAGAGTAGTGGAGTGAACCAAACGTAAGAACTATCAGTAATGTTGTGATACAAGGAAAGTGCTTCCCGAGAACACTAATCAGATCTGGATAGCAAAGTATCGGTTACTTTTGATGTTGACAGCTTGATAGTATGCATAGGTAGATTGTATACATACGTACCGTAAATCATGCGGTAAATCAAGGATGTGCCAGGTGGGGTTATCTATTCTTCCTTTTTGGAATTTCAGTGTTTAGTTAATGTCAATTTCAAAGACTGCAAAATGACCCCATCCATGACTTGTAGTGTAAAAAGAACTGCGTGGCTTTGGCTCCTGGTCTGAACAGTCACATGTTGTAGGATCAGTTCACATTAGCGTTAATGCATTCCAGCTAAGTTTCTGTCTGGCTTACCATTCTGCACCACGCTTCTCACCATCAAAAATACCAGAACTCTGACCGACCGCATTACCGGCAATGAGGTCCATGAGGATTTACTGGTATCCTTTTGAGAACTGCTCTGGCGTAGCTGTCACAGCTCAATTATCAACAGAAGCCATGACGTTATTGTGAAAACCGCCTAATACAAAGAGATGTGCCTTCGTGGTGATCTGTAGAACATTTCATGTCTTTAACAAAATCCCTACTTTTTTTTTCCAGAAGTTAAAATCTTTCCATGTTCTTTTAGGCAGGAATTTAATATTGATATGACTCATTGCCTGTGCACTCATCTGCCGGCTGTATAAATTATGGATAAATGAGACTTAAGGCTGGATCAGTGGAGCAGAAAATCCCTATTCTGTCAGTGTATTCATGATCCATAAGAGGAAAATGTAAATATTCGTAATGACATCTAAAGATACGGTGCCCATTGTCCTGCTGCTTAATAGATAACCAGCAAAATAGAATTAAGCAAGCCTCGGTGAGTAACCTGGTGTTTTCCAGCCACGCAAGTGATGAGATACATTTCAGTTTTATGAACTGAATTGAGAAGTTGGATTGATGGTTTGCAAAGGATTTGGTGGTCATCCTTTTTTTTTGCTTTCCTCAGTGGCTCTCGGTACTGGCCAAGAACCTTTGACAAATAGAACTCTACTCAAGCTAAGCTGCTCAGACAGATTTAGCAGATTGACAGAAGCAGCTTCTATTGGGCACTCTTACAGACATCTACTGTAGTAGATGATCCAACAAGTTAACCATCTAAAACACTGCCGACTTGACTATCGCCATCTGGATCTTTTATGGACGCAACTTTTTTTTTTTTATGCAGAGTGTGGGAAAAATGCAATTTTGCACAAAACAATAAATCACATTTTTTTTCGTTACATAACTCATTTTAATTGTATGTGGTTTTACAGAAAAAAAAAATCAGTAACAATAAAAGGAAACTTTTATAATGTGACATATTTGGGTCTAATAAGAAAATAGTTGTCTAGTAAGATAAATGAAACTTGCCTAATATCATATTCAAATACAAATTGTACCAAGTTGTGCAGAGCATATCAGACAGTAGTCATCAAATGGAACAGTGGAGATTTAAATTTTCTTGTACACCAAAGGCATAAGGAAGCCATAAACATAATAAGCATGGGGTGGACTAGATTAAGTAAAAAAGTTGCGGGGAAGGGGGGGGGGCATTTTAGCATATATTAAATAAAGATTGGATGAGATTATGTTTTGAATCCAGTGCCTGGTTAATGATTATTTTTGTTAAGCCATCCCCGTGAGGGATACATGAGACTGTTCTGTTCATTAAAGTTTGCATGTAGTGGCTACAAACTCTTCTGTTCAAAGTTGGCTGCAGATGAATCTTTTTTTCTTTTTATTAGACACTTGTCAAATTTTATTTTTACATAAGGTTGTTCAAATTCGCCAATTGTTTCTACTCTTATCACAAGGGGTTGGAACGTTCATGAAATTGTTTGCCCCCCTCCCCTCTTCTTATACACTTGACGTTGTTTACACAGAAGGTGTGTTGCCAAAAAACTATTATTTTTTAAAAAAGATGAAATCAAAAAATCTTCTTAGTTTGATCACAGGGCATTTTAAATTGGTCAGTGATCAGGTATGAACAAACCATATCACTGGTCTGTGTAGAAGGGACTTAGACATTTCAATAATAATCTTAATTTGTATAGCGCCAACTTATTCTGCAACGATAATTGTGCATACATCAGTTATACAGCTTATTGATCATGACCCATGGACTATCTTGGTAGCTCTGCTGTTGTTACTACTAGAGATGAGCGAACGTACTCGTCCGAGCTTGATACTCGTTCGAGTATTGGGGTGTTCGAGATGCTCGTTACTCGAGGCGAGTACCACGCGATGTTCGAGTTAATTTCACTTTCATCTCTGAGACATTTGCGCGCTTTTCTGGCCAATAGAAAGACATGAAAGGCATTACAACTTCCTCCTGTGACGTTCCAGCCCTATACCTCCCCCCTGCAGTGAGTGGCTGTGGAGATCAGGTGTCACCCGAGTATTTAAATTTGCCCCGCCCGCGGCTCGCCACAGATGCATTCTGACAGAGATCAGGGAAAGTGCTGTCTTGCTGTAGCTGCTATAGGGAGACTGTTAGGTGTTATATTCGTCTTCAAGAACCCCAACGGTCCTTCTTAGGGCCACATCGCGTAGCTCCGCCCCGTCACATGTGCCGACTCCAGCCAATCAGGAGGCTGGAATCGGCACATGTGACGGGGCGGAGCTACGCGATAGCGCGTTCAAGGGGGCGGAGCCAAATCGCCGCTGCTTCCGAGCCGAAGGGAGAAGACCCATCTGCGCAAGCGCGTCTAAAAAAGCAAGAAGACACCGAAATTAGACGGAGCCATGGCGACGGGGACGCTAGCAACGGAGCAGGTAAGTGAATAACTTCTGTATGGCTCATATTTAATGCACGATGTATATTACAAAGTGCATTAATATGGCCATACAGAAGTACTTAACCCCACTTGCTTTCGCGAGACAACCCCTTTAACCAAAGCGATTAATGGGTTTCACCTGCCCTCTTGGTTGGGCATGGGCAATTTTTCTGACGTACATTAGTACTGTTGGTACACCAATTTTTTTGGGCCATCACCTACAGTGTAATCCTAGTAATTTTTATGGGTTTCGCCTGCACTCATGCTACAGCAAGGTGTGTGGGGTTGGCCTACACTTTTGGTACATAAATGTAACTGGGGCCTTGTCTATACTGCAACTACTGAAATATGAAAGAGACTGTTATCTCCCTAAACTGCTGCAACGGGAATGTTACTGTGGCCTGTCTTGACTGCTACTACTACTGAAATGGAGCTAATACTGTGCTCCACCTATACTGCTGCTTCGGAAGTGTTACTGGGGCCTGTCTGGACTGCTACTACTACTGAAATGGAACTAATACTGTGCTCCCCCTATAATGCTGCTAGTGATATGTTACTGGGGCCTGTCCCTAATGCTACCCCTGAAATGTTACTAATTCTGGGCTCTGCCTATACCGCTGCTAATGCTATGTCACTGGGGTGTGGAAATGGAGGCTTCCCAAAGACATGATGGTGGCGAGGCCATTTCCCACCAACGCGGTTACTGTTAAGGTGCATATAACCACGGACACGTGCCTCAAAAACATCCCCCTCCTCCTCCAACAATGAAACCATTCTTGGCAAATACCTTTGCATTGGTCCGTCTGGTGGCAGTCCAAGAATTTCACCTTTACCGACACAACAAGAGAGCCCCCCCACCATCCCCCCGCCACGGCCCACTTAATCCTGGCCACATTCCGAAAACCAACTAAATAAAACCGCGCTACTAGGTCCGCAGTCACCACCACATTACCACCAACGTGGTTACTGTTAAGGTACATATTACCAGTCTGACTGGGGCATGCACTGTGGGCCGAAGCACACCTGTATTGTATGTGACGTTAGCGCTGCTGAGCAGGGCACTGTAATGGGATACATTTATGTACCGCCGATGGGTTCCAGGGAGCCACAGGGACTTCACATTAGGGATTTGTACCTGCCAGTGTCTATGTATTAAAAACCCCGGTCAGACTGGGGCATGCAGTGTGGGCCGAAGACCACCTGCATTTAATCGGACGTTACCTCTGCTGTTCTGGGCACTGCAATGGGATATATTTATGTACCGCCGGTGGGTTCCAGGGAGCCACCCATGCTGTCGGTCCACACGGACTTCACAATAGGGAGTTGTACCTGCCTGTGTCTACTTATAAAAAACCCCAGTGTGACTGGGGCATGCAGTGTGGGCCGAAGCCCACCTGCATTTAATCTGATGTTAGCTCTGCTGTCCAGGGCACTGCAATGGGATACATTTATGTACAGCCGGTGGGTTCCAGGGAGTCACCCATGCTGTGGGTGCACATGGAATTCCCATTGCGGAGTTGTACCTGCCTGTGACTATTTATAAAAAAAACCCGGTCTGACTGGGGCATGCACACACCTTGACAGAATGAATAGTGTGTGGCACATGGGTTCCCCATTGCTATGCCCACGTGTGCATCTCCTGATGGAGGTGGCACAGGATTGGATTTCTCATTGCTTCTGTACAGCATTGTGGGCTATCGCCCCGCCCCTTTTAAAGAGGGTCGCTGCCTGGCCCTGCCAACCCTCTGCAGTGTGTGCCTGCGGTTCCTCCTCATGGCAGACGCACTTATAGATAGACATGAGGGTGGTGTGGCTATGAGGCCAGCGTGTGGCATGAGGGCAGTTGAAGGCTGCGCAGGGACACTTTGGTGTGCGCTGTGGACACTGGGTCGTGCGGGGGGGGGGGGGTTGGGCAGCCTGTAACCCAGGAGAAGTGGCAGTGGAGTGTCATGCAGGCAGTGATTGTGCTTTGTTGGAGGTAGTGTGGTGCTTAGCTAAGGTATGCATTGCTAATGAGGGTTTTTCAGAAGTAAAAATTGTTGGGAGGGGGGGAGGCCACTCTTGCCGCTTTTGTGGCTGAATAGTGGGACCTGGGAACTTGAGATGCAGCCCAACATGTAGCCCCTCGCCTGCCCTATCCGTTTCTGTGTCGTTCCCATCACTTTCTTGAATTTCCCAGATTTTCACAAATGAAAACCTTAGCGAGCATCGGCGAAATACAAAAATGCTCGAGTCGCCCATTGACTTCAATGGGGTTCGTTACTCGAAACGAACCCTCGAGCATCGCGAAAAGTTCGGCTCGAGTAACGAGCACCCGAGCATTTTGGTGCTCGCTCATCTCTAGTTACTACCATTAATGCTGCTGAAGAGAAAACAAAGGTGGGCCTTTGCATGGACACCCACTGATGTATGTATAGAACTGACCAGATGACGTGCCCTGTCTGGGCATGAAACGTCTTGCTTGGGTCTTCTTTTTTAAAATAAACACAATCCTATACTTACCTGAGTGGGTGTCTGTGCAAAAGTCGGCACCAGCCAGCCTTGTGTTTTCTCTTCAGCAGTGGTAGTGACGAGCCCCATCTGGACATAAACAGCAACAGGATCCACTCTTGCATAAAGCCCACACGAGTGTTGTGCCTTGTGAAGAACAACCAACTAAGGTGAACATCTGAACAGCAGGGGCTCTCTGATATAGCACCTCTGGTAAAGCATGTGCAGCGCTTTTTTTTTCGTTCTCCTTTGCATGTTTTATTACTACTGTGACTGAATAGGAACTTTCTGTAGTTTGGGGGTCTTTTTTTTAAGAGAAATATAATAAATTCACTTTAAACCATTTTCTAATTTGAATTCTTGACCAGAACAATTTTTTTTCCCAATTCAAGTTTAACCCCTTAGTGACGGAGCTTTTTTGCTTCTTTCCATTTTTGTTTTTTCCTAGTCCCTTTTAAAAAATCGTAGCTCCTTTATTTATCCATCGACATCGCTGTATGAGGGCTTGTTTTTTGTGGGATGAGTTGTATTTTTCAATGGCACTATTTACTGTACCATATAATTTATTGAAAAACTTTTTAAAAATTCTAAGCGTAGAGAAATGGGAAAAAAACCGACATTCCACCATCTTTCGGTGCGTCCTGTTTCTACGGCGCACAAACTGCAACAAAAATGACCTGATATTTTTATTCTATGGGTCAGTACGATTACTACGATACCATACTTATATAGTATTTTTCTTGCTGTAGTACTTGCATTTTTTTAAAAAGATATTTAATTTTTTTCAATTATTTTCTGCGATCATTTTGTACGCGCAATAACTTTTTTATTTTCTCGTCGATGTAGTTGAACAAGGGCTCATTTTTTGCGGGATGTCCTGTAGTTTCCGGTAGTATTAATTTGGAATACATACGACTTTTTGATCACTTTTTATTGCGTTTTTCCTGGGAGACAGGGTAACTAAAAAAGTGTATTTCTGGCGTTCTTTTTTTTTTTTTCGGACGACGTTCACCGTGCAGAACTAATGCGCTACTTTGATAGATCGGACTTTTACGGACGCGGCGATACCAAATACATCTTTTTATTTTATGATTTAGATTTTTTAATAATAGATATGGCAAAAGGAGGGTGATTTAAACTTTTATAACTTTTTTTTTACAATTAAAAAAAACTTTATTGATTTTTTTTTTTTTTACTTTACTTTGAAGTTCCCCAGGGGGACTTTAACATGCGATGCTTTGATCGCTCCTGTAGTATGACGTAATGCTATAGCATTACGTCATACTGCTATTTCACAGGCAGCCTATGAAGCCACGCACGGGGATGGCTTGATAGGCAGTCTGCTAAGGCAGCCCTGGGGCCTTTCTATAGGCCCCCGGCTGCCATGACACCTGCACAGCTCCCCTGATCTTACCGTTGGGGGGCCGTGCGGGACTTAAATGCCGCTATCAGAATAAACAGCTGACGCTTGCGGTGTATGGAGGGAGATAGCAGCGCTACCCCCCTCCATACACGTCCTGCAACAGCAGGACGTAGTTTTACTATAGCGCCGTCACTAAGGGGTTAATTTGAACTTTACAACTAATAAGGGATAAAAACTAAAAGCGAAACAATAGAAGATTGTTTGGAACAACAAGATACAGGTAGTTAGACGTGAATAGGGGGATTAGAAGGGAGCAAAGAAAAGAGAGAAAAGAAAGAAGGATACACAACAGCATTATTTTCATTGTATTTACCAAAAACACTTTCTTATCTTTGGCTTTAACCATTAGGTAACTTTGCCGTTCAGATACTACCGTCTCTCAGAAAAGTCGTTAAAGCAGACAAACCACAGTTGTTCGTCTGCTTTTACACGGAGCAATGATTGTTGATTAGTTGTTTCCTGAGATATTATTCATAAAGGGGATCTCCATGCAAATTCTTTCACAAGCCGTTCACATACGAATGACTGTGACTTTATAGCAGACTGCTTTTGATCAACCAGTAAATCTTTTGTGGTAAGCTGAAATGAAACCACTAGCAGCTTATCACTCGTCACCCTGTCGGTGGCCATTAATCGGCCGATAGTTGTCTCGAGTAAGGGCACCTCTAGATCTTTTGAGACTGTTGGACGAAATGAATACCTTGTCCCTATTGTGTCAATTCTTTATTTTAATTCTCTTATTTCTCCTTATTGTTTGTTCATTTGTTCTGATTTACTAATTGTACTTGTTTGTTACTTTCCCAATTGGAAAGTGCTATACAATAAGTTAGTGCTACATAAACAAACATTATTATCATTATCACCGATTTAGAAACACACAAATATGGATGGAAGTGTTGTAAAGAAACAATTATTCATTTTGTTATGCATAGTACAAATCCTGATTGGATAGCAGGAACTCAAACACTTAAAGAACATCAAACAGGGAGGGAATCCCTATGTCATGTACCTACCATGAGGTCCTGTAATAGGTATAACAACAATTTTATCCAGAGTGGCACTACTATGATTCTTTATGCTTAACATGGTCATTGAGACATAGGAAGGCCCTAATGGAGTGAACCAAAAACTTTCGGCACTCAATGTCTTGGCATGGGTAGAGTCATAACTTGCCCACATTGAATGTGTGACTGCTGAGTATATTGTACTCCTTTTTTTTTTTTATTCCAGAGAGTTACACGTTGGTTATGTATTGCACATATACAACATGCAGTTCTTTATAGTCGAATGTATGAACCAGCATTTTTTTTTTTGCCCATAACTAAAAGGGTAATTCAACGGTGGTGACATCACAGTACGGCACACCTCACGTTGGTCTGTCATAACAATGTAGAATCTTTTCCAAATGTGTTTTCCTGACCCCTTCTCCATGTATGTTGGTGCACAGACTCTATGATGTTTCTGTAGTCTCGGCTGTATTTACAGTAATTATATGCATAATGTAGCATATTATTGTCCGGATTTCCTGTTTAATCAGTACAGAGCTTCTTACAAGTGCAGCTGAAAAGGGCAAACAAAATTAAGGCTTTATATACCAAAACAAGTTTGATTTGCTAATCTCCCAGCATTCCAAAGTACACAAATTTGTTCCACCAAGTTTTCCGATGGCTTGCAGATGGGCAATGATTAATCAGAGAGCTAACTGTGAAGTAGTTTGCAATTAAACTGGAAAGCTCTGAAGCATGCTAATTGAATCAGAAAATTAGAGACACTGAGTAGTAATTGGCTATTTCTCATGCAGCAGGTGCCAGGCCACTCATCTGTGGAACAAGGTATTTAAGGCACATTAGCAGTAGTAAAAATACTTCTTGATATGGAACAGTTAGATTTTCTGCTCATTTTCACTACTGATGTCAAAACATACAGCTGTTGGTTAGTCAGGACTGTGCAAGTCTTGTTCAGCAAAATTGACCAAGGTGCATCCGGTGAGCAGGCATAATTTGCCCAGACGCTCTGTCGTGTATGTTTCTTATGACTTCCATACATTATTGAGCATTGTTCTATTTCTTACTCTATAGTTTTGATCTCTTCAGTTCTCTAGACCAGGGCTTCCCAACCTTTTTTTTTCCATGCACCCTTTTCCTCACTAGTCATTGATGTCACGATCAAAGGTAAAGGTAAAAATAATGGGGGAAATTTAATAAAGATGCACAATCTTACCCCAACTTTTAGCAGCAGTGGGCTGGAGAGAGATGTACCAAATTTATTAAGAGGCGTACACGCTATGTTTGTGCTATAATTTATACCAGCTTCAGGCATACATTCTAGTAAATCTGTTGGCCCATGGACACTTCCACATGTTTGCTAAGCCGAGCCCCTTTTTTTTTAGATAAATTGTCCTTACTGGGGTAAAAATGAACAAAGTAGCAAATTTTTCCACAAATGCATTGGGCGCCAAAACTTGCATTTTTTCCATTACGCTTGTGGCACAGAACCTGTCATAAATTTCCCCCATTGTCTATATTTACTATGCCTCATCAAGTGAGCCCAACGTTGGTCTAACCCACAGGCTCCCACTTTCCTTCTTGGACATATAATTATGTCTCCATAGTTATTGGTCCCAAAGGTGAGGAAATGGGAAGTCCTGGGAGCTGTGTTTCATACTCAGAGTGCCCTGTTCCTGTGCTGTGTTCCCACGAAGTTGATGTGGGCACACAGTGTGACACTTTTTTGCCAGCTGTATGTGTGCTCTCCCATTCATCTGTATGAGAGAGCGCGCACAGTGCCAGCTGAAAAGAGTCAAGGTTCCCTTTGTCAGGGAAATTTCTGCGTACAGCACCAATCAGGCCCACCCCAATGCCCCGCTGCCGGCGGTAAAGAAGAGACACCATACACAGAGGTCTGGTATAGTTCCTCACACGGGGACATAACTGCGCACCTTATAACAGATTACATGGGGTCTTATACCCTTTGGTCACGTCACTAGAAATGGGTAATGGTCTCATTGGCTCAAATCTACCGCATAACCATATATGTAATGTCTGCAATTCCGCCTGAGACAGTCAGTGTTAGTCATATACGTAGTTAAACAGTCGTTATCATGATACGGCGCTTCTGGGAAAACAGCCAAGCACGCGGCCTTCGTGTCCGGTTCTGTATCATCTCTGAATTTCTGGACACATCTCTCTCAGCCTTGCAAAGCTTTGGAATATCTGATATAAGGCTACATATTAAGTTTTTCTCATTTTAGCATTGAATAGAACTTGCATACAGGTATAAAAGCATAAAAAGCATATGGGAATATATACATATACCCTCACACCTTTAAGCTATGACGAGTCCTGTGGCTCTTACCATAGTCTTAGAGCCAGTGATAAAATTTTGACTGGTTAATTCTTTTAGTGTTATGACTCTCCTAGTGCCACTACACAATAATATCTACGTCTGTCAACAGCTGTAGAGCCACATGCAGATGGACCAAGAGCCACTAGTGGCTCTAGAACCACTGTTTGAAGAACTCTGGTCTAGACTATAATCTCGTCACCTCTATTTGAAATATACGAGGTTTGTAAAGTGGTATATTATCAATTGGCATACAACTGAAGGTTATTTGTGGTCATTGAGATATGTATATGTAACATTTCAGTGCCTTTAAACAGAATGTCTGGTTCCATAGGGTATCCTGTGGCATATTGGTCCACATTTTCTGTTACTGAGCCTGTGGATCATGTAAACTCGTACTCGTAGGCTGTCAAAGTTGGTGTCCCAGATGGTCCCATACATGTTCAAAAGCTGCTGCGTATACCCTGGACAGCAAAAGTAACAAACTGAGAAGTCCTGAATCATATAAGACCCGATATATCATTGGAGGGGAAGATGACGGCTCAGGCTCACGTATTTTGGCTATGTAATGCGAGTAGTCACAATAGACAGATTGGTGGCAAAAGAAGACTTGGCCGCTAAAAAACACGATGGCTTGATACTGTCAAAGCTGATACTGGCATTGATATCAAATGACTGATAGAAGCAGTACAAAACCGAAAAACATGGAGGGAGCTTGGCCTTAGAATCACCGAGGGTCGTGAATGAATAGACTGCTAACAACTTCATGTTCTACTGGCGATTATTCTGGCAATCGGGCAGGCCATGGAACTGTGGCAATGTTGTGGATGCATTCCTGTGACACACTTGCTTTGTTGGGCCTTGCAGTATCCTACTGGAAAATGTGTCTTTGAAGCCCTGCCATGAGCGGCAACACGTGTGGCTGCAGGATGTTCTGTCCTTGTCCCTTGTTTCACTACTAGGGGTGGATGACTGTTGTATGTGATGGTCCCCCAGACCATCACACGAGCAGTGGGGTCAGTGTGCTACTCCACAGCAAAGGCAGAATTGAGGCACTCATTCCTAGGTCTCCAGAAATAAACATGGCCATCATGGTCTCCTAAACTAAACCTGGATTTCCTGCTGAAGAAAACCCTGTACCACTCCATAGCAGTCCAGTTTCATCGTTCACAACACCGCAGCAAACAGGTGACGGTGATTGTCAAAGGCAATACAAGTAATAGGTGCCTTGTGACAAAATATCCTTCTGCCAAGCACCTGCAAATGGTTCAGACAGACAGAGAGGACTGTAACGATGGTGCCACCTGTCTCTGGATGGCGGACAATGAAACGGTCGGAGCTGCTTGTGCTTTTCAGACGATAAGACGATCCTCTCTAGTGGTGGTGTGTTGAGGGCATTCTGAGCCTCAACAGCCTTGTATGCAAGCCCTCACCCATCCACTGGCCCAAACGACTCCTAACAGTCTGGTCAGGACGGCTCAGGTGCCGAGCCATTTGTCCTTACTACCATCCAGCTTCTTGCATTCCAGTAATGTGCCCCATCCCCTATTCTGTTAATTGGACTAAATCTCTTCTCTGCATCATAGAGGCATCTAGTGGTCAACAAGCTCTACACAAGCGAAAGAAGAGGTCCACTACACACAAGTAGCCTCTGAGAGCCTTTTTATAGGCCAAGGGTGGAACCAATTTAGGCCTCAGGTGGCAAGACTGTTCATGTAATCATGCCACAACTCTATTATTTGCATATCTGCCTGAGATCTAACTACATGCCAGGTTTTACAGCAAAATGACAAATACTTTTTTGACACTGTGTTACTTATGTTTTAGTGAACCTTAGTGTTGCAGCCAGTATAATAACTCAGAGGTTATTGGCCTAAGAGCCCAAATTTCTCAACCTCACTAAGTCCCACTTCAGTCCTAATGATGTGGTTCTGCACCTTCAGTTTCTGCGTGTGTATATGTGTACATATAATATGTTGTTGTGGTTATCAATAATAATACTAGTAATAATATATCACCCATTCGTCACACAAAACTACATTTTCAGACTTGCAGTATTTCTGCAATGGGATTTAAGCCACATCTTCGTTTAATTAAAATCCTCACAGGAGCCTTTTTTGGACAGACGTTTAGAGTTTCAGATCTCCAGACATATTTTGTGTTGACAGGACTGATGGTCAAGAGTCAACATCCTCATATTAGAACACACAGAGGTGTCAAGAATAGTTAACTTCAGAATTATCAATAAAGGCTTTTTCCAGATCTATGTAAATAAAATGTCATCATTGTATAGAAAAAAAAGTTTTGCAACTTTTTAATATACTGTGTATTTCAGTCGCTCAGAGATTTCAGGATTCCAGTCTACTTTGAAAAGAACAGTGATGGAGATTCACTAATGGTAATAGTTAGGCCGGTTTCACATGTACGTTGAAAGCTCCGGCTGGAGGTTCCGTCACAGATCCGGCTCAAAATAGTGAAAGAAAAAGCACTACATGAGGCGCTTTTTCTTCCTTCCAAAAGCCGGGCAGCTGGGCAGAAAGTGGATGGACCCCGTTGTAGTCCATGGGGTCTGTTTGGCGCTGTTTGGTTGCTTTCAGAGATGGAGCCATTCGGCCATGGGGATTCCCATTTCCTGTTCCCCAAACAGAGCAGGAAAGTGGAATCCCCAACACAGGTGTGAAACAACCCTTGGACAGTGCAAACTTAGACAAAGTGTCTTAAAAAGCAACAGATTTATCACTGACATTCAAAGAGGAGGAATTCAGCTCAAGCAATAGTAGAGCAAGAAAAAATACAAAATAACCTTTATTTCAAATTCTTAAAACATTATGAAAATGAGCAGATTACATCAAAAAATGTTTAAGTTCTCCTGACGCTTTTCTGGTGCAAACCAGCCTCAGTTGTAGCAAATTAGAAAAGAACAACAGTGTCAATTTAAAACCATAGTGACATGTCGCCTGAAATTACAAACCACATGACTTAAAGGGGTTTTGTCATTAGAAAAAAAAATTTCTATACTTTCCTATTCCTCCTCCGTCAGTCTTCTTACCGCTTCTTCTCCCCGTCAATCTTCTCCCGACTTCTGCTGTCCCCAGAGTTATCTCCTCGCAAGCCAGCCGATTCTTCTTCCAGTGACAAAGCGTACATTGCCGGCATTCTCCTTCCTGCAGGGCAATGTACCCAGTCACTAGCGACGTTGTGTTCACTGCCTAGCAGGTAGTGCTGAGCTACTGCCGAGACTGCACATTGGCACTGTCTCTCTACGAAAGTATATGAACACTTGCAGCGAGACAGCGCAGTAGATCGGCATTCCTTGTTTAGCAGTGACATAACCTACACTGACCTGAAGGAAGAAGAATGCCAAGAATGGACGCTCCATGGCAAGAAGAAGAGGATCCGGCCGGCTTGCGTTGATGTGACCCAGGTGACTGCAGGAGCCAGGAGTAGATCGGTGATTTAGAAGATGCAGTAAGAAGACTGACGGGGAGGAATAGGTAAGTATTGATTTTTTTTATTTTTTTTATGACAAAACCCCTTTAAGTTACGCTTCTTACTACATCTTAATGATATCACTTCAGTGTGTAGTCATATATATAATGTCCCTAAACATGTTATTATGTTTTACAACAGATCTTTGTCCCCCTCGTGATGTTTGCTATGGAGAGGGTAAGGGCTTCTGTCAGAGGAGGGGACTTTAGACATCATCTTCTCAAATGAGAGGCTTCTGAATACTGAATTTAAATACTTTTTTTGAAGTTGTGAGATTGTTTATCGAATTCCCATATTATTAACATGGGAATTTTTACTGTATGTACTTTGAGAACTATAAATCCCAGCATTACCTCCTATGCTATAGCACTGTTTATTGCATCAGCATTCAAACCTCACGCTGTGTGATGATGGGAATATTCGCCACCTCTGCATACACTACCGTTCAAAAGTTTGGGGTCACATTGAAATGTCCTTATTTTTGAAGGAAAAGCACTGTACTTTTCAATGAAGATAACTTTAAACTAGTCCTAACTTTAAACAAATGCACTCTATACATTGCTAATGTGGTAAATGACTATTCTAGCTGCAAATGCCTGTTTTTTTGTGCAAAATCTACAAAGGTGAATAGAGGCCCATTTCCAGCAACTATCACTCCAGTGTTCTAATGGTACAATGTGTTTGCTCATTGGCTCAGAAGGCTAATTGATGATTAAAAAACCCTTGTGCAATCATGTTCACACATCTGAAAACAGTCTAGCTCGTTACAGAAGCTACAAAACTGACCTTCCTGTGAGCAGATTGAGTTTCTGGAGCATCACATTTGTGGGGTCAATTAAACGCTCAAAATGGCCAGAAAAAGAGAACTTTCATCTGAAACTCGACAGTCTATTCTTGTTCTTAGAAAAGAAGGCTATTCCATGCAAGAAATTGCTAAGAAATTGAAGATTTCCTACAACGGTGTGTACTACTCCCTTCAGAGGACAGCACAAACAGGCTCTAACCAGAGTAGAAAAAGAAGTGGGAGGCCGCATTGCACAACTAAGCAAGAAGATAAGCACATTAGAGTCTCTAGTTTGAGAAACAGACGCCTCACAGGTACCCAACTGGCATCTTCATTAAATAGTACCCGCAAAACACCAGTGTCAACATCTACAGTGAAGAGGCGGCTGCGGGATTTTGGGCTTCAGGGCAGAGTGGCAAAGAAAAAGCCATATCTGAGACTGGCCAATAAAAGAAAAAGATTAAGATGGGCAAAAGAACACAGACATTGGACAGAGGAAGACTGGAAAAAAGTGTTGTGGATGGATGAATCCAAGTTTGAGGTGTTTGGATCACAAAGAAGAACGTTTGTGAGACGCAGAACAAATGAAAAGCTGCTGGAAGAATGCCTGACGCCATCTGTTAAGCATGGTGGAGGTAATGTGATGGTCTGGGGTTGCTTTGGTGCTGGTAAGGTGGGAGATTTGTACAGGGTAAAAGGGATTCTGAATAAGGAAGGCTATCACTCCATTTTGCAACGCCATGCCATACCCAGTGGACAGCGCTTGATTGGAACCAATTTCATCCTACAACAGGACAATGACCCTAAACACACCTCCAAATTGTGCAAGAACTATTTACAGCAGAAGCAGGCAGCTGGTATTCTATCGGTAATGGAGTGGCCAGCGCAGTCACCAGATCTGAACCCCATTGAGCTGTTGTGGGAGCAGCTTGACCGTATGGTACGCCAGAAGTGCCCATCCAACCAATCCAACTTGTGGGAGATGCTTCTAGAAGCGTGGGGTGCAATTTCACAAGCTTACCTCAACAAATTAACAGCTAGAATGTCAAAGGTGTGCAATGCTGTAATTGCTGCAAAAGGAGGATTCTTTGACGAAAGCAAAGTTTGATGTAAAAACAATGTTATTTCAAATACAAATCATTATTTCTAACCTTATCAATGTCTTGACTCTATTGTCTATTCATTTCACAATGCATGGTGGTGAATAAGTGTGACTTTTCATGGAAAACACAAAATTGTTTGGGTGACCCCAAACTTTAGAACGGTAGTGTATATATACAAGCCCTAGTGTGGTTGTATTTGTTACAATCTGACTTTATTAGTCCACATACAGGGCGAGTACATCCCTGCTGATATGTTCAGTTCCATAACAGCTTGTTTACAGAAACTTATGGTATTACATCTATCAATATGTTGGTTTCGGAGCTGCATAATTATTGGTATGTTGTTTTGTTCACACAGTATTACTGGTGTGGCATTATTAGCATATCTGGTGTTTTTGTATCCTAGTTCTATAACTTCCCTGATAGTTGTTAGTACTACATCTCCCAGCATGCCGGTTGGGAACACACTGCGCATGAGTCGGATTTTCATCATGCAATCGTGTGAATACTTTCTGTATTGCGCATGCACCAGTGTCTAAACCTGGCGTTTGCAGTTATGGGAATACTCTGTGTATACTTTGGGGACAACAAGTACCAGCGCAGCCTCACTTTCTCAAGACATCGTTGCATTTACTTGTATGCGGGATAAGTCCAGATTTTTTTAGCAATTGTAGTTTTGCATTTACATTCCTCTATAGATACCAGCGATGTTGCAGCTGTCGCGTCCCGGCATGGTGTATATGGAACATGCGTGAATCTCATACTTGGAGCAGTCCATCCACCGGTGTATTACTAATATTACGTATATCTTGTCATTTGGTTTGCTATGCTTCTGATTAAAAATATCCAAATAAAAAAAGTGGATCTTCAAAGCCAAGAATGAAAAAAACGAAATTGTCCAGCCTTCAAAGGGCTAAAGCTTAGTACACATTTGTAAATAGTTGTACCTAGAGTGAACAACCTGCTTAAATTGTACAATTATAGATACTTACATCTCTATTGTTTTATTAATGAGTTTAAAGGAGTTGTACAGTGGGGGAAATATTCTAGAAGTCTGGCCTGTGCTGGAAAAGCAAAACGTGATTGTTTCCAGCAAGATAAACCAAGTAATCTTGTAGATATGATACCTTTTAATGGCTAACAAAGATACATGATGTTAAAAAAGAGAAACAAACTTATACTCAACCTATTGATGTCTCGGGTAATCCGATTCCCCATTGTTCAGGGCTCCTGCTCTCTCCCATCTGGTCTCCATTTCCTACCTTCCTATGGGCATGGGCCTTCTAAGTGCACGATCACTGTGACCAATCCCTGGCCTAAATGGTACCAACACTGAGGCCAGTGATTGACTGCAGCAATCACACCTTCAGGCTGCCAGAATGCAAGGGAGTTGTGCATTAGAAAATAGAGATATGATGCCGTAAAGATTGATTAAGTAGTTACTTAAGGCCCATTTAGACACTGATTATCACTCAAAATTCACTCAAAAGCCGTCTTTTGAGGGATAATTGTTGCGTCTAAATGTGCCCATCTTTCACTGTTTGACTGAACGACGGTTGTCAGTTCTGCTTGAAAACCGTCATTCAGCAGAAAAGCTGATAAGCAGGACTCCATGCTGTGTGTGCTGTCCATGGTGCTGAATTCACGGGGAGCCTGTGGCTGAACATTGGAGCTAATTACAGAGCTCAGACCTCCTGCTGAGTTCTTTAACAGCTCCCAGAAGCTCATTTGTATGCAAATGAAGCTAATAAAGTGCTAATAGCAATTTATGCTTATTAGTGCTTTATGCAAAACGATCGCTGATCCTTCAATCTTTTGAAAGATATCTGTGTGTGTAAATGGGCCTTTACAGTCTTGTGGACCTAATTTGATCAACCACTGGGCAAAGAAGCCGTTGAGTACCTTCTTCCTCTCGCCCCATCTTTGTACCACCCACATCACGCTGTACTGTACATCCCTACACAGTGCCTTGATGTGGACATTGAATGCAGCCGGAGCGGTCTTCCATAGGTTGCAGAAGCAGCTAATCCAAAAGCGCAGGTTAATATAGCAGGAAGCGCTCTCCTCTGCACTACTGAGTACACAGCACATTGGAGTGAGTTTAGGTGCAAGGACTTCCTTCTTCCCCCATTTGGTATTGCCTACATTACGCTGTACAGTCCTGTACAGCTATTCAATGTGGGTGCTAACTAGAAGTGTGGCAGGAGCCATTCTTCACTACACTAGTGAGTGGGTGGCATGGCATTGTCCTCCCTCAATCCCCACCTCCCGTGTGCTGAGTGCGGGCCACAGTGTCTTTCACAATATTAACAAACATGTGGTCATCCAAATGGCTGTATTTTGGTTACAAACATTATATATATAATTGATGTATATGTTTACCAATGGAAATGTCTGCAGTGTTCTTCAGCAGGACTTTGCTAAATCATGGGTAATGGTCATCCCTGTAAAGTCTTTTTTCTTTATCCTTTACGTTCTTTGTCATTGATTGACATTAATATGCTATTAAAATGTCTTTGCATTGTCCTGCGCTGATAAATAGCTTTCATCATTTGGAGAGGACTGCAGATCTGTTGAAATAAGAAGAATAACATTGAAAATAAACCACTGTTTTTATTCCTATAAAAGCTCCTTAAAAGTACAGTTTGTCCATCAGCTGGGTATTATAGGGGTATTAAGATAGCAAGCATCCAACACTGCTGTGAGCTTGGTAGGTATCGAAAACAGAATCATATAATATCTCAGCATGCCTTTTTATCGGCTAATTAGTATCTCCTCTTTCTTAGAAGAGAACATCCCACGAATCTTTGTTTACTATGACATTAAGAGATCTCCACTCACAGTCTGGGGTTTGGTTAGTTGAATGGATGAAGAGTAGGAACATATACCAGCATTAAAAATTAAGAATGAAGCTGCTACTGGTGATTTGATACTGTATACTTGTAAAGTCATCATATAAATCACATTGAGATGTGCACTGGGCTGTGCCTGGTATTACAGCTCTGTCCTAGTCATTTAAATGCGGTTGAGTTACAATACCAGACACAGCCTATGGACAAGTGTGGCACTATTTCCTGCATCCTTTTCTTCTAATCTCACAGATAAAGGACTGTCTATTACGCTATTAAAACATAACCTTTATTTAATAGTTTAAAACCAGAAACACTATAAAACCCTAATAGACCCTCTAAACTAATCTCAGATAGTTACAGAGCACCCACCCCAAAAAAGGTGACCCTGTCCGGAACTGAACCCTATCTTCCCCAATTAAACTTTATATAGGGGATTAATTTTAAAAAGAGAATTTGATTATTAACAATTATTATACCCATAAAGGAGTAGCAAGTCTAATATTTACAGTTTAAATGATAATACCAATTACACTACTATTGATAGTATTTCCCAATTGATTTTTACTTAAATCACTTGCAATAACCTATATAGTGTCATTGGTGGTATTGTTTTTACTGTAATATTAAACATGCAACTCCTCTATGGATATAATATTTCATTGTTGCGCACCAAATCCTGTATTTATCCTTGCCCCTCTATATAAGGTGTAATAGAGGAAGTTAGAGTTTTTTTTCCAGACAGGTTCGCCCTTTCTGTAGTGGGGGCTCTGTAAACTGAGTTACTTTTTAGGGTCTGTTAGGGTTTAATAGTGTTCCTGGTTTTAAAATATTAAATAAAGGTTAGGTTTTAATGACCTAATAGACAGACATTCATTTGTCTGAGATAATTTTCTTTCTAAGGCCATTTACACACCAAGATAATCATTTAAAAGGTTTTGAGTGATTGTTTTGCATAAACTGCTAATAAACACTAATGTCCATTAGCAGCTTATCACCTTCATTTGCATGTAAATGAGCCTCCAGGACCTCTATGCAAAGAACAGCAGGTGGTCTGCTCTTTGTATTCAGCTCCTCTGTGCTGCCAAGGCTGCCGCAGGCTTTCTTCTGAATACAATGTAATCGGTAGCTCCCGTGGAGAATACAGCACCATGGACCGCAAACACAGCATGTGGTCTGTGTTATCTTCTCTCCAGCTCAACTATAGATTTTATGCTCACCTAAAAATCATCGTTCAGCCGAAGAGTGAAAGATGGGAGCATTTACACACAACGATTATTGCTCAAACGGTGGCTTTTGAGCAAGTTTTGAGAGATAATCATTGCATGTAAATGGGCCTTAAGACTGAGGGGTATTAGAGGAATTGACCTGAGGCTCTTATTCCCTGGTTTGTCTGTGAGTCCTTTTCTTGTTGTCTGTCGACTGGAAAATTATACAGTATTTCAGTATACAGTAGTTAAGTATTTAATAGAGGCAGCCTAGAAGTGTACTCAGGTTCTTCATGAGGGTGTAAGAATACAGAGATTTTGATATATAGATAGATAATTCCTTAATGGAACATAAAAATAAACTATACTTCCAAGGATGCAATTTTATTTTAATAGATTGATAAAACTTAAGATTTAATATAGTTCTGTTTAGATTTATCCTCATTACATGATCGCTCACTTTTTAAAGATAGCATGCCCTAAGCAAATTTGGGGCTCTTTTCATACCTCGTTTTTACCTTTCCAGAACTGATTCCATCCGGGTTTCAATCTTCTATAAAGACAACTGCATGAGTGTGGAAACCCAGATGGAACCATAGACTTATTTTTCCAACCCTATTAGGGTGCATACACACGAGCGAGTGCAATTTCAGTCCGAAAAACTCAGACTAATATTGCACTTGCAAATTTTGAAAATCCCATCATATCACTGCACTTGCAATTTTTACAAGCATGAAAGACATGCATTATTCCCTATGGAAGTGAAAACACATTGCACTTGTATGAAATTGGCATTTACATACAAGTGCAATGCCTTTTTTTTTCCTCCCATAGGGAAAAAATGGGCAATTCTTAAATAGAATCGCCCAAAAGTAGAACATGCTGCAATTTTTCTATCGCACATGCAAATGCACCCATTGAAAAGAATGCATCTATGCTACAGGCAAATGTCCTGGTGTGACCGCGGTTTTATTGATCTGAGCTCAAAAGTATCATAGGAACCTATGATGCTCTGAGTTCAGGTCAGAAGACCCGTTGTCAGACCGGGACACTTGCTCATATTCTAGGCACATTCATGCGTTCGTAATACAATCATTTGAAACTGGCCTTAGGCTGTGTAAGGACACACCCCAACTGGTAACACCCAGTTGTCAGTCAATGCATACATTTCTAGGAGGAATAACACAATGCAGAATTAGAAGAAGAGATGCTCCAGAATTATTATGGTATAGGGATTACAATTACTTGCTAAAACAGATATGTCGAGAGAGATGACAGCTCCTCTTTAATGGTTTTTCTATACATTCTTAGAAAATGATATCTGGCACACATTTGGCGCTTAACCCCTTAAGGACCAAGCTGTTTTGTACCTTAAGGCCTCCTTCCCACGAGCGTGACGGGCTCCGCAGCGTAATATTACGCTGTGAAGCCCGTCACGGCGCCCCCCAGAGCCCCTATACTTACCTGCGGGAGATAGCGTGAAATCGCTTCCCCGCCCACCACCGCCGCGTCACCGCTCGTCACCGCCCACCGCTCTCGCGTCACCAGCCTTGTCACGTGCACGGCCGGCCGTGTCACGTGATGCGGCCGGACCGCGTCATTTGGCGTCATATGACGCTCGGCGGTGGGCGGGAAAGCGTTTTTTCACGCTATCTCCCGCTGGTTACAGCGGGAGATAGCGTGAATGGACGGCTTCCATTGACTGCAATGGAAGCCGTCAGTGCGTACAGCCCGTCCTCACCCGCAGAAAATAGAGCATGCTGCGGGTGAGGACGGGAGAAATCGCGGTGCGTAATTCCGCGGTGGAATTACGCATCGTGAGCATGGAGCTATTAGGTTCAATAGAACCTAATAGCTGCGTGCAACGCAGCGGATTTTCGCCGCGAATTACGCGGCGGAAATCCGTTCGTGGGAAGGAGGCCTAAGGGCCAGACACTTTTTAGGGATTTTACCCATGTGGCAGTTTTACTGCTCTATTTTTTTTCCTTTAGCTACCAAAATTATTTTTGCTGCGTTTTTTTTCCGTGACATATAGGACTATTTTTTTATCTTTTTCACTGACTTTTTTTCCATTTTTTAGTTTTATTGTGGGTAAGAAGCTAAAAAAAAATAATTTTTTTTAACATTTATAATTTTTTTTAAAATTATTTTTATATTTACACTAAAATAAAGTATGGAAATGGGTTCCTCTATTTATTTCGGATGTTTTGATATATAGTATGTACGGTTTTGGTTTACAGGGCGCATACAGCGACGTTTTTTGTTGGCGTCTGCTTTGTGTTATTCTCTTTCTTATGTATATATTGTTGTTTTATTCTGTTATTTTGTTTTACTGATGTATGTAATCATGTTTTTTTCTATCTATGTCCCCCATGACGTCATAGAAGACCTCTGGGGGACATTCACAATTTTTTTTTTCCTTTATTTGACACTTTCCCACTGTAGCTGGGGCATCCATAGGAGCCCTAGTTACAGGGGAAAGCAACCCCTGTAGTAACATTAGTCACTTGCAGAGCTGCCAGGGTCTAGTCTGACCCTCCAGCTCTGCAGTAGCAGGGAATCCCAGGAGGTCACATGACCCCCGAGGCTTCCGTAGTGAAAGTACATGTTAGTTTCAATTTCCCCATACAGTGCTCATTGAGCACTGTATATCGGGGAAGCAGAAGGCAGGAAGGGTTAAAAACCCCTCCTGCCTTCTGCTCCGGGTTATCAGCTGTCACTAACAGCTGATAACCCGTTCCTCCCTCTGACTGATTGCAGAGCAGGAGACTTAAAACACCGCCATAATTTTACTATCGGCGGTGCTCTAAGCCCAGGACCAGCCGCCGTAAATTTACGGTGGCTGGTCCTAAATGGGCTAAGGAACTTTGCACATGGCCAGAGTTGTTCCGCGAGATGCAGCACAGTTGCAGATCTCAACAAATAATGCAGATTTTGAAGCTTTTTTTATTTAATGTGTTCTGCATAACATTTTGTTGAATTTCTTGCATTTCTTTCTGCAGAATTACATCTTCTGCATGTTAGAAATCAGCAAGAATTGTCCGCGGTGACAAATTCTGTCCCACGTGAAAGGTCCCTTGGAGAGCGTTGAATGTGATCTAAGCATTGTTCAGGAAATCTATACACATGGTTTAATTCCTTATTTCCAAAATCTACTTTATATTCCTTGCAGAACTAAGAATTGTCCATCTGTATGTAATGCATAATTATCTTTAGCTTTGTAAGAGCAGAACAGAACATAACCAAACCAATAATACTGTTTGTGAACACAGAAAAGTCTCCCCACTTGTTAAACACTTCTTTTCTTTTACAATCATTTTATAGCAATCTTCTTTAAATGAAGCGCATTCTTAAAGGAAGTTTAAGTAATTTAGAACAAAGAAGAATGAGTATACAGAAGTACAGATGCTAATGATAGCACTGAGTGGATAATGGAGAATAGTGGATTTAAAGTGACTGACATAAATTATAGATTGTAAACAGTGTGTGGGGGATATGTTATAACTGAGCCTCATTTAAATTAAGACAGGGATTTTGCTCCTCAGCAGATTATGTGCCTTCATTAAGTTTTAAAATCGCCTTTATAATGTTTTATTAAAATCTCTTGACAACTCATCCATAGGGAAGAGAAAAAATTAAGTCTGCAATTGTAGTAGGTGCTATTAGCCTGTCCAACTGTTGCCTTATGATATGTCAGCTGTAGCGCTAGTGAAAATGCTACAGGTTTTAATTTGCTACTGTACATACTGTAATTAGAAGGTAGAATCAAACATTGAAGTCTTCAATCAGACGTTGTATGGTGCCATGTACTCAAAGGTGAAGAAAGATTTAAGTCTGATAAGTTAGAGCAACTAACTTCAATACCAGTGATTAGTGTTGAGCTTACCGAACTAGTAGAACCTTGTTTCGGGTCAAGCTTTGCTAAACATTCAGTTTGCCAAGAGGCCTGAATCTTAGGCAGTTCATTTTTGTTGAACCGGAAGTTCATAAAAAAACCTGAAAACTAGTATTAAATGCTGTTCAAGAGCCCTAAAAGGATGGCGGTAGTCCTTAAATGGATTTGGCTCAGTGGTTAGCAGTGTTGACTTGCAGCTCTTTGGGTCTAGGTTTTAATCTGACCAAGTACAACAACTGCATGGAATTTGCAAAACTCCATGCAGATGTTATCCTCAGTCAGATTTGAACCTAGAACTTCAGCTCTGCAAAATTAACAGTGTTAACCACTGAGCCATCATGCTTCTTTTTCCTTCTTTGGAGGAGAAGAGCAAGAACAAATGAAACAAAGAGAATGTACAAATTCCTTACAGATGTCCTCGATCAGATTTGAACCTTGGACTCCAGCACTGCAAGACAACAGTATTAACCACTGAGCCACCATGCTGCTTCTTTCTTTCTCCTCCTTATGCCTTTCGCTCTCATTTCCTCCTCTGGAGAAGAAGGCTAAGGAGGAAAAAGAAGGAAGAAGGTTAGTGGCTCCGTGTTTAGCACTGTTGCCTTGCAGCACCAGGATCCTAGGTTCAAATCTTATGAAGGACATCTGCATGGAGTTTCTATTTTCTGTTTGTTCTTTTTTTTTGTTCTGCTTCTCCTCCTCCAGAGAAGGAAGAAGTAGTATGGTGGTTTAGTGGTTAGCACTGTTGCCTTGCAGTGTTGGCGTTTTAGGCTCAAATCTGACCAAGGGCAACATCTGTATGATGTTTGTGTTTGTTCTTGTTCCCCTCCTCCTGAGTAAGAAGGAGGAGGAAGAAAGAAGCTGCTGCAACAGAGGCTAACCTCTGAGCCACATCCATAGAAACACCAACATGCTCATTTCAGGGCTCTTAGACAGTATTCAGTACTAGTTTTAGAGGATTGTATGAACTTCAAGTTCTGTTTGAACTAATGTGGATTGAACCGTACTTTTTGAATAAATTTGCCGAATCGAGTTTGTCCATCTCAGCCAGTGATCGAAGAGATGCTAGCTATATACATTGGTTTCTACTTGTTGAACACAATCCAATACCAGTAATACCGTTACTGACCAGAATGAGCAGCAATTGACAATATAGCAGGTAATCAGTGCTCATTTAATTGTCACTCCAATGCCATAATCATCATGAAAATTGGGACGAATGATTAGCAAAACAATCGTTCATCCCTATACAGTTTGAATTTGCAGTCAACACATTAGTAATATAGTAATGATCCAATGACTCTCTCAGGTCCAGTCTAGAACTTACCTCCTCACGGAAGCTAATCAGATTGGTTTGACAGGAGTGACCCCTCATAAGCTGATATGGAGTTATACAGCTGTTTTCATGAGCTACTCCAGGATAGCATCTCTTAGAAACCCTTCAAATATTTTACCCACAATAGAAAGACGACTTACTGGCCTGTAGTTTCCAGGTTTACTTTTTGACCCCTTTTTGAATATTGGCACCACATTGGCTATATGACAATCCAGTGGAACGGATCCTGCCACCATAGAGTCCTTAAATATAAAAAACAACGGTCTGTCTATCACATTACTGAGTCCCCTTAGAACCCAAGACCCAGTGATTTGTCTATTTTAATCTATTTAGGGTGACTTCTTCCTGAATTTGACTAGTAACATTTAGTGGAGAGTTTACTTTACCACTCTGCATCTCCTCTGACATTTAATTTTCCTCTGGAGAAAAAAACTATTTAATAGATTTGCTTTCTTCTTATCACCCTCTACATTTTTTTCTACATTATTTATTTAAGTCTCCAACTTTGCTACTTTTATCTGGTTTTTACATAGTTCATTTTTTTTCTTATAGATTTTATAGATCTCTCTCTCTCTCCCCCCCTTTGAACAGACTGTAACCCTGTAAGTTCACCGCCCAGTCACAGCTTTCATCCAACCAGGTCTCAGATATTCCGCTACGTCACAGTTTTCCTCAGACATTATTCCAGTTTGTCAATCTTTTTAGTCAAACTTCTAATGTTAGTGACCATACCATTTAGAAAGTTTTCATTATTTGTTTTTATTGTTAATGAATCCCTATTAACTGTTCTGCCAATTCTAACTGTACTAACCCCAGCACCCTCATTTTCCTTAATTAGTCCCAGGTCACTGTCTATAATGTCATCCCCTCTATCTCTGTGATTACTGTCCCTCCAGTCCATAGTGTAAGCACTCCTCCAATCTTCTAGCCATCTTCTCTCCAGCACAAGGAAACGAAAAAAAATACAATAAACAGGGAGAATGGCACTCTATAAAAGGATGAGTAAGAATGCAGAAACAAAACAAAACAACATTAACCAGATGTCATGGCGAAGCCCAGATGGGTATCCACTCTAAACACACACAGAGTCCAGGTCAGCTCAAACTACAGCTCGAAGGAGAACTTCAGGGAGGTCACCACACTATATCCCCTGTCTTCTCTTTGACATCCAGAATGGGGGGCGCTCAGGTCCTGCAGGCCACTTGGGTTTCAGTAGTGAAATAATGGAAAGATATCCAAAAAACAGCTCAGAGGTGACTGTAGAAATATAAATAAAATTAATAACCAATATCCACAGCAACTCACTTCTCCAAGGGAGCAGCAACCTGCATTACCACCTTCCATGAAAGCCAGTAGTCTTTCAGTGGTTCTTAAGCTGTGTAAGCAGCAAACTGTGATAAAAGATGCAAACAACAACAAATGAGCTTTTTGGATCTTTGTTGGCTGATCGCTGGGCATGCGAAAATTGGGCAATTATCCGTAACAGAAGGGGCTTTAGTAGGAACACATTTCAGTTTGTTTTTGTTTAAGCAAAGAAATGCTAAGTTCTCCTACATCTTATGTAAGATCTTCTCTTATTTAGTTCTTTGTTTGACCAGAAGTCCGAAACATTTACATGATCAATATCTGCTGCTTTAGGAGATTTTTTTTTTTGCTTCTGCTGACAAGTGTGAATATATTGATTTGGCTATTTACTATTTTTATTCTGTATCTCGCCAGTCGATAAGCGAGATCAAGAGCGTACCTTTTTTTTGTATTCTGTCTTGTAGTTCACTCTCAAGATACAATTTTGATTAATCACAAATGCTCTTGGGGTCATGGAGAGCAAATGTGTTTGTGGAGTGTCAGCTGAGGCTGTCAGATAAATATCTTAAGCTCAGCCAGGGTTCATGCCACAGCTCCAGGCTTTGCCAAATGTCTCCCCTTGTTGAGGAAGATAACAGCCTTGCTATAGGCAACTATAAGAGTCCACACCCAAAGGGCTGACCTTAGCACTTGTGTCTTCACCCAGGTGTAAGAAGTTATTAAGTTTACACATTTTAATCTAAACCTTATAAATTAGAGTTTTATTGGCATAATTAATCAATACACATTACTATGTATGCTGGGAAAGCTTTGTTCTTTCATGCTTTAAAAGAAAACCACATAGTTAATTAAACATAAAATTAAAAGAGAGAACCAAAACAGCTGACCGCTCCTAGCCCGTTAAATACATGGGTTGTCTCTGCTTTGGCTTCTTTCGCACCACATACTCATCCCTACCAACCATACAACATCCATTCTATCTAATCACATGGAGGATACTTTTTGCAAACTGAGAATATCCCCTCCCACTACTAGGACCAACTGAGAAGTATGGGGCAGCCGATCAAGCAAATCACTAAAGGTTATAAAGGGGGAAACTGAACTGTTCTCTACATTTATTCTATTTCTTCTGCAGCGTGAGGTACGGTAGGGAGGAAGCAATAAAGCATTAAAGTTTTAGAAATATGTTAAGCTGTTTTTCACATTGATATTATCACATGATGACCTGCTGTGATCGCAAGAAACACAAGTGCCTGCAGGTCTTGTAGCAGATACAGAATAAGAATATATTTCAAGGTGGGGGGTGTTGGTTCATAATGGCTGTACATGCAATTATTAAAGGGAATGCGTAATCAGAAAATGACTTATTGTGTAAATCAGTTTATGTTAAATGTGTTTTTAGAGTCTAACTAAACCTTTTAAAAACTTCTGACTTGTCTTTGTGATGTGTCAGAAGTTTTGATTGATGGGGGTCTGGGTTCTGAGACCCCACAGACTGCTAAAACAAGCTTGCAGAAATATTCAACTGAGCACTGTTCCCATTTGGCTGTTTCCATCATTGCTTGGAGTGGGGTGTGGGCATTGTAAAAGGTTTATGGAGTCCATACACCATTTGCGATGATGGCTGAATGGGCGCAGCGCCCAGCTGAGTGCTTCTGACCATTTATTTTAGCGATCAATGGGAGGGGGTCTCAGTATCTGGACCTCCACAGATCAAAACTTTTGACATGTCATTATGACCACTAAGCCTAATAATCATCTGATACTTACTGTTCTGCAGAGAAAACTTTTCAGCAGCCATCTCAGTATCATCACAGGCAGGATTACAATAAAAGTTAACACCCATATATAGAAAATACAGTCCCTTCCTTGCCCGATGACCTTTGTACAGGTCACATAGCACGTACACAACACTCTCCCATAGTACTTAATGGGTCTCCCCTGTCTATTGTGTCTCTGGCCCATGAGCTTGCTTTATGCATCTATAAATGCTGTTAAATGTAGCTAAGGCAAGATAGCTGCCCCCCATAATCATATACAGACAATAGAATAAAAAAAATCTGAATATTAACCCTTTAGGATGTACACTTATGTACAAGGTTTGGCGTTTGCATGGAGGAGGATTGGGGGTCAATCCTGCTCCATACAATGCAGTTGCTAGCTGTTTCCTACAGTTGACACCTACAATATCTATGGTCAGCAGCGTCACTGATTAGAGCTGTTAACCTGTTAAATTCCGCATTCAATGTGATTGCGGGGTGCCATGTGGTTTCCATGGCACCCAGTTGCCTCTTGAAAGCCTCCAGGGCTGCCATTGCAGAATGCCTATCAAGTCATGCCTGTGGCATAGCTTGATAGATTACCTGTCAGATAGCGATATAATGTAATCAATGATATTACATTATACTGCAAGAGCAAGCAAACCATCGCACGTTCTTGTTCCCTTTGGGGACTGAAAAATGTAAAAATCTGTTACATTACCATTTATTTTTTAATAATTAATAAAACTTTTTAAAAGTATTTTTAACCCCTTCCCGCTCCAGGACATACATTTATCTCCTGCAGCATCTGGGTATGTATGAAGAGTAGAGATGAGTGAACGTACTCGGTAAGGGCGATTTTGCAATCGAGCACCGCGATTTTCGAGTACTTCACTACTCGGGTGAAAAGTACTCGGGGGCGCTGTGGGTGAGCGGGGGGGTTGCAGAGGGGATTGGGGGGGAGAGGGAGAGAGAGAGCTCCCACCTGTTCTGCGCTGCTACCCCCCACTCCCCTCTGCAACCCCCCGCCCCACAGCGCCCCCGAGTACTTTTCAACCGAGTAGTGAAGTACTCGAAAATCGCGGTGCTCGATTGCGAAATCGCCCTTACCGAGTACGTTCGCTCATCTCTAATGAAAAGCAATCGCGGTGCGACCTCTCTTCATACAGCACAGGTGTCAGCTGTTTATTACAGCTGACACCTGCGGGCAATAGCTGCAATAGGCCATGCGGCCAATCGTGGCTATTAACCCTTTAAATGCCGCTGTCAGTTCTGACAGTGGCATTTAAATCCCACAAACAATGTTAAAGGGGGCCCGTAGGCCCCCCCAACTTGTGAGATCGCAGGGAGGCTTACAGGTGTCATGC
Organism: Eleutherodactylus coqui; assembly: GCF_035609145.1. Lineage (NCBI taxonomy): Eukaryota > Metazoa > Chordata > Amphibia > Anura > Eleutherodactylidae > Eleutherodactylus > Eleutherodactylus coqui. The sequence continues at coordinate 107,375,839 of NC_089841.1, read as the reverse complement.
CAGCTGGGGTCCTTCAGAAAGGCCCCGGGGCTACCTTAGCAGACTGCCTATCAAGCCGTCCCCATGGGGTGGCTTGATAGACTGCCTGTCAACTCGCTATAGCATTATGTCATACTGCAGGAGCAATCAAAGCATCGCTAGTTGTGGTCCCCTAAGGGGCTAAAAGAAAAAGAAAAATAAGATCAATGAAGTTTTATTATTTGTTATAAAGAAAAAAAAAAGTAATAGTTTAAATCACCCTCCTTTTGCCATGTCTATAATAAAAAAATCTAAATCATAAAAGAAAAATACACATTTGGTATCGCCGCGTCCGTAAACATCCGATCTATCAAAGTAGCATATTATTTACACCTCATGTTGAACGTTGTCTGAAAAAAAAAAAATAAAGAACGCCAGAAATGCGGTTTTTCAGTCATCTGGTCTCCCCTCCCCCCCCCCAAAAAATGAATAAAAAGTGATGAAAAAATTGTATGTATTCTGAATTGATACTAACGTAAACTACAGGACATGCCACAAAAAATGAGCCCTTGCACAACTACATTGATGGAAAACTAGAAAAGTTATTGCGCGCAGAATATGGCAGCAGAAAATAATTTGAAAAAATTAAATGTTTTTGAAAAAAAATAAAAGTAGTACAGTAAGAAAAAAAAACATACAAGTTTGGTATCGTAGCAATCGTACTGACCCATAGAATAAAGTTATCATGTCATGTTTGGTGCAGTTTGTGCGCCGTTAAAACAGGACGCACTGAAAGATGGCGGAATGTCATTTTTTATTTTTTTTCATTTTACTCCACTTATAATTTTGTAAAAGTTTTTCAGTACATTATATGGTACATTAAATAGCACCATTAAAAAATACAACTCGTCCCGCAAAAAAACGCCTTTATACAGCTACGTCGATGGATAAATAAAGGAGTTACTATTTTTTAAAAGGGGGCAGGAAAAAACGAAAATGTAAAAAAAAGGGCCGCGTCATTAAGAAGTTAAAAACCCTTTTGACATTCAGATGGGTTTTTTTTTAATTTAGATTTTACAAATATATATTTGGTATTGCTGCATCCCTAAAAGTACAATCTATTAAAGCAATGCATTATTTACCCACACGGTGAACGTCGCCAGAAAAAATACATAAACAGTGGCAGAATTATGATTTTTTTTTTGTCATCCCATCTCCCAGAAAAAATGTAATAAAAAGCAGCAAAAAAGACGTATGTTCTCCAAAATGGTACCTATAGAAACTACAAAACGTCCCACAAAAACCGAGCCCTGGCACAGCTATGTAGATGGAAAAGTAAAACGTTATGGCTGGCAGAAGATGGCAGCAGCATATAATTAAAATATATAAAATATCTTTGGAAAAAGATCAAAGTAGTACAGCAAAAAAAAGCTGTAGAAACAAAAACTCCCAAAGGTAGCAGAGTTTAGGTGTTTTTTTTTTTCATTTTACTTTACTTAGAATTTTTTTTGAAAGTTTTTCAGTACATTATATGGTACATTAAACAGCATCATTGAAAGACTCAACACATCCCGCAAAAAACAAGCCCTCAGACAGGTATGTTGATGCATAACTATAAGAGTTAGGATTTTTTAAAAGTGGGAAGTAAAAAACGAAAATGAAAGAAAAAAAAAGGGCTGTGTCTTCAAGGGGATAAAAACGGATTAGAAAAATGCAGTTTTTCACTATATGGCTTTAATTACTTAAAGGGGTTGTCCCGCGGCAGCAAGTGTGTCTATACACTTCTGTATGGCCATATTAATGCACTTTGTAATGTACATTGTGCATTAATTATGAGCCATACAGAAGTTATAAAAAGTTTTATACTTACCTGCTCCGTTGCTAGCGTCCTCGTTCCCATGGAGCCGACTAATTTTCGCCCTCCGATGGCCAAATTAGCCGCGCTTGCGCAGTCCGGGTCTTCTGCTGTTCTCTATGGGGCTCCGTGTAGCTCCGCCCCGTCACGTGCCGATTCCAGCCAATCAGGAGGCTGGAATCGGCAACGGACCGCACAGAAGAGCTGCGGTCCACGGAGGGAGCAGACCCCGGCGGCCATCTTCAGCAGGTAAGTATGAAGACGCCGGACCGCCGGGATTCAGGTAAGCACTCTCCGTTTGTTTTTTTTAACCCCTGCATCGGGGTTGTCTCGCGCCGAACGGCGGGGGGGGGGGTTAAAAAAAACCCAAAAACCCGTTTCGGCGCGGGACAACCCCTTTAAAGAATATGTAGGTAATGCAATTCATGCAAGTTCCACCAAAGTGTGTCCATACATACAGTATATATCATAAAACTTATTTGGATGAGGCTCGATTAAAAAAAAAATCTATTTACAGAAACAGGTTACTTTTATAAAACTCCATAGGCTGCCTTTCCTAAGGCTCTGCTTGTTATTTTCTTACCTGATACGGCTAGAGGAAGGGATTCGTATAATAATATATTTGGGATATTGCTTGCAGAGTTACTAGACTTTTTTTGCAGATTTCAGAGGGATATGTGTTTTTAATCAACTTTATTGGCATCTTGTTTTTGGTTTTGCTTCATTCCTGCACCGCACACCATTGTTACTATAAGAAATCCTTACACTGCTGGTTCTCTGCACTGGCCGTGTACAGAGAACCAGCTACATAGCCTTCCATGCTCCAGAGGGTAGATACATGATCGCTCCATTTGGTGGCTGTTCCAGCTCCTGTATCTGTGCCCGCTCTTCTCTCTCTCTGGAGTGTGGTAGGCTGGCATTCAGCTCACGTGTGCAGATAGTGCAGTCCTTACACCGCTTGCTTAGAAGCGTCCCCAGGAATTTGTCCCAAATCTGAATACTAAATGGTGCTGCAATGGCATTCTTTTACTAGATGGTACTTTAAAGAAGTCTATGGCAACACTAAAGATGGTCAACATGTTGAGACTAGAGTTGAGCGAACGTACTCTTCTGAGCTTGATGCTCGTTCCAGTATTAGCATACTCGATGGTGCTCGCTACTTGAGCGAGCATCACGCCGTGTTCGACCCCCCCCCCGCCCCAGTTTTGGCCCCTCCCCACTGCAACATGTCACTTTTGGCCCCTCCCCCCGCTGCACACATCGAGAGAGAGAGGGGGGGAAACCTCGGCAACCGGCGGGTCCCATACAAAAATGCTCGAGTCTCCCATTGAAGTCAATGGGGTTCGTTACTCAAATAGAGCTCTCGAATTTAACGAAAAGCTCGATTCGAATAACGAGGACCCGAGCATTTGGGTACTCGCTCATCTTTAGTTGAGGCACAATGAAGAGTCTCAAAAATAGTAGGTTCTGCCAGACAAGGAATCAGCTCTGCCTTAATGATGGTGAACTTACCATTAAACCTCTGGAAACCTCCACTGCTTTACCAGGAAACATATATTTGACCTTCATTAATTTGTACTTCCTTTGTTGTAGAATGTGTCGGACTACTGCAGAGATTGTGCTATTGATTTTCAAATACATGAAACACAGAGGAAAACTGTGACTGTCTAGTAGGGAGGTGAGCAGTGGGGTCAAAGGAAGGCAATGCAGGTAGTAGCCCTGAGTGGAGGCATTTTGGCAGATAATATGAACTGGTGTTTTAATACACTGGCTATGAAGATACATACAGAAGTGAACAAGAAGATGAGGTCTTCCTAGGTGAAAATAACCCATCTGTGTTATATGGCTCAAAAGCTGAATAAATAACGATCGTATTATACCGTACATTAATATAAACAACCAGGTTCCCAATAGTTTGTAATTATTAACTGCTTATAGGTGAACTGGTGTTTCTCCCCATAATTCTACCCGTTAACAATCACTTGTTGATATACAATTATACTTGCAGAAATATTAATCACTCAATTTTGCGGTGCCCAAGCACATTCGATTATGGAAATGGACTATTTCTGCCAAAACAATAGTTTGTTGGGTGAAAATTAACAATCAATGACCATTTTATGTAACTACTACTAGATTGTCGTCTGGGGAAAAATTGTTTGAAATTTTCATCCGATAGTTAGAAAAATGATTTTTTTTGTTCAAAGAAAAGATCTTTCATGCATGACGATCATCCATTGAAAGCATGGTCTCCGAAAAATCGTTTGGCTGTCACCTGGTGTCATTGAACATGTATGGCCAAGTTGAATAACTGTGGTGGCCAATATGGACTAAAATGTGTGTGACTACGTCTGTGTAATGAATGTTCACCAGACGATTAATCATTTAGTGGTGGTTCAGTTGGCAACCTACGTCATATTTTTGCTCATTGGCTTCTCCTTATACCTGCTGCAAACCTTTCCTTATTGACAGGGTATTGCACTCAAAGCGCAACCCAGTAATTTTGCAATATTAGTGTTTGGGGGTGAATACGGCTTTCCCCTGATGAACAACATGCCTATCTTTATCATTCAGTGCAGTTTTTCAGAAGGTCTGTAGAAAAAAATTCTATCCATGATTTTTGGTTAACTTGCCCAGAAAAAAAAACCCTTCAGGTTAGCAACCTTAATGCTACATGCCACATGTTAATTTGGACTAAAACAATCAATGACCTTTTCTGTCTCCAGCACTGGTTCAGTGCCCGTCCCCTCTGTTTGCAATAACTCCCTTTGTTAGTTGTCTAACATCTCGACCTCTAGTAGGCTAGAGATGCCATGCACTTATAACACTGCATATGCCAGGATGGCGCTTGACCAGTGACTTCTGCAATGACAGCAGGGCAAGTCACCGCACATGCATCTTTCCTAGAAGTGTGACGCATGGCAATGTTGCGGATAAATGGCATTTCAAGTTCCCTTGAGCTGGAAAGGACAATCTATTAACGATAGGCTGGGTTATCGTAAAAGTTGAGGAAGAAAACCGGACTCGTGCCAAGGACTGACCTGCCCATCAAATGGGTTAATCCCAATTAGCATGCAGTGTGTGAAGTGAAAAAAAGCTGATTTTAGAGATACGAAGCTGCTCAGAAGAAAAGCAAAGGTATGGATAGTATGGTGTTCATTCTGTCAATCTATTGATACGATTCATAGGGGGAAAAGGAGCAAGAGACTTACTTTAAACCCATGGTTGTTGCTATACAATAGTCATCTCCAGCTGATTTTGCTGCATAATCATATAAAAGAAATAATGCAAAGGCATCAAGAGTATTCAGTTAAATGTACTAAGGGTGGATTATAATACAGAGTGCATCTTTACTTGAGTTCTTCTTTAATTGCCATTACCAGCTAGTATTTACTGGTTTGATGAATAAACAATGCAGCTAAAATGGAACACAATTTCCATTATAAATACAGTATCCATTACTTTCTAGCAAAGAATGTAGTCCATTTTATTTGTATATTTACAATTTAGTAGCCCACTGCTGAGCACAAAGTAATACAATTGCCTTTTAAAGAGTACGGAAAAAGGCACTTTCTCCATTATCTCCTATTTTCTGGAAAGAGAAAACTTTTACATTTGTGAACATGATGACAGAATACTGTTTTTTAATTGATCAACATCTCTTCCCTCTAACAGGTCTATGTGATATTAATGTGTGGGACTCGCAGACAAGCCCACTGGAGTTTCTCAGAGCAGAAGGCAATAATAATGATAAGACTGTATAGAGTAATACCTACAAAACACAGAAAATCTGTCTCTGTTTTGTAGTGCTAAAGGCAAAACCTTGTGTCATATGGTAGTGCATAAATAAATAAAGTCTCTGCAGACTATGTGCACTTGTTATCTACCTAAAAGACATAATAAATATTCTCCCCTCTAAGTTGTCCTCTCATCCTAACGGAATCCTTGCCTTTAATGAAGCTTCCACTATTATTGGTCACAAGCAATTAATTACTATCATAGTATCATAAAAACATGCAAGGAAAAAAAAAAAACATCTGTGATGAACTCCCACCAGATCTCATGGAAATCAGCCTTTTTTTTATATTTTACGTTCTGTACAATCCTTCTCAAGTTTTTCCCATTACATATGTTTATGGCACACTGACTCATAAACTACTACAGTACCCAATATTTTATTAAGCTTTCTCATAGTAGATAAGGGCTCACTAGGCGTACACAAGTTCTGCTTATATGTCATCAGGACAACCCCGTTTTCAACTGAAGCTGGCCCAGCGTATGAAGTCAGAAGTTGCAGCTGTTTAGTATTACATTTAGTATGACATGCCGGTCAACCAGATAATAGGTAGACGGATCGGGCCTGTTAAAACGAAATCTTCTCTGTTAGTAGCTCTCTGTTCTGGTTAGAAGACAAGGGTGTTAAGCAGTGGTTACTCCTCTGGGCTGTCCCTCTGTATACGCTATACTCTAATGGGGCAAATATTTTAAGAAAATGCAGACAAGTTGAAGACCCGGCCTTCTTACAGAAGACATAAATCATACATGTTGGCTAAATTTTATTTTAAGTGTGGTTTAAGAAACTCCATTCCTTAAGTTTTAGTCATATTACATTGGCAGTGTGTGTTGGAAATACAGTTACACATGCCACCCACTGACTGCCATTATAAAAAAAATATATACAAATATACTAAACATCACTTGTGGAAAGTCTTTAATAAATATTATGGTCAACTAGGTCATATAATATAGTTTTTTTTGTTTGTTTTTTTAAAAGGTAACTTAAGCCATATTTCCCAAGCATATGCCAAAAGGATACTCTTTCGGCAGGAAGACTATAAATAAAGCCCTATGGATATGTTTGATGTATACGTCAGGCACACTTCTCAGAATGTATGTTCAACATACATGAGGACGCAGTATGAGTAGAGTCTTACTGTCTTGGATACTAAAGGACCACTCCTGTATATATTCTTTGCTTTTATTATGTAGCTAGGCCCCAAGTATATATGCCAGCTAGTATTACCTTGGTTCGTTCTTTCCATATGAAACTCCTGGCTTTCTTTTCAGATGGCCATGGGTGTCAATTCTGACCAGCTTAGATGTAGTTGGGTTTATGCTGTCTGAAACTAGTCATTTTCACAGTTTGTGTTATGCTATTGGATGGATGCTACCACAGAAACTTGTCTAGAAATGGGCACAGACACTCCTATCTCAGTTACTGATGATTATCACACAGCTCTTGTCACACCATTATAATAGCGGGGACCACAGCTCATCTTCCTGACTGTATACTTCTAGTCTGTAGCTTTATTTAGGTGAATATAGAAAGTAATAATCATTAAACTGTGCTTCCAGCAGGCAGAAATGGTACAGCCTCTAGCTAATGCCATACTGATACGTCATGAGATTGGTTTAAAGCTGAAAGTAAAAAATCTTACCATCAAGAGGAAGTGGCTGCAATACACAGGGAGACCTCCAGAATGTGACAGGCAATCAAGTGAGGGTAGTTTTTTCACAAGAGTGGCCTTTAAAATTAAGGAGTTATTTCAATATGGAGAATGTTGCATCCATCCATAAGATAGGTGATAAATGCTAGGTAGGTGAGATCTGGTCGCTGGGATCCCAAACATTCACCATAATTCCCCACTATTCCCTCCAGCTGAATGATTGTGGCTTAGAATGGCGAAATGATTCAGCATATATGCCCTACCTACTCCATTCAAAAACTATGGCACTAACGAGATGGTCAAGCACACTACTTCCACACATGGTCTTGTGATTGGAGGAATAGGGAACTGTGGTCCCCCATTCTGAGCATAGGTGGTGATTCACTGGTCAGACCTCCACCTGTCTAGCATTTATTACCTATCCAGTGGATAGGTGAAAATACTTTATACTGGAATACCCCTTTTTAAGATTTCTGATAATGTTCAACAAATTCTACATATTTTATCTGACCAGCCACATGCTTGGGCATAACAATAGGCAATGTCTGTTAAGTTATCTGAGACTCTTGAGCTCTTAATTAGGTTCCCATCCAAAAAGGAAAAATGGTCATATATTAGTAAAACAGAAACTATAGCAGCAACCAGATGTTTGGCAATTGTGTTTCTCTTACTTATTCAGATATTGAAATGTTTCTGTTCTAGTTTGGCTGACCATTTTGAAAAAGTACTCTGTAAGATTAGGGACTTGTTTATGTCACTAGTACATTCATGTGAGACATATATTAAAGGGCCGGTAACAGCAAAATCGTTCTTTTTTTGCTGTGTGTAGGATGTGAGGCACGATAAATTTGTAAGAATAAAATCCTTTTCCTATTGGCTGTCCATACAATCTCCTTGGGTACATTTCAGCTGCTAATAAACAGAAATGTAGTAGAGTTTATTAGTTAAAGTGCTGTGTATAGCTGAAGACATCCATCCATCTAACCTCACATTAATGGCATACTCAGATGTACAGAGACTGATGAAAGATTACAATGGCATAGATGTTATTTACTCTAAAGATATCCGCTGCATATGGAAAAGTATTCATACATTATAACAGGTCTGTGTGGATCACTTCAGATATTAAAAACCCCATTGTGGCCATCTACTTGATTCCCAAAGGCCGCATTGAGTAGTCATTAGGGATGAGCGAGTATACTCGCTAAGGCACTACTCGTTCGAGTAATGTGCTTTAGACGAGTATCTCCCTGCTCGTTCATAAAGATTCGGGGACCGCCGCGGAGCGGGGAGCGGCGGGGGAGAGCGGGGAGGAACGGAGGGGAGATCTCTCTCTCCCGCCCGCTCTCCCCTGCTCCCCGCCGCGACTTACCTGTCAGCCGTAGCGGTCCCCGAATCTTTATGAACGAGCAGGGAGATACTCGTCTAAAGCACATTACTCGAACGAGTAGTGCCTTAGCGAGTATACTCGCTCATCCTTAGTAGTCATTAAAGCCAGGACATGTCAAAAGTTTGAACGCTTTTCATTCCATGGATTTTCTTCTTTTTTATTTTCTACATTGTAGATTCATATTTAAGAGATGAAAACTTATAAAGGAACACATATGGAATTGAGTAGTAAACAAAAATGTGTTAAAGTAGAATGTTTTTTTATATTTTAGATTCTTCAAACAAGCCCTTTATTACTTTGAGGACAGCTTTGCATACTTGAGATTCCCTAAATCAGCGTCATGAGGTAGTCACCTGGAATGGTTTTCAAAATCTAGAAGGAGTTCCCAAAAGTGCTGAGTGCACACCAGATAGAATGCTAGGTTGTTGCAGAATGCTCCTGGTAGCCATGCTGGTTAAGTGTGCCTTAAATTGTGAATAAGTCACCAACAGTATCACCAGCAAAGCAGCCCCACATCATCACACATTCCCCTCTATGCTTCATGTTGAGAACCACAAATGTAGAAACCATCCACTCACCTTTTGTTCCTGTCCCCAAAAAATGACAGTTGGAGCCAAAAAAAAAATCTCAATGTTTGACTCATCAGACCAAACTGATTTCTACTGGTCTAATGTCCATTCCTTGTGTTTCTTGGTCCAAGCAATTCTCCTCTTCCTGTTGATGTTCCTCAGTAGTGGCTTCTTTGCAGCAATTTGACTACAAACATCTGATTCTTTCAGTCTCCTCTGAAGACTTGATGCTGAGATGTGTCAGCCACGGTAGCTCTTTGTCTTCTTTTCCTTGGGCAGCCCTCATGAGAGCCAGTTTCATGGTGATTGATGGCTTTTATAGCTGCATTTGAGGATACTTTCATAGTTCTTGACACATTTTCCAGACTTACTGACCTTCATATCTTAATGTAATGATGGACTGGTTCTCTTTACTTAGTTGAGTGGTTCTTGCCATAACTTGGATTACAACAGTAGTTGAATAGGGCTAAACGCTGTATGGAACCGTGTACCATCCTAACGCTGCACAATACAATTAATGGTTGCAAACATATTAAGAGGAAAGAAGTTCTACAAATTAACTCTTGACAAGGCATATCTGTTAATTCTAAACCATTCCAGGTGACCAAGTCATAAAGCTGACTGAAAGAATGCGAAGAGCATACAAAGATGTCATCAAAACAAAGAGAGGTTACTCTGAAGAACGTGGTTTAACACTTTTTTGTTTACTTTTTAATTCCATATGTGGTGTTTCATAGTTTTCATGTCTTCAATGTGAATCTACAATGTAGAAAATAAAATAAAAACCATGAAATGAAAATGTGTTCAAACTTTTCACCTGTGCTTTACTGTTCTGTAAAGCAGCATATCATTTACTCTACTGCAGCTCCTGTTTATAGAGCCTTTACCTCACTGGTCTATGCTAGAGCAGAGTATAAGGCTATGTATGAATATTTCCTACAGGATAAGTGATATGTTTTGGTGGTCAGATGCCAACTGCACAAATCCCTCAAGCTTTAAAAAAGAGAGAATTGCAAGTGCATTCCACATTTTTGATAACTCCTATGCACTATGAGGAGTGGGTCACACAAATGCACAGAATACATTTTCCTCTTCTCCTCCCTTTTTAATGGCTTCAGATTTTATGTTGGCACCTGCCAAGGTGTGGGCTATATCAATTAAGGCTAGTCCGTCTGGTCTGATCTCACAGAAGAGCTGCTGTACATTTCAGCAAATGCTGAAAAACTAAATGCTGGCTATGATAGAAAGGAGTCAGAACACACAGAGCATTGCAGTTAGCTGCATATTTGGCTGTGAAGCCGTAAACTGGTCAGAGTGCTCATGCTGACACCTGTTCACCACCAAAATGTCTACAACGGGCACTTGAGCATTGTGTCCTAGTCTGCTAAATGATATCTTCTTTCACATTGTTTGGTCTGGTGTATGTATCTTGCCTATCTGAGGAAGACACAGCAGCAGGATGCACTAGGAAAAGAAGAGAAACCAGTGGAGGCAGTGTGATCTTTTGGGCAATGTTCTGCTGGAAAAGCTTGGATCCTGACATTCATGTGCCTGTTACTTTGACATGTACCACCTGTCTAAACATTTTTTTTCAGTCCACCTATACCCTTTCTTGGCAGCACTATTCCCTAATGGAAGTGGCCTATTTCAGCAGAATGCTGCACGCTGCAAAAATAGTTCAGGAATGGTTTGAGGAACATGACAAAGAGTTCAAGGTATTGACTTGACCTTCAAATTCTTCAAATCTCAATCCAGTCGAGTATTTGTTGGATGTGCTGGAAAAACAAGTCTTATCCGTGGAGGCCCATCTCAAGACTTAAAGGATCTGCTGCTAACATCTTGCTTGCTGCCAGATTCCACAGGACACTTTCAGAGAACTTGTGCATGCTTCATCAGGCCAGAGCTATTGTGATGTCATAAGGGGGTTCATATATCTGTCAGCAGGTGACGGTTCTAATTTTTGCTAAGATTGTACAGTTGCTTCAGAGGAGTTTGGAACCATAGAGGATAACTTTTTTTTTTTGTTAATTAAGTTTGTCAATTAAGGACTTTGATTCATATTTTGTATATGCACAAGTGACCAAATAGATCTAAAAAGCATGTAAGAAATTGTAGCTGAAATAGCTATTTCCATAGAGATATAATGAACAATGTTTAACCTATGAAAACCAGTGCAGTCATAGCAAACAGTAAATCTGCGGGGATCCAAGAGTAATATTAATTTAGTGAGGTTAATAATGACTGCTCTGTTCTTTTAGAATACCTCTAATGGGATCCATAGATAATCTCATTTAAAGTACTTCTAAAAGCCCATTTACACGGGCTGATGATCACTCAATGATCGCTTAAACGGCAGTGTGAGTGACAGCTTTGAGCTATCATTTGCATAACCTTTTAAGTAGCTACTCAGCTACTTAAGAGCAATTAAGTGTACAAATGAAGCCTTCCCTAAATGCAGTTCATAGCCTGAGGGCTCTTATCTGTGCTCAGATCCTTTGTTCTCCAGTGGAAAACAATGCTATCAGCACTCCCCGTGGAGAACTGCTGATAAGACTGAATGACGATTTTTAGGTTGGCCTGAATTTAACGATCAGCTAGCAGTGCACGAAAAGTACACGATGGGCGCACATTTAGACGCAATGATTATCGCTAAAATGATCGCCTTTTAGTGATTTTTTTTTTAGCGATCAATGCTTTGTGTAAATGGGCCTTAAGATTCGCTTATTGCTTACACTAATTGGCTGCTAAAGGCTTCCAGAAACAGAGTTTTTGGTGGCTTCATACTGTGCCTACATTCCAACTGAAAATGACATTTGGGAGTAGCATTGTTACACTTTGACTGGAATCCAGCTGAATAGGACATGTCTGGTAAGCATTAAGAGGAGAGTCCTTTCTGCCAGTTGTGCTCAGTTACTTACCATTGGAGCTGGAGCAGACTGTAAAGCTAAAGTTTGCTCTTCTATTATTTTCTTCTTTTTATTTATTTGTGCCCATCACTTTTTCCAAAGGATTAGCTACACTTGAAGTGTGAACTTCATTTGTTTGTTATTTGAAATACATTGATATGCATCCCTTTAATAAATCACTCCTATCGTGTTACAATATGCCTCTAACATAAATTTCTTTTATCCTAAGGGAGAGTGTCCCTGTTCTCCATAGAAATGTACTAATCTTTTTTGATTTTTTTTATATTATTTATCCATTAGCTCTATATGTTTCGATGGTAAGCACATGCTCTTGAGGGGTTTTACACTCATTACTTAATCCCTTTAGTGATAAGACTATTTGTAATCTTTCATACACAGACACTTTATTATCCAATACTATTTCTCCCTATTTTCTGCAGAATAATTATGCTGTCATCATTAGTCAAATAGATAAAAAGAGACAATAGGAATTAAATAATTATAAAACTACTCTGAAACTCCTAATTTATTGTATGTCTCTACATCTATACTCTAATTCCTTTTAAGATCACCCGCTAACTCACAAATGCAGCCACTCTTATCCTAAATTAAAACACCCTCACACATAATTGCCAATTTAATCCTTACAGCTTCAGCATGCTGCAGGCATGGACAGCCTACAATTCTGTCTGGGCATCATGGGAGTTTTGTTAGGGAAATAGTACTAGTATCTCCATATTGTTGAAATTGTTTTTGGTTGTTAGTACAAAAAAAAAAACACTTTGCAATTATGACAGTGGCAAAAACCCTTATTTACCTTGTAAATATCTAAAATGGCTTATATAAAAATAATAATGGTAAAATAACTTCGCTATAACTTCGAAGTATGTGTGAAAATGTGTCTTCCTGTGTTTTGAGAGTCAAGGCTGCATGTGGATCCACCTCGCCACACACCGGTTTGACTTTGGCCTATTTGTGGAGGCAGCACCTGGTTTTCACCCTTGACCCCTCCAAGTGGGATACAGTCTTTGCTGCGGGGCCCCTAAACCATTATACACGCAAATAAGCTCCGTGAATGTGGCTGCTGAGGCTCCAGTAGGCAAAGGCGTGGTACCTGTAGTTCTGAATAGGACAGTAGTAAAGAAATTAGCTGTAGTCGGGACTGGGAGCACAAGGTCAGTAATAAGGTCCACGCTGAAAGTTAGGACACGAATCAGTGCATAATGAAGACCAGAGTACAGAGCTGAAGGAGCACAGGAGTCAGAATAGTCAAAGTCAGGCAAGAGTTAGAACCATAACAAACACAACCAGGGGCTTTGTCATAATAGGAGGCCAATTGCTTAGGCATCCACCTTAGGATTCTTTCACACAAGCGCATATTGCACTGTGATCTGATGCATTGGATTCCAATGCATCAGATCACATGGGCGTATTTGTGAGACTTAAAAACGCCCGGCCGGCCAATATAGCGCCGAGCGTTTTTACGTTTGGCCCAAAACATAGTTCTTGAACTATGTTTTAGCCAGAATACCTCCAGCCACTGCATGGGCTCCTATGGGAGCCCATTGCAGTGGCCGTAGGTGGGAAGGAGTTTAGCAGCGTGGCTGCTAAACTCCCTCCCTCTGTTCCCCCGCCCGTGCAGGCTCACCTGTCTTCCTCCCTTTTCGTTCAGTGCAATGGGTGGGGCGGAGCTAAGCGGCTCCTAAACTTTAAACCCGTACAAAGAGGATCACAGAACAGGTCCATAAAAATATTTCTGCTGTATGCAAATAATACCAAATGCATAAAATGCACTGTTGCAGCAAGGTTGCCCTTCTCAAGCAATTTCACCGCATATTTGGACCTTTTTCCATTTTTTTCCCATGTGTATTCATTGCGTAACACAAATACAGGACCCATACATTTCTCCAGCCTGCATGCATATTCGCTACGTGTTTACGCCATCCCATTGACTTTAATGGGCAATTTAGGGCTGTAATATGGACCAAAATAGAGCATGCTGTGATTTTTGTCACGCATGTCTGAATACCCCAATGCAAATCCATTGAGATTAAGCTGTCCGTATTATGAAGCACAAATACATCCGTGTGCACGGCCCTTTGAAAGCACCCACAACACTAATGTGGCCCTCAGTGAAAATGAGCTGATACCCCTGCCCTAAACCAACCGCTTCGCACTGGTTTGTTTTGTAAGTCCTCTGTTAAATGTGGCTTCTATTAGTTACTTTGTGCATGTAGCTCCAATTCTTTTGCTTCGAAGTGATACAAAAGAATCAGTTCCTTCATGAGACCTTTTTTTTTTCATCTTTACTTTCGAATCCTGTTAATGACTTTAGTAAAGGTCTCAAATGGAATAATTTGCAACTTTGAGCTGCTATTAATGATTATTCATGTACATTTTGTTGGTTGATTAAAAAACACAGTCTTTGTAGTGATTGTAGCTCATAGCAAAATCTTTCTGAGCAACAAAAGGATTAACAGTTGGTATGACACTAGAGATTGTGGTATCCGTTTATTTCTTAGGGCTAATTTGGCTTCTTCAGAACATTAGATCGTTCTATAATCTCTGGCATCTAGTCTCTTTATACCAATACCAAATGGAAATGAGCACATTGAGGTCTGTAAAGTTGTGTTCGTTCTCTTGAGTTACACAGTTGTCCTCATTATTCCTTCTGTTTTGCTTAGCACATTTCAGGCTTACGTAGTGTGCTGCGATTCTGTGAGGTCTCTTGGAAAAAAAACCTGTTAATTGCTTTATAGAAGTGTTTCTGTTATCGTATGGAAAAAAAACCCCAAAACTTAAGTCCTTATGTACAACTAAAACTCTTTTTTTTATTATGTGTTTACACTGCTGTCTATGTGGTAAGTAAAACAATTATGTATACAGTGAGTTGCACATACAATAGTTTTCTGGGAGTTTAATAGACTCTGAGGAAGGTCATCAGTATATGATCACTGGGGGGGGGGGGCAACTTCCAGAACTGATGGGGCGGTGGTGCTTTAACAAGTCCCTTTCATTGTTTACTCGGGTACAAAGTCGAATATACAGTTTTGGCTGTGCCTGGTACTGCAGCTCAATCCTATTTGCTTAAGGTCATCAATATGAATGCCAAGAAAATGCCTTTAAAGGCTTCTTGAGAGTAACTAAGGAAATTTGTTGAAGTGAGCTCCGTAAATATTCTTGATATTTACAGTGGCCCCTAATTTTTAATGTCCTCAAGCCACAATATTTTCAACCTGCAGTGGTCTTTCTTGGGCCATCATAACTTCAAACCATATTCATCATACAATGACAAAGGCAACCTACATTTGTAGCATGTCTAACTGGATGTAGACTCCAACCAAAAAGCATAGGCATTTCAGGGTTAAAACTCCTGTATCACTGAAGTGCATGTACTGATTGGATGTTTGCTAGCACCTCTCTACAGTGCAGTACGGTACTACATGCTGTGTACTGATTTTTACCAGTGTCAGGATGAGCTCCCCTCTGGTCACTGTGTCCTATTATTTTTCTGGCCACTGTACAGTATCCTGAAGACGCTGCTGTCTTCACCATAGAAAGTGATTTACACCTTTCAGCAGTTATTTTGCACTGTTGCATGTCAAGAAAGTCCTTACATTTATTACTTATTTATTTTTCTTTATTCTTTATTTTGTCTTTTTTGGGGTTGATAGTTTAGGGTCTTTTGAACCGCTTACTAGTTTTCCATAAACAAATGGAATCAATCCTTACTAATATTATAAGGCCGCCTGCACACGGGCGGAAATCCCGCGGCGGGATTATCCGCGGGATTTCCGCCACTGAAAGCCTGCATAGGAGTGCATTACAATACGCACTCCTATGCAGACGGCCGCGTGAAATGTTGCGCGGCAAACAAACCGCGGCGTGTCCTATTTTTGTGCGGGGCTCGCAGAGCCTCGCACAGAAACGTCACTCACCCGGCCGCCGGCTCCGGTCTGCGCATGCGCCGGCAGCCGGCACATGAAAGAGCCGGGGCCACCAGGCGCGGGTGAGTACGCGCTCGTCCCTGCAGGCGCTGGGGTCGGGTCCCGCGGCGAGAATTCTTGCCGCCGGATCCGACCCGCCCGTCTGCAGGCGGCCTAAATGTGAAAGTAACTCTGTTTGTTTGATAGCTTTTCATGGCTGAACCGCTGGAGCGATTTTGATGAAATTTGGCAGGGAAAGGCTTGCATCGTGAGGAAGGACATAAGCTACGTTTTATCCTTAAAATTTATAGAGTTCTCTAGGGAGCGCAACAAGACAGATTTATTTGGTGATGCGCAGGTGCACCTTCGCTCCGCTTTCGGTGAGGCGGAGGGATAGGGGGTGCACATCATGACCTATGCCTACACAAACGGGCAGACGTTGTTGCCACACTTATGCGGTTAAGTGTGCGGAGCAGTGGGGAAGGGTGTGCACATCATAAGCTAGGCCTCTACAAATGGGCAGACACGTGAGGGCAAAAAATGACTTCATGTTTCAAAACCTGAGTCTGTCATATGATGTTTTTATATGGTGTGCCTTATCCCAGGCGAATTAGCATTTTTCAGACTACAACTGCAGTGAGTATAGACAGGCCGAATACCTTGGCAATCAAAGGGCTTAAGCAGTCTTGGTAATGTATGTTGACAATGCATTAACGGTATATACTGTATACTAGGTCACCTTAATCCATAAATTCATATAATGCTCGGATAAAAGCCTGGTTATCACTCATGACAAGGAAATGGATGATGGTAGATTGGGATTTTAGCATTCGGACATGTAAATCAAGCACTTTATTGCAGTGTTTGAGGAAAAAGCCTCCGAGAAACATCTCAAAATAATGCTTGGTGTTTGACACCGAATTTCATTTGAACTTATTAAATTCAGGCGTAGTATATACTTATGTTGTCATGAGATGTGAGCGCATGGGCATGAATGGCCCAGATTACTTAATTGTCCTGCTGGGGAGGTCATAATCTTTTGGCATTAAGCTGATGCCTCTCTTGTAGCCTTAAAGGAGATGTCCCGAGGCAGCAAGTGGGGTTATACACTTCTGTATGGCCATAATAATGCACTTTGTAATGTACATTGTGCATTAATTATGAGCCATACAGAAGTTATAAAAAGTTTTTTACTTACCTGCTCCGTTGCTAGCGTCCTCGTCTCCATGGTGGCGACTAATTTTTGGCCTCCGATGGCCAAATTAGCCGCGCTTGCGCAGTCCGGGTCTTCTCCTCTTCTCTATGGGGCTCCGTGTAGCTCCGTGTAGCTCCGCCCCGTCACGTGCCGATTCCAGCCAATCAGGAGGCTGGAATCGGCAGTGGACCGCACAGAAGAGCTGCGGTCCACGAAGATAGAGGATCCCGGCGGCCATCTTCAGCGGTAAGTATTGAAGTCACCGGACCGCCGGGATTCAGGTAAGCGCTGTGCGGGTGGTTTTTTTAACCCCTGCATCGGGGTTGTCTCGCGCCGAACGGGGGGGGGGGTTTAAAAAAAAAAAAACCCGTTTCGGCGCGGGACATCTCCTTTAATGGATGCGTAGCCACCATTTATTCAGGTAAATACATTGGACAGATAGAAATGTGAAGGGGAAAAGGGAATTTCATACATTATAGCCATTTTAAAGCTTTGCAAGTGAGAAGAGGTGCTGTCACATTGACTTTACTCACCACGAATATAATCCCATATCTCTGTGAAGCAAAGTGTACTAGACAATAGAAGTCGGGTGTGGATTTTTCTTGTGAATTTTAAAGTGTTTTCAGCCTCACATTTGTCCTGTATGCTGTACGTTTGCTGTTTTATGTTATTACTGGTTCCCACATTATCCAAATGTATTCTTCATTTCATATATGATGCCCCACTTGCCTCCATCCAGTTCATATCATGATATTGTCTTTTGCATATTCACAGGTGTCTGGCAGACACTTGTCCCCTTTTCCCTATGGCAATAAACATCTGCTTAGCTACTAGACTTCTCTCTGCAGCAGAGGCAGATGGCACATCGGAGCTTCAAACAAAGAGACACATCAGAATACTGTATATATTAGTAAAAACTGCATATGCACCTCTTGTGCCATATATTAAATTATAATTGGGATTTTTCAAATTCCTAGAACTTGCTGCTGGGAAAGTCTAAAAAGCACTTGAATGAATTAAAACATGGTGGCATCTATGTGGTGGAGGTCCTATACAACTGCCTTTTTGCCCCCCCCCCCTTGTCATTGATCTTACTTTATGACATAATCACATATATGCAGAGGTAACTTCTTGCCCTTATTTTTGTATATTTGTCTCCTAAATCATAGAATGGTAGAGTTGGAAGGGACCTCCAGGGTCATCGGGTCCAACCCCCTGCTGAGTGAAGGATTCCTGAATTAGTTTTTAGTTTCATTACCAATAATATGGTGTTATTTACCCACTTCAGAATGGAATCTTAAGGTTTCCACACACGTTGGGCTAAAGTCGTCCAAAGCCTACCATTTCGGCAAATCAAACAACTGTCATATGTCTGTAGGGGCCACCCAATGCTCAATCAGCATTGTCTCTTTTGAGTAAGAAGGATGGTGCATGTTGATATTTAATGCCTGATCCTTTGGTTCCCCAAAGCTGTCTAGTAGCAGCTTACTTCTCTCTGCCCATTGAAAAGATGAGCGCGTGGATGAATCAAGTGTTTATGTGTATGGGAAAGCCGGGAGAAATAACTGTTGGCCAAACAAGCATTCGGTTTACGACTATTGAAGGTGTATTGGCACCTTTAAGCTGAGCGTAGACTGGGCAGCGGTTCTTAAAAAAAAAAGAAATGGTCTAGTATAATGACTGTCTATAAAGAAGATGGAGCATTTATCAGAAAGTCGTATTACTAGTGATGCAACTATTATTTTTTCAGCTCATCAGTCAAATTGTTATAGACCTCTTCTCATATATAGCCAACTTGCCTCTTTATATTGCCAGCATATGTCTTCTAGTCTCATGTAAGTATGTAGGATAAGATCCAGTGTGAAGATCATCAGGTTACCTGGACTGTTCAGTTATGGCAGGCTCACACACGTATGTACAATGTTTTCATACACTCCCATAGACAACAATAGGACTCTATCATGTGTAATACACGGTAAAATAGAACACACGCATGTTATACGCAATGAATATACACAGGTATGAATGGATCAATGAAAATCAACGTACTTTTATTGACTCTATTCACCGTGTATTACTTGCTTAATATACAAGGAAATGACGCTTGTGTGAGCCTGCCCTAATACTAAGCAAGGCAAGTATTCTGATAATAGAATATTTGGAATGTACCTATCTATAATACGTCGATATAGCAAAAATAATGTTTTTATTCACCTTAATTGTATATTTTTGAGCAGCATATAATACATTTGCCCCCAGAGGTTACTTGAATCAATACGTAGCAATGTCCGTTCTAAAATAATGGTTGCTAGTGTTTGAAGGGTTACCAAAGCTTCTGGGCCACATAGCAGCTCTGTGGTTTGCAGTTCCTACAGTTACAACTTTCCATTTTCTGCAAGAAGGTTGCACACACTCTAAAAATACTAATTTGCTATCATTTCTCCTTTGCAGTTTTTCTTTTCATCAATATCTAATTTAAAGTACAATGAACATTTGACTTTCACCATTAATAGCAGTGCAGTACATGGTACTGTTGGATCTTGGTGCTTCCAGTGACATTTCGGGCCAGGACAGTCCAGTTAGTTTAGCAGTAGGGTGAGATGCAATTTCATTGCATTTCATTTGATCACCATTTGACAATACTGTGCAAATGATTGTTCGTGATCCAGAGGCGTAACTTGAAGCTCCTGGGCCCCAATGCGAAACCTGTAACAGGACCCCCAACTATTTTGCTTTATTCATAGTACTGGGCTCCCTATGTGGAGAAGAGAGGCCTTATGGGCCCCCTAAAGCTCCTGGGCCCGGGTGCAACCGCATCCCCTGCATCCTCTATAGTTACACCCTGTCGTGATCACTGACTGCAGACTGCCAAAAATGGGATTAGTCAAGTTGGATTTTTTCGGCCGCTGTTGGCTGAAACTACATGTGTATGGCATGGTCGGCCACTTTGGGTTAGCCCATGCTAGGTCTTTTTTTTTTGGGGGGGGGGTTGAATTACTCCCCTGATCTGCCATATGCAACGCTAACAGCCCAGTTGTACAACAAGATCCAGCCACCCTCATATGTTCTACACAAAAATTAAAGGTATACTAGTATATAGTTAATAATAGCTGACTTTCAGTAATATGGCCCTATATTTAGAAACTAACACACAGTTCCATTTCCTACCATCACTGCAGAGAAGTAGCAATGATAATAGGAAATAAAGACTTAGATGTTAGGAGCTGGCAGTAACATTTTTCATGTTTCTTGAGTTTTAATGTTCTCAATTATAGAAATGCCCTTTTTCAAATTAAAAACTTTCCAAATAGTTTCTATAATAGAACCCATACCTGTATATATAACAAGGCTCAGACAGATCAAAACCAGTTATGTGCAAGTAACCTTATTATTAACCATTCTGATTTCTGTTTGTGAGGTTTTCTGTATTATTCGTGTCTATACTCTGTGCGTGTTTCGGTAATAAAACCCTAATATGAAATAAATGTAAGTCTGTAAGATAAGTATTTTGATCTTTACCCAAAGTTCTTCAGAAGCACCACAATAAGCCTTGCCCTTGATATATAATGCGTACTTAAATAACTTCTAATAGGCCTAGTGCACTGGGTATACCCAAGTCAGTGACCACATGCTCTTCTATTACTCAACTGACATTCTTGACTTTGACCTCTTCGGAATTACATTGGAAAGGTACTGACTATCTACATCAGGTTACGATTATAATGTGTCTCTGGACAGTGATGATTTTTTTCATGGTTTTTATTAAAATAGTTTGTTTAAGTTTAAATGGAATGCACATATACATGCCTCCACATCGTTGCACTTTCAGATGTGTTAAGGTATATGCTTTTTGACATTTCTTTGGTTCGTGGCCAAGAGTTAAGGTCATCTGGAGATTACATTGGGAACACAGCACAGCTGCTGGACCATTATATAGAACACAGACATTTTAGAGGTTATTTAAGCTTGGACGTTACAGTTTTGCTGTTATGTGATTTTTCTTTTATACATTTTTGCTTTTTGAAAAGTCAGCATTTCAATAAAGTCTGAACATTTATATGATGTGGCAGGCAGAAATCTCCTCTTTATATATTTTCTACATAAAAGAAATGCAGGTTAGGGTGAAAATATGTGAAAAGATATACCGTACTTTTCTTTAAGGATTAATACTTCATGGATTTATGTTTTTTTGTGGGGACATATCCCGCACCAACAATAATAATACCATTTTTGGCAAAAGTTTAGGTAATTTTCTGTCTTTCGCATCTCCATCTCTGATAACTGTTACATTAAAGTGTTACGCTGGGCATACACTAGATAGTTGTCCAAACGCTTCTCTATCCAAAACCTTTTCCTCACACCTACCACCCCCATACACCTGCAAGCACAGCTCGGCAAGAGAAGTAAAGGGAAACATGCAAAAGTAGTAGGAGGCTTTCCTTTATACTTTTCCTTTACTTTGCATAATTTAATATTTACTCATGTTTTTGCAAAAAAAAATAAAAAATAAAAAAACTGAAATGACATCAAAGCTGTAAAGTGTGACTAAGACCAAAAGCAACAGCAACTCATGCAAAACACAACTGCTTGTTGCCCTGTGCAGATCAAGGTAGAGGGAAGGCACCTGGGCAAGACATGGCTTACGGCTGGTTTACACGGGCCGATGATCGCTCAAAGATTGCTCAAATGACAGTTTGAGTGACAGCCTTGAGCGATCATTTTGCCTAAAGTATTAAGTAGCTACTCAGCTACTTAAATGCCAATTATGTATATTAATGAAGCCTTCTCTGAGCACAGCTAATAGCCTGAGGCTATTAGCTGTGCTCAGATCCTTTGTTCTCCACGGGGTTGTTTCAAACAACCCCGTGGAGAACTACTGATAAAAGTGAATGACGATTTTTAGGTTAGCTTGAATTTAAGGATCAGCTAGCAGTGCCTAAAAAAAACGGACAATGGGCGCTCATGTACACACACCGATTATCGCTAAAACGATGGACGGTTAGCGATTTTTTTTCTAGCGATCATCGGCTGGTGTAAATGGGCCTTTAGTGAGAACTGTGTAGAGAATTAGTCTCTTCAAGCTGATTCTTATGTAGCCTTATCAGAAATATTTAGCTTAGTGTAATTAATATATTGTGCTATAATTGCCCAACTGCAGTTGTCCTATTCCCAGATTTCCAGCTTCTACAGCACTTAAAGTTGTAAATCATTTGTGAAAGTGTCAGTACCCATTGGATTCCCCCATACTTAGTGTGGCTGAATCTTGATGCCTATCTGACCAAATGATAGAGGCCCAACATCATTTTTCTCTTTTGTATCTCCAACCCTGGTCCTATGCATAAAACAGACTTACATCATATGACCCTAATATAAATATTATTCATTAGTCAAATGTTTATTCTTATGCATGGCTTGACTTAGCGAACAAAGATTTAGGTTGAATAGACATCCACATCTACTACAGGATCGTTGGTGGCTGACCAGAGTAATTCAACATAAGCCAATTTGACCACAGTGATTGCAAGGGAGAGTTTGTCCTGAGTTTGCAATTCTGTTGTGGTTAATATAAAGTTGTTACTTAATATAACACACAAGATACGTCAGTCATGTTTGCAAAATGTCCAACAACCAAAAATGTGCATCAAATATCACAAATCAAAAAGAGTAATAGCTTTATTATATTCCACTCTTTTAATGTGCTAATATGAACTCGCACAGCAAAAGTCACAATTCAGCTTCCTCAGTAATCCATAAACTACTCCTATAAATCCAGGCATAATTAATACAAACCGTGTACTGTCCACAGGAAGTGCTGCCACATTTACCCTAATCAAAATATCCATCTATACATTCACATAAGGCAGAGGCGACCCAAGTAGTAGAATGGGAGGAAACTGGAAACTCACGCAAACACAGGAACATACAAACACCATGCAGATGTTATCCTTAGTGGGATTTGAACCCAGGGCCCCAGCAAGGCAACAGTGCTAACCGCTGATTCACCAGACTGGTCCTTTTATATTTTTTTTGTCATCATAGGAGTTATTATTATGTTTGCAAGTATAGCATTCACGCTCAACCTCTTCCCATATTCTCACTATAGATACCGTGTTTCCCCGAAAATAAGACAGTGTCTCATATTAATTTTTGTTCAAAAAGTAACTTTTTTTTACATGTATAGCTGCCTGAACACTAGTTAAATTGACTTTTTTAATTAACTGTTAGCAGGGCTTAATTTTGGAGTAGGGCTTATATTTCAAGCATCCTCAAAAAGCCTCAAAAATCATTTTGCATCCTCAAAAATTCTGGAAAATCATGCTATGTCTTATTTTCAGGGTATGTCTTATTTTCAGGGAGATGGGGTAGCTTAGGTGGCCATATATATGTTGTATATTTTAGTACTAAATGTAAAAAAACTAAGACTATAAAACGCTTACTTCAGATGAGAAAGAGCACAGATGTCTGCAGGGTTCTTGGGAAATCACTTGTTCTACTTCTATGATTTACGTCGTGCTGCCTATGGGAAATGGGCCAGGTATCACTATTCATTCAGGCCATGGATATGTTCTATATACTCAATCAGCATATACAGTAGAGGGCAACTGATTTGCTTAGCGCTGATCTGGGAGAGCGCAACTAAAAAAAGTGCTCATTGCATCAACCATACATGTTTTCAGTAGACCACACAAGACGTGTGTTCTGCGTAATACCGGACTACCCAGGCGTGTACAATATATATAGATTTCTTGTCACTATGTGCCATGTTATGGCATGTAGACGTATCCAGAGCCATCTCCTATCACAATTGTATCTGCCTTTAAGTGCGTGTGACACCCTCTCCTCTGAATAGGATCAAGACTTCTTCCTACTGTCAAGACTGTTTGAAGCCATAGATTCATCTAGTCCTTTGTGGCTGCCATTTTTATCAGGAATTCATAACGGCTTTTGCTGATCTGCCATTTTTACATATCACTGTTTCACTTGTATGATTTCTAGTGAGACAAGCTCAGACCTCGCTTCCTTTTACTCTAACAGAGAAAAAAGGAGCCGTCTCCAGTGTCTGCTCTGCGGAGAAGGTTGATTCATGTGTAAATGATCAGTTGCCCTTTATTTGCTTGGCCTGTTGAGAGTACACATTGAGATAAAAAGCTTGGTGGGTCAGGGCTTAGTGTGTGCATGTTTCTCCAGTGGCCGCAATGACAGCGGTAGAATTGTTGTCAAAGATTATCAGCCGGGCTATGATGTCTCATCATTTTAATGCATGATGTGAAAGGAAAGCTGGGAAACTGCATAAAATATGCTGCGTACATTGCTGTATTTACAGACAGGGATGTGAGCATATTTTAAATATATATCAGTTGTGTATATGCTAATATAAGCTAATACAAGAAACTATCGACTATATAGTATAGACTGTATTAGATGGTCCATCTTATATGGGAAGGTTCAAAAAGAAGGGTGCAAAAGTAAATCTGATATAGATGTTTATACATGAACTGATATACAACAGCCAGAATGACATGGAAAGATGGAAGAACTCTTCAAGTTTTTATTGCACCTTGCAGATGTTTGATGTGGGTACTGTTGGTGATGCCAGACAACCTAAAACAACTAATATTCACTGTAGTGGAATCGATAATAGAGGATGTGCCGGGATTCGTCTGGGCAGAAATGAACTACTAACCTGACATCTAATGTGTCGCCCACATCAAACATCTGTAAGGTGCATTAAACACATGAAGAGTTCTCTTAAAAATAAACATAATGTATAGTGACCCAGATTTATGCAAATTATATGTAAAGAAGGCTTAAAGAGGTTGTCCTAAAAAGATAACCTATCCCATGTTCATATGCCCTTTTGGGACATGTGAATATCTAACAGAGCAGAGTCCCCCACTTGGGCCGCCTCTATAGGCTGGAACAGAGAGGCACTCTGTAAAAAGAACTCCTTTGAGCCATCTTTGTATCACAAGGACAGTTATTCATCTGAATGGCCATCATGCAACTCAGTACTGCATTCCATCTGCAGCAACTGCTGTGTGGAAAATGTCTGTCTGGCCCTGACTTTTACCGGTTAATACAGCTGTTTGCCAGGATGCCAAGAGCGTGACCGCATTCTGATTGGGGTTGTTTCTGATGGGACAACGCCATTCAGCCTCATGTCCACAGGTGGATTTGAATTGCCGAATCCGTGCAGGGCACCCGCAGTTCAAGCCACCCACAGGGAACCATGGGCGGCTGCACTTGAATTTACACATCCAGATTTTAGTGCGGATGGCTTCCATTGAAGTTAATGGAGGCTGTCCGATCTGCGGCTTGTCCGTGATTGACATTGCGGACATAGTTTGAAAGGAAAAAAAAAACTGTACCGTGCATGTGCGCCGGCACACCATCCGACACTTCAGCACATGTCCGCAGTACAGAAAAAGAAGACCTGGACAGGTACGCAGGATGCTCGGCTGTGGGCAGGGTCGGATACTGCTGTGGCCTTAATCAGTGTACAATTAAAAACCATACCCTTTTTTTTGTTAACTTTTTAAAATATTCTCTGTTTCAATTCCCCACCCAACAACTGAGTGTTTCCAACTATTTGATCCGTTCTAGGCAACTTCCTTTAAACAAAATCCATCAGAAGCACCAATCGCTTTGGTGGTTTGTTGCAATGTATTTGTGTAGGTAAATGTGTAAGCCTCGAATTCAGGCTTTCAGGTCGCACATGATTCCCCAGACTGGATACAACCATAGGAAACCCTTGACTGTGATAACTATTGGGTCTGTATGGAATCAGTCTGGTGAGAAATTGAAACAAATTATATTAGAATGTTGTAAAAACAAATATAAAAAAGAGAGAGTCCTACGCTCCTTAAGGAGCAAGTTATAGCTTTTTCATTTGCAGATGTATAGATCACCTACTTTCTCGGGAGGACCCCTCCATGGAGACCCCCAAATCCCGGAATAAAGCCTTTCTTATCTCACGCTGGTGTCTTACACTGGCAATCACAGGGAGTGCAGGCAGTTTTCTAGAAGTAGCACTATTTATTGGAATCAAACAGACTGACAACATATAAAAAACAAGAAACAACATAAAAGTTCCAAATGGAGGGCTGATACAATGTATTTGGGGGTACTTACACCCCTTTTTTTGAACTTGAAACAGAGACCAGTTTTTGAGCTGAAGCAAAGCGACTAGCGAATAAATTCTCACTCGTCACTCGGTTGGTGGAAGTGTTTGCACATATCGATTGTCTCTTAGGGCTCCTTCACACTGGCGATAAAATTGCATGATTTTTGCGCGATGCAAGAGTGAGTGAAAACGGAGAGTTATGAAACCAATGATTTTCAATGGTTTCATTCCCATTTGTGATGTTTTCACTCATGTGATGTGGAGTAAAAAAAATCGCAGCATGTTCTATCTTTCTGCATATTGCTTTTTTTTAAATTCCCTACGGAGCTTCCTTTTTATCGCATCACAAAGCACGAACTTCCGATTTTCATGAGATGCCTTAAAATGGGAAACTCATATTGTCTATCATGAGAAAAATGCGCGAGAAAATCGCAAGCGGCAGTGATGTGTTTGCAAGAAAAAAAGCATCACTGACGCTCAGCCATCTCATGATCACAATTAAGATTTTGCCATGATTTTCTTGCGGCAAAATCGCCAGTGTGAAGGTGCCCTTACGTTTGCTCTTCTGAGTGATTCAGTTGATAGTTGTCCCGGATCGATATCGATATCTCTCTCCCTCCCCCTCTCTCCCCCTCCCTCTCCCTCCCCCTCCCCCTCCCCCTCCCCCTCCCTCTCCCTCTCCCTCCCCCTCCCTCTCCCTCTCCCTCCCCCTCCCCTCCCTCCCCCTCCCCCTCCCTCCCCCTCTCCCTCCCTCCCCCTCCCCCTCTCCCTCCCTCCCCCTCCCCCTCTCCCTCCCTCCCCCTCTCCCTCTCTCTCCCTCCCCCTCCCCCTCTCTCCCCCTCCCCCTCTCTCTCCCTCCCCCTCTCTCTCCCTCCCCCTCCCCCTCCCTCCCCCTCCCCTCCCTCTCCCCCCCTCTCTCTCCCCCCCCCCTCTCTCTCCCAAAAAAGCACGTCACAGCAGGGAGGAGCCAAAAACTGGGGCGCGGTCGAACACGGCTTGATGCTCGTTCGAGTAGCAAGCACCATCGAGTACGCTAATACTCGAACGAGCATCAAGCTCGGCAGAGTATGTTCGCTCAACTCTAATTATGGCTTGTTTACACATAACAATTGTTGCTCAAAATTCACTCAAACGAACGAAAGTGAGTGATTATCATTATGTCTAGACACAAGCAAACGACTAAATGGCCTATGAGACTTGTGCATTACTCGTCAGTCGTTCGGTTTAAGACAGCATAAAAATAATGATTAGTTTGTTCACTTCTCATTACACTTAAATACTCCCTGCTCCATGTTGTACATAGAATGTGAAACACTGGACAAGAAATGAGCGATTCTCAACAATGATCTGTCTGTCTAAACAGGCTGCACGAGCGCGAAGAAGCTAGCGGTAACGTCACTCACTCGTTCACATGAAAATCGACTCATGTAACCTTCGACTTGAGGTTTGTTGACCACTACTAGAAACTCCACCAAGGTTGACTTTTCAGCTGTCTGGTCGAGTCTAATTCTAATTCCCTCATGTCTCTACAGAGTACGTAAAACTTTGTGTAAACTTTACAATCCTCTCAGTGTGACTTTTGATCAGTTCTACTTAATAACCAACCACTGAAAATTTCCCTTGACATCCATGTAACCACGAGAAGAAGAAAGCCTTTAGTGCACACTGCTTTATGAGCATCAGCTAATTCTAAAATTACCCATAAAGATCGGGTTTACAAGCCTACTCTGACAGCTCCACTTCCACAAGAAATGTGGAGATAATACACATTTTTTATTCGGCAGTTTCTGTCTTTTGTTTGATATTCACTAGCCTGTGGCTATGCTGCATCTTCCTTTTGTATGTAATGGAGCAGAATAACATCCCTTGTATACAAGATGAAAAATTCTTAATGTCTGTGAATAAAAAGACTCCTAAAAAGTTATTGATGTAGTATGTTCGTAATGACAGAATTTAAATATTTAAAGCACGAGTGAAAATTCATAGTTAAGTGGTGATTTGTTCCTTCCCTTTTGTTGGACTTGTAAAATGGTTGACTGAATTTGATTAGAGATGTGATGCTGAGCGAAGGCTCCTTTTGAAGTATGTCTCATAGTTAGGAAACTTACGAGTCGCTAGCCGGGGCTTGGTGTGCACCCCTGTGTGCTTTACCCTCCACTTATGACTTGTGCGGAGGACAATGGTTGTATAATCTCTGGTGACATAAGGGGATGTTCACTTGCGGAAGGGATGGTGCAGAATTTGCCATGACTTTAAGTCCATCCCACATAGTATATTTGAACTTATTTATACAGTATGGATGTGTCCATACTGTTATACAGCCCTCTTTTCAGTGATTTTAGAGGAAATTTCTATATACAGTAAATATTTTTTTTATAGACAATTTTGACATTACATCCTTATTAGAGATGAGCGAACCTACTCGGCCACGCCCCTTTTTTGCCCAAGCGCCGTGATTTTCGAGTACTTCCGTACTCGGGCGAAAAGATTCGGGGGGCGCCGTGGGTGAGTGGGGGGTTGCAGCGAAGAGTGGGGGGGAGAGAGAGAGGGCTCCCCCCTGTTCCCCGCTGCTACCCCCCGCTCCGCCACGCCTCTCCCCGCCCCCCGGCACCCCCCGGCTCTTTTCACTCGAGTACGGAAGTACTCGAAAATCACGGCGCTCAATCGAATAATTACTCGAAACGAGTAGGTTCGCTCATCTCTAATCCTTATGCGTTGGTTGTATTGGAAAAATTATATAAAAAGAATGATACACTTTGACGACTATTAACTAAATGAGTAGTAGACCCTCCGTATATGTTGCTGTATAGTGCCTATGCAAGATAATGGATTTGCTTCTAGGGGGGCATTCCTATATAACATGGTGGTGGATGAAGCATGGGATACAGTTAATCTCCATTTCCAACTTTTAAAATTGGAGGTATGCAGAGGTACAGTAGGCGTCCAAATCAGGCTGTAGCCAAAGTATTTTGGATCCATACAACACAAAAACCATAATACAGCCATGTGCATTAGGTTTTGGAGAATGCTGTCTTTTAGGCTGCATGTCTATCTATCTATTTACTTTTGAATCCCTTGGCAACATCCGCCCTACATGTACTGCAGATATCAGGTTTCCCTGAAAATAAGACCCTGTCTTATATAGATTTTTGCACCAAAAGAGGCACTAGGTCTAATTTTCAGGGAAGGTCTTATTATACTTACCCACAGGCTTGGTCCAGGTCCGTCCTGCTGCTCTCCACAGATCTGACGCACTTCCCGCAGTCCTTAGCCGCTCGTACATCATCACTTTCTGGTAACGGGATTCATAAATCCAGTGATGGCTGTAATTTGTTTATCCAGCACTGCATTGATTGACTGAACAGCGGTCGAAGAACCAATCACAGCCATTGCTTCATGGAGGTGGGATTTATGAATCCTGTAACCAGGAAGTGATGTTGTATGAGTTACTGAGCACTGCGGAAACCATGCCAAACCTCTAGAGAGCAAGGCAAGGGACCTGAACTGTGCCTTCTAGGTAATGTATTCTCTTTAATTTTTAATGTAGTGTAGCTAGGGCTTATTTTTGGGGTATGGCTTAGATTTCAAGCCTCCCTAAAAATTAGGCTAGGGCTTATTTTTGGGAAAACAGGGTATGTACGAAATTTGTATGGGGTGGTCTCGGGAGCCAAGCCCACTCCATATATGGCATTAAAGACAGCTAACCCCACGCTGCAACTGTCGCAATTGGAGATAACTCCACTCACAGCTGTTAACCATTTAGATGTCACTGTCCATTCTGACAGCAGAATTTAAATAGCCAGACAGGGTAAGGGAGCTCCCTCTATCTCTTGAATGCTCTCTCAGCAATAAGATCACAGGGTGTCACTAAGATGTCATGGCTGCCTGGGACCATGGCTGGATTTGGTTGTGTTTGATCCATATGGTTGTACAAGGCGCCAGCCACCAGCTTGTATGGGGGACACCAGGTGGATGTAGGCTGTGAGTGATCACCTTCCCTTGGTCCGCTCGGCCAGAGGGTACATCAGCGTCTTGTGGTGCTGAAGGAATCATCCTTCTCCTGGCTCGCTTCCCTCCTCTCTGATGTTCCAAGGCACCACTATCAGTCCATTAGCACCCCCACAACACAAACACTGCTATTGTATGTTGTGAGCTTGGTTCTGGAATTGTATCTATGTACTGAGTTTGATTCTTGTGCTGCATTTATATACTGAGCTTCATTTTGGTGCTGTATTTATGCACTGAGTTCTGGCATGTCATTTTTGCAGCACAGTTTATGCTGTTAAAACAAGAGACACTCCAAAATGCTGCAGTTGCATTTTTTTCTATTTCACCTCACTTAAAAAATTTTTTAAAACATTTTTCAGTCCATTTCATGATGCAATTAAATTTGGTGCCATTGAAAAAAACAACTTGTGCCACAAAAAAATAAGTCCTCTGACTTATGATAGTTATGAAAGTTATGATATTTCGAAAGTGGGGACGGAAAAAAACTAAATGAAAAATATATATAAATAACTCCTCCTATACATTGAACAAGTAACCAGCCAGTTGGCTGTGCATATAAAATTTAAATAAATTAAGATAGTCCCTGCTTTTTGTTCCTCCCAATATACACGTTAGAAGCCTTAACCCTCAGTCCAAAATACTTGGCCTTTTACTAAAACTGGTTGCACGTTTTTTAGATGAATTGAATTAAAGAGATACGCCAAAGTGTGCCTGTCAGAAGTACTCTTAAGTTGGACAGCCTAGTTTTTTCTCATTGTTTTGAGGAAGCCAAGTAAATAAGACCTTTTCTACCATAAGGCCTCATGTCCACGGGTGGATCGGATTCCGCATGTGGAAGCCCGCCGTGAAATCTGTTTGTGCCCGCAGCCAAGGCCAGTGCAGACTTCAATGTACCCGTCTGAGTCTTCTGCGCGTCTTCCCTTTTCTTCACTGCGGAAGTGTGCTGAAGCACCGCACATGCACTGTAGAGGTTTTTTTTAAAATAAACTCCTACTTTCCCATGGAATCCACGGCCTATCCAGAATTCCATTGCGGATGGACTGTGGATTGGACGGCTTCCATTGACTTAAATGGAAGCCGTTCGTGCGGGCACCACAATGAAATAGAACATGTTGCGTTTTTTTTTTCCGGACCAAAAGGTCCGCAAATCAAATTCTGCATGCTTTATTTCACTTGCGGATGCCCATGTATCCCTATGGGCGGCTTGATTTGCAGAATCCTCAAATCAGATCCGCCTGTGGACATTAGGCTTTATTCTCTAAAGCAGTAGTTTAGGCATTTACTGTTGATGTCCTATCCTAGGATAGATCATCAATAGTTGATTGGTGGAGATTTGCTACTTGAGATCCCCGTCAATCAGCTGATCCTCCAGCCAACGGTCAATGCAATCGGCCCAGACCTCTGTATGAGTCATCAGTGCAATAGATTGCTTCACTCCCGTTGAAATCAAGGAAAGCAATGCCTCCTATTACACTTCTGGTTCTGACCACAATGTCGGAAGTATAATAGAATACCTCACTGCCATTGATTTCAACGGGAATGAAGCCATCTATTACACTTCCGATCTTGACCACCGATGTGGTCATCTGGCCCCACTGACTAAGGATAAATCATTGATCGTAAATGCCCAGAATACCCCTTTAAATCCATAAAATACGCCCTCTTTTAGAGGGCTCTGTACTGTATATACCATTAGTCCCAGCCTTCAATAACAGCTGTGCATTTTATGCTTGTAGCATCTCCGTATAATATACAGTCTTTTGTCATTCCCAACTGATTTTCCCCTTTTGACCACCATGGAATCCTGTCCTACAAACAGTAATATTTCCAGATTTTTATAAGCTTGTATGGTGAGCCAGGGATGGAAGCCTGACATTTCTGAAGGCTGGCAGTCACATATAACGTGCAGATCGTTGTCTGCTGGCGTGTTGCTTCCTGTATGTAACAGCTCA
This sequence comes from Eleutherodactylus coqui, assembly GCF_035609145.1. NCBI lineage: Eukaryota > Metazoa > Chordata > Amphibia > Anura > Eleutherodactylidae > Eleutherodactylus > Eleutherodactylus coqui. The sequence continues at coordinate 107,343,509 of NC_089841.1, read as the reverse complement.
GAACAGTTCCACTTCCTTCTGCTGCTTTCCGTCGCTTGATCTGTGTGCATATGGCCTTGCCAAGTGTGTTCTTTTCCCTCAGAGCTTCAGATAAAGAACCATCCTAAAGTAGAATGTATAGAAATCAGGGGACTTCTTTCTCAGCAAGCAAGGCTTTCAGCATTTGTCAGCTGTCCCGTTGACTAGATGATCATCCTCCAGCCCGGTGGAACGATGCCTCCTCTATCGTAATAGCCCTGTGTAAATGAAGTTCTTGCTAGTATTTCACTGTTGCAGTACAGGCTGTGCTCATTGTGTGCGCAGGAATATTCCTCCATGACTTCAGCCCTAACAAATGCTTCCTATTGTTTTTAAATGTGTAAATAAAGTTAGTAAAATCTTGGCGTCATGAGATGTTGGAGAGCAATTTGACTGCAAGCAATATGGCATTGAGTGGGCAGGACCGTATGATTGTAATCTGCTGAAACGTTTCTGCAAGCGAGAGAGGATTCTTTCTGTTGAATTTCACTGCGTTTTAGTTCTGATCCTGAGCGATTAGTAGTCACATTTTAAAGACAAGTTCCCCTAAAATATTGCAGTTCAACGTATTGCAAACATAGGAAGATTGCCCTTTTTTCAATGAAGACCTTTTTGTTTTCTCATTTTTGCTTTTCCTCTCCACTTTCAAAAACTCCTAACTTTTTTAGTTACCTAGCTATATATGAAGCGTAGTCTTGCACTGCCTTTGTATTATATATTGTATTTTAGAAAACATGTATTGTTACTCTTGATCTGTTTTTGAAATGTTTAAAAAAAGTATTGAAATAAAAAAAAAATTCTAAGTATATTATTCTAATGCTATAGCTGCACAAGGGCTTGTTTTTTGCAGGGCGAGTCGTATAATTCGATGGACCTTTTATCCTTCCATATAATGCATTGGAAAACTTTTAAATATTCTCAGCGGGGTATAATGGGAAAAAAGCACAATAGTGCCGTTTTTGGGGGGTTATTTGTACAGCGTTCACCGTGCTGTAAAAATGACATGGGTCATACAAATGTAGTGATACCAAATGTATAGAGTGCTTTTATGTAGTACTACTTAAAAAAATAAATACTTAAAGTGGAGGGGTCAAAAGTAGTGACAGAAAGCATTTTTTTTCCCATTGGTGCAGCTGTGGGAGGTCTTTGTTTTTGGACGTTGATCTGTTTTTATTGGTGCCATTTTGGGTTATATTCGAGTTCTTGATTGCTTTTTATTTAGTTTTTTTTCTTGGGGTGACCAAAAAAAGCGATATTCTAGCACTGTGAATTTTAATTTCTGACGGCATTTACCATGCACGATTAAGCAAGAGGGGCTTTTTTAAACCTTTAAGATTTTTATTCTTTCTAATTTAAACAAATCTTCATCCTACTTAATTTTCTTTTTTATAGCCCCTATAGAGGACTTGAACTTGCAGTTGGTTGATCGCTTATATGGTATAATTTCTGTACTGTAACATAAATATTTTAAACATACAATGCAACGCTTAATAGTTTTGAAGCTAATGTTCCTTCTTACAAAAGAAAATAGTTGCCAGGTTAATGCAGTGCGTCACTTGAGTACTTGATATCAACTGAGCTAGAAACTTGTGTGTACCACTTGATGGCTTTTACTTTATGGCAAAAGGGTCTATTAAGGAAAGGAGGGGGTTTAAGACATGGAGATACTTGGAAGGATGGTATGTGGGGGGATTTGTATGCTAACCCTAAACACTAACCCTAAACCTAACACCAACCCTAAACACCAACCCTAAACACCAACCCTAAACACCAACCCTAAACACCAACCCTAAACCTAACCCCGTGCTGCTTAAGTGTAGTGCACGTCTGCTTAACTGTAGTGTGTAGTGCACACTGCTGCTGAAGGCAATCCGCGTGCATGCTGTGTAGTCACGTGGTGCCGATTCCAGCCAGCTGATTGGCTGAATGCGCCGCGCCGGAGAACTGTGGCTGAAAAGGGAAATATGCGTCCTGGTCATGTCCCTTCCTTGTTACCTTACAGTTATGAGTTCTAAGTCCAGTAATACGCTGAGGACATGTGTTTGCATGACCATGACAGGTTTTTAGCCATCAGAAGTTAATAAAGGTTTCTACTACAAGCCAGGGTCTTGACATCTGTGAAGAAATTATGCAGAAGGTATAATGGGAAATAACTTTTCACTATACAAAGAATACGATTTGCAGAAACCTTAAGAGCTCAGTCACACGGGCGCATCTTGGCGCCGATGCACCCATCTTCCTGCACGAAGAAGACGGACACAGCTACAGTGCGAACAACTCTCCGCAGCATCGGAAGAAAGAACACATGACTAGCAATGGAGCTGGTCATGTGTTCTTTCTGCCGGCATTGCGGAGCATTGTCCGTACCTGCAGTGTGGCCATCTTATCCTGCAGGAAGACGGGCGCATCGGCGCCCGGATGCGCCCATGTGACTGAGCCCTAATACTGAACTACAGGAGAACTTTATGGAAAATTCTAAATTTTACTAGTATCCACATCCCTACAGATCAAGGTACATCCTACAACTTGTCCAGCACATTTCTAGCCCTCTATATAACTTTTAAAGGGATTTTCTGGGCTATTTTTATTGATGACCTATTCTCGGGATAGGTTATTAATAGTTAATTGGCTGGGGTCCAATACTTGGGACCCTGACGATCAAATGTTCCGATGCCTGCTGTCAGTGCCAAAACGCAGGGTACGGTGCAGAAGCAGATCACTCTAAGCCCTATGTAGTGGCCGGTACTGGTAATTGCAGACAAAGCTCCTATTAAAATCAATGATGGCTCCATCTGATATCACCAGCACAGACTACTACACATGGCACCTGCACAGCTGATTGGTCAAGGTCCCGGGCAGCAGACCCCAGCTGATCAACTATTAATGGCCCATCCTCTGGATAGATCATCAATAAAAGTAGCCCAGAAAACCCCTCTAAGACCCCTTTACACTAATATGCAGATCTCTGCCAGTGTAACAAGTGTCAACTGACAAGTAATATGTTGATATGCAGCAGAGGATCCGTGGAATGGGGGGCGAACGATTGTTAGTACTACAGACAGCATTAGTCAGCAACACTTCCGTCTCTTTACATGAGGAGACGTGCCGCTGACGAGCAAGCTTTTTCATGCCCACAGGAAAGTTCCAATCAGCTGACGAACAAGCATTTGGGACATAATGGGACGGGACACTGATCAGGCAAACCAACACTTAAGGCCCATTTACACGAGCCAATCGCTAAAGGCGATCATTTTAGTGATAATCGTTGCGTCTAAATGTGCGCCCATCATGCACTTTTCGGGCACTGCTAGCTGATCGTTAAATTCAGTCCAACCTAAAAATCGTCATTCAGCCTTATCAGCAGTTCTCCACGGGGAGTGCTGATAGCATTGTTTCCCGCTAGAGAACAAAGGAACTGAAAGCAGATAAGAGTCCTCAGGCTATTAACTGCTTTCAAAAAAGGCTTCATTTGCACACTTAAAGGGGTTGTCTCGCGCAGAAACGGGTTTTTTTTTTTTTTCCATAGGCCCCCCGTTCGGCGCAGGACAAACCCAAGGGATGTGTTAAAAAAAAAAAATATATATATTACTTACCCGAATCCCCGCTCTGCGACTTCTTCTTTCTTCCTACTTCTTCCTTCAACAAGATGGCCACCGGGATCTTCACCCACGATGCACCGCGAGGTCTTCTCCCATGGTGCACCGTGGGCTCTGTGCGGTCCATTGCCGATTCCAGCCTCCTGATTGGCTGGAATCGGCACACGTGACAGGGCGGAGCTACGATGACCATCTCTCCGGCACAAGCGGCCCCATTCACCAGGCAGTAGACCGCACAGCGCAAGCGCGTCTAAAAACGCCAGAAGACAGCGAAATTAGACAGAGCCATGGAGACGGGGACGCTAGCAACGGAGCAGGTAAGTGAATAACTTCTGTATGGCTCATATTTAATGCACGATGTACATTACAAAGTGCATTAATATGGCCACACAGAAGTGTATAACCCCACTTGCTTTCGCGAGACAACCCCTTTAATTGCTGTTAAGTAGCTGAGTAGCTACTTAATAGTTTATGCAAAATGATCGCTCAAAGCTGTCACTCAAACTGTTTGAGTGATCATCGCTCCATGTAAACCAGCCTTTAGGCCCGATCATTAGCCCATGTGAAAGGACCTTGATGTCTGACTATGTTTGATTGCTTTCTCAAAACTGGCTTGTCACGGTACTAACTGCTGAGAAGGCAAAAATTAGCTTGGCAGCAGTCAAGCAAAGCCATTCACCACCTCAGCCTGCATTATTAATCAGATTGATCAAATAATGAAATGGTATCTAAAAGACTAAACTCCACAGGGGACATGTGGTGGTGCGATCATACGTCTTCATCAACCATCACTATAACGGAGAACTACACCGGTCTTAGCAGAAGGAAAATTCAGCTGCAGCCATATACAGTGTGTGTGTGTGTGTGTGTGTGTGTGTATATATATATTTTTTTATATATATATTTATATATATTTTTATATTTATATATGGAAAGGGATTTTATATTTCATATTTGTGCTGTTCGGTTTTTTTTCTTAGAAATTTAACAGCATTCAGTCAGCAACTACAAGATGTCTTTGAATAAACTGCTCAAGAAACGCTTGGATTGTACCATTTATCCTCTAGAATCATATGTCATCTTATATGTATTTCAGATCTATATGTGTGTAGAACTGAAACTTAGGTTAATATGGAAAAGAGTATTAAGGTTCATTAACCTCAATATAATGTTTCTGCGCGTTTTGAAAAAAACTTTTGAGTTCTCTCTCCATCCATGACCCACAGTTCCTGCATAGGAAACAATCAGCAAGAAGAGTTTCCAGTATATGAAAGGGTCACTGAACCTAATTAGAAAAATTGGTCGAACTCTAGAAATATAGACAGCAACTTCCCTTCAGTGCATTCATAGGCTTACAGGGAACGTGTCACTAGAAAATAACTTATTGTGTAAGTTAATTTTTTTATGTTAAACATATTTTTAAAAAATTGTGTTTTTATTTTCTATCACTATGTACGGCCTCCTACAGATGGCCAGGTCAGATCCCGCTGCGAGAATGCGCGCCGCACCCCTGCAGTGACTGCTGCGGCTCACCTGCTCCTGAGATCTTCCCGCTCTGGTATGTGCCAGCTGCCGCCCAGCTAGCGCATGCGCGGACCGGAGCCGGCACGTCACTAGTGACGTTTCTGTGCGG